>NC_080175.1:67330044-67630044 GCF_950295315.1 Erinaceus europaeus
TTTCTTCTTCAAAGAAGTACACCTAAAAAGTGCCCAAGAATACATACCTGGAGGAAGTGGAAACAGCAGGATCTTAGCCCCAACTAATTCCAAAACCCTGTTCAAACACACTATGTTTCCATTCCTGAAATGATTTTTCACCATCTTATTTAAAGGAAAGTCATATTATGGAATAGGAGCATTATTCAGACAGCTTCAGAAAGTGATCTCTGTTTTCAAGACATTTCTGAGCATTCCAAAGTATAACAATAAGCACCACTTTCTCAAAGACTGGAGAAATTAAAACATGAACTTTGGCAGTTGCTTATTTATATATATGCCCAGTCTCTAAAACTTGCTGACAGTTCATAAGGGCTTAAAGATCAACTTTTTTTCAAGTAATAAAGCATTCCTGAAAGTGAATTTTACAGCTACTTTTCTATCTTTGGGCTTGACTCACTCATTAAATTTCATTAAAAAAAAATTTTTTTAAGTTTTTTTTTTTAATTGAAAAAAAAATTCCCTTTTGTTGCCCTTGTTGTTTATGGTCGTCATTGTTGTTATTGCTGTTGTTATTGGATAGGACAGAGAGAAATGGAGAGAGGATGGGAAGACAGAGAGGGGGAGAGAAAGGCATCTGCAGACCTGCTTCACCACCTGTGAAGTGAACACGCTGCAGGTGGGGAGCCTGGAGCTGATGAAGGTGCACTTTCCTCATGTCATGTGTGCTTAACCCGCTGCGCCACTGCCCAGCTCCCTTTTTTCTTTTTTACTTTAAAAAAAAAATTTATCTATAAAAAGGAAACATTGACAAAACCATAGGATAAGAGAAGTACAGCTTCACACAATTACCACCAACAGAACTCTGTATTCCATCCCCTCCCCTAATAGCTTTCCTATTCTTTAACCCTCTGGGAGTATGGACCCAAGGTCACTGTGGGATGCAGAAGGTGGAAGGTCTGGCTTCTGTAATTGCTTCCCTGCTGAGCATGGGCGTTGACAGGTTGCTCCATACTCCCAGCCTGCCTGTCTCTTTCCCTAGTGGGGAAGCAGAGCTCCAGGACATATTGGTGGGGTTGTCTGTCCAGGGAAGTCTGGTTGGCATCATGCTAGCATCTGGAACCTGGTGGTTGAAAAAAGAATTAACATACAAAGCCAAACAAATTGTTGACCAATCATGGACCCAAAGGCTGGAATAGTGCAAAGGAAGAGTTGGGGGGCCCTCCACTTTGTAGGTAGCTGGTAAGCATATTTTAGTTATATTCCAAAGGGCCTGTGGCTATACTGGTTTTTTTGTTTGTTTGTTTGTTTTTGGTTTTTTTGCCTGAGCCTGAAATCTGATATGCAGGTGGATCCTAATTATTATCTGAGGGGGTGATATCATGGCTGGCAGAAGGACCAGAAAGCTGGATCAGGGAAGAGAGTAGCTCCCAAATATGGGAAAGGGGTATAAATATTGTTGATTGTAAACCCCATCAATTTGATGTGATCTGGGCCCCATTCAGCTTAGGAGCCTATGTGACCTCTGCATCCCTGTAGATCTGGGCTCACATTCTGTGGTCATAAGTAGGAACGTTCCAAGCTGCCCCAATATCAGGACCCATCTTCCTCAGGTGTAGCATAGAGTATATTGTCCAGCCTTTCTTCAGAGGATGAAACATTCTCTACCATTGTTGATCCAAGTTGAGGGCAAGGTCCTATGGGGGCCCACAAAGGGGTCTATTGTGCTGTTCCTGATAGAAATGATCGATAACAATGGAGAGAGGGATTTATTTGAGGTCTAGGCCCATCATGTCTATTTGGGAATCTCAGGACTCTCCAAATAGGGCCCTAGCTGATGGGGTGGCCTGACAATGACTAAAGAGTCATCATTAAAGTTTGCCAGTCTCTTGCCCTTATTCAGCTTTTGCAGTTCTTGCTTTTTTTTTTTTTTTTTTTAATAATTTATTTCTTTATTGGGGAATTAATGTTTTACATTCAACAGTAAATACAATAGTTTGTACATTCATAACATTCCCCAGATTCCCACATTAAAAAAATTTTTTTAAAAAACAGTAAGAGGGGAAATTGGTTTGATGAAAAGTCCCATACAGAAGCTTACACCTATTCATAGCTTAATCAAGATAAAACAATTCACAAATAACACCAGAATTCCACTTTGAAGAGAGGAAAGAGGTCTCATTTTCTGCTTGAAATCATGGACATCAAGGGCAGTAAGAAGGGACGTGAGCGCTTGTTTCTACTTTGCTATGTGGAAAATGGAGCTGAGAGTGTAGCTGGATGAAGCACAGAGGATGCTGGCTTGATGCTGGAACCATACAAGCAGGCTGAGGGGGCTGGGCAGTGGCGCACCTGGCTACATTACCAAGTGTCAGAAGCCCCACTTGCAGCAGGGAAGTTTCACAGGCAGGTCTGCAAGTGTTTCTCTTCTCTTTTTCTCCCCCTCCCTATCTCCCCTCCCCTCTCAATTTCTCTCTGTCATATAACAAATAAATAAATAAACCAAGCAAATTGAGTTGAGCTACAATTAGCTCTGTCAGTAAGCCTCTAAATCTGATTAAGTCAGCAAGTGGTCACTCCCAACCACAGTGCAGAATAAAGGGAATGAAGGCTGCAACCCAACGAAGAGGAAAAAAAAGAGAATTGCTCTCTCTCTGAAGCAAGCTGGTATTGGTATCTCTTGTGCTAAATAAAGTCAAGGATTATGCTATTCTCTTTGGTGAAAGAAGTAGAGTCTTGTTTCCAAGTAGATCAACAGTCTACATGTGCCTTGGCTACTGTCTCTAAGAAACGCATGTTTATTAAGGCCTGTCAAGCCCTCCCATTTGGGTAACAAAACAGCTTTGAGTCCCAGGACCCAACTCAAGGAGGAGGATGCAGGGCCTGTACCAGGCTGCTGGCTGGGCACTCCTTTGTCTGGGGGTTCTCAGCATGGTCTCTGGAGTGATGGCTTTTTTCCCTGTCTTCTCCTACAAGCTGTGGTTCATAGGATGGAACGTCTGGATTGCCTGTCCCCTCTGGAATGGAGCTTTGGTAGGAAAATGCTCAATTATATAAATTGAGAAACTCAAGGAAGAAGGGAATCAAGTGTGTAGGGGGGTGGAGAGTTTGGGGAGCTGAGGAGATAGCATAATGGTTATGCAAAGAGACTGATGCCTGAGGCTCTAAAGGTTCTGGGAGTGCCACCATAAGCCCAAGCTCAGCAGTGCTCTGGTAAAAAATAATAACGAATAAGTAAAAATAATGATAATAGGCAAATATTTTGGAAAGAAGAGGAGACAAAATTTTACACCCTTATACTTCTTCCAACAATTCAAAGATGGCAAAATTCTACAGAGAATAGGAGCATACCTTAGGATATGTCTCTGTTACTACTTTTTGTTTGTATTGCCACCAGGGTTATTTTCTGGGGCTCAGTGTCTGCCGTCCACTGCTCCCAGTGGCCACCTTCCACCTTCTTCTTCTTCTCCTCCTCCTCCTCCTCCTTCTTTTTCTTCTTCTGCTTCTTCTTCTGCTTCTGCTTCTTCTTCTCCTCCTCCTCCTCCTCCTTCTCCTCCTCCTTCTCCTTCTTCTCCTCACCCTCCTCCTACTCTTCCTCCTCCTTCTTCTTCTCCTTGTCCTCCTCCTCCTTCTCTTCCTCCTCTTCTTTGTTCTTCTTTTTGATAGAGACAGAGAGAAATTAGAGGAAAGGGGGAGAGAGAGAGAGAGAGAGGGAGAGAGAGACACCTGCAGACCTGTTTTACTGCACAGTGAAGCTTCCACTTTGCAGGTGTGGAGCAGGGGCTTAAATTGAGGTCCTTGGACATAGTAGTGTGTGCACTCTACTGAATGCACTATCATATGCCCTGTTATTACATTTTTAAAAATTATTATTAGTGATTTAATATTGATCAACAAAATTACAAAATAATAGGGTTATGATTCCACCCTGTTGCCACCCCCAGAGTTCTGTGTCCCCATTCCCTCCATTGGAAACTGCAGTTCTCCCAAGGTCACAGATATGGGTTAACTATTATTTCTACAAATATATATGTTTTTCCCTGTTTTTTTTTTTAATTAATTTTATTTTTGAGAGAGATTAAGAGAGGAGAGAGAGAGAAACACCAGAGCACTGCTCAGCTCAGGCTTATGGTGGTGCGGGGGATTGAACCTGGGACTTAAGAGCCTCAGGCATGAAAGTCTGTTTGCATAACCATTATGCTGTCTCCCCCGCCCCCTGTTTTTTTTTTTTTAATGGTCTTGCTTTCTCTTCCTTTCTAAGTCACACCTACACCCATTCCTACTTCCAAATGTCCTTCCTTTTTTCCCTTTCTCTCTCAAGGTCATGGTGGGATTGAAGTCCAGAGCCCTCTGGCCATCTTGCCCTATCATTTTTCCTCCTCTGGGAGTATGGACCAAAACTCTTCATGGGGTGCAGAAAGTGGGAGGTCTGCCTTCTGTACACTGCTCAGCTCAGGCTTATGGTGGTGCGGGGGATTGAACCTGGGACTTAGAAGCCTCAGGCATGAGAATCTGTTTGCATAACCATTATGCTGTCTCCCCTGCCCAGCCACAATTTCTTTTTACTAAGTCAAGTTTTTGTTGGAAATCCAATTATGTGTCACTTATCAAAAGCACAGGCTTCTTTCTTTTTCTTTCTTTCTTTTTTTTTTAAATTTTTTATTTAAGAAAGGATTAATGAACAAAAACATAAGGTAGGAGGGGTACAACTCCACACAATTCCCACCACCCAGTCTCCATAACCCACCCCCTCCCCATTCTCTAGCTTTCCCATTCTCTATCCCTCTGGGAGCATGGACCCAGGGTCATTGAGGGTTGCAGAAGGTAGAAGGTCTGGCTTCTGTAATTGCTTCCCCGCTGAACATGGGCGTTGACTGGTCGGTCCATACTCCCAGTCTGCCTCTCTCTTTCCTTAGTAGGGTGGGTCTCTGGGGAAGCTGAGCTCCAGGACACATTGGTGGGGTCTTCAATCCAGGGAAGCCTGGTCAGCATCCTGGTGGCATCTGGAACCTGGTGATTGAAAAGAGAGTTAACATACGAAGCCAAACAATTTGTTCAGCAATCATGGATCCCAAGTTTGGAATAGTGGAGAGGAAGTGTTAGGGAGGTACTCACTACAAACTCTAATGTACTTCTGCTTTCAGGTATATATTTTGCAGTAGTTTGTGGATACGTGTGAACATAAGCTCTCTCTCACAGAAACTGGTGTATATCTAGGTTATGGGACTTTGTTAGAAAGTGAACTACCTGAGATGAAATTAGAGTGTACTATAAAAGGAAAGGTATCACCCGAGTAATGAAGCCGAAGGGTTGTCATTCCACATGTGAAATCTCTGGACACAGTCTGGGGTGAAGCATGTTGAGGTGGCAATTGTTGCATTGGTTAGGTTGTGATCGGCGGATGCAATATTATTTGGTTTGGATTGGGAGACGCATACGGGAAAGTGGGCCCTATCCAAGGGTTCCAGGACTGGGGGAAGTAGGGGCTCTATAGTGGAGATGTGAGGTTCCTGCTGTCTTAGGGTTCAAAAAGACAATTGATAGTTAATGTTATCATCACATTATTTGGTAATTGGATTAACTTTGAAAAGTCCTTTTGTTATGGTTTGCTGTACAGTACCCAGTATCTTGTATATAGCTGTGCTATTGGATGCTTCTAATCTACTTGGTCTAGGCTTTTGAGAGAGTCCGAATATCAAATACACAGCCTATATATTAAAAAGATTCAGTTTGTGTTTTGAGAAACTTTGAGACATACAACTGATTTTCCCCCTCTCATATTAATTAACAACTGATTTATATGTCTACATTTTGCTAGGAGTGTACATAAACACCATTCCCACCACCAAAAGACTGGGACCCATCCCTCCTGCCCACTCCCACCCCCCACTGGCCCAGGAAGATGCATGTCTACCCCTCACCACAGGGTTTTTACTTTGGTGCCCTACTTACAATTTGGTCAGGTCCTGCTTTTAGTTTCTCTTTCAGATCTTCTTACTCAACTTCTGTTGATGAGTGGGATCATCCCATACTCATCTTTATCTTTCTGACTTAGTTCACTTAACATAATTCCTTCTAGCTCTGTCCAAGATGGGTCAGAGAAGGTGGGTTCATTGTTCTTGATAGCTGCATAGTATCTTTCTTTCTTCCTTCCTTCCTTCCTTTCTTTCTTTCTTTCTTTCTTTCTCTCTCTCTCTTTCTTTCTTTCCTTTTTTCTTTCTTTATTTCTTCTTTCCTTTCTTTTCTTCCTTTCTTTTTTTCCTTCTCTTTCTTCCTTCCTTTCTTTCTTTCTTTCTTTCTTTCTTTCTTTCTTCTGTTTTCTCATTCCTTTATCTTCAGCACTTAGTACACAGCAGATTCCCCATACTAGATGCTTAATAAATATTGCTGAATGATGGAGTGAATCCAAGGCTGTCCAGCGTGGTCGTGCAGAAACGCTTACCCAGTTGGACTCTGATTATGTTGCAAAGACCAAAGGTCAGGTTGGTATTTATACAGCAACAGGAAAAAGCCCTCAGAAGAAGGAAAGCCATCAGAGTGCCCACTCCTTCCATCATGGCTACATTTGGAACAGCATGACTATTTTCTCTCTCTCAGCAAACCAGAACTCGATCTGAGCAGGGCCAACTTCCAAAGGCCTGTGACTCACTCCACAGTTGTCCTCAGCAGTCTCCACTCAGCTTGCCTGACAGAGTGTCTCTTTCTCTCATGCAAAGGCAATCTGTACGTGTCGATCACCTTGGCATTTCCTGTGGCAAATGACTGTCTCCTTGCAGATGTGGAAGATGGAGTTTTTGTTTTTTCTTTGTTTATTTATTTATTTTTTTGGTTTTGTTTTTAACAAGTGGCAGAGTGTTTTATACTTACTGTATGCATTTCACTGCAGGCTTGCTAAAATGTTCACAAATAACTGATGCTCAGATTCTCCTGGCCCTAGCCTCGCAGACAAATGCACAACAGTTTTCCTAGAATGAGTGAACTAGGTTACTTAAAGGCAACAGCTGTTAGAATGTATATAGCTTGGAAATCACTAGGGGACTGAGCTCCACTTCCATCCTGGGAAACCTGAGCTATAGATCAATGATGTAGTTGTGTAGATTATTATTATTATTAATATATTTATTTTTTTACCAATGCACTGCTCAGCTCTGGCTGATGGTGGTGCTGGGGACTGAACCTTGGACCTCAAAGCTTCAGGCAGGAGAGTCATTTGCAGAACCATTTTTAATAAATATGAAGTCATGCTATCTCCCTGGCCCATGTATTCATGTGAGTTTATTTGGTTTATTTTTAAAAGTATTTTTGTTTGTTACTTATTTATGTGGGATAAAGACAGAGAGAAAATAAGAGAAAGGGGAGCCAGAAAGGGAGATAGAGGGACCAGGAGGTGGTGCACCTGGTTTAGCATACGCATTATATGCGCAAGACCCTAGGTTCAAGCCCCTGGTCCCCTCCTGCAGAGGTAAAGCTGTGCAGGATGGTGAAGCAGAGCTGCAGGTATCTCTCTTTTTCTTTTCTTCTCTATCTTCCCTTCCCCTCTCAATTTCCTTCTGTCTCTATCCAATAATAAATAGATTTTTTAGAATAAACACTGATTAAATATCTATGTATATTATGTCAAAAGAGAGGGAGAAAGAGAAGGAGGGAGAGGGAGAGGGAGAGCCACCAACAGCCCTACTCCACCACTCCTGAAGCTTCCCTCCTGCAGGTGGGGACAAGGGGCTTTCCTTCCTCCTTCTTTCCCTCCTTCCCTTCATAGCTCCTTTCCTCTTTCCTTCCCTCCTTTTCTTCCTTTCTCTCTCTCTTTCTTCCCAGGCTTTCACCACTCTGGGATGACACTATCAGACAGTGCCAGAGCAGCAGAGAGAAAGAGAGAAAGAGAGAAACCACAGCACTGACACCTCCTCCACTGTGGTGGGGCCTGGGCTCCAGCCTTCCTCTGACACGTGGCAAAACAGTGTACTGTCCTTCTGCTCTTCAGCCCATTTCCAGTCCTAGAGAGGCTGGTGACTCCCCCTTCACCCAGCAGTAGTGCTCCAGACAAGGCACTGTGCATATATTTTCCGTGCCATCTTGTGAAAAGTAGCCTTTGACTCTTTCTGGGTCAGGCAGTCTGCACTGCAACAAAGTTCCACAGCAGGCTGGAGGCCCTGGTCCTGGCTCTGGGTTCTGGGCTCTGGGCTCTAGGCAGTGACTTCCCAGTCAAGACCCTCTCAGGCCTACTGCCACCCCTTCGCAAGCCTCTCAGTTACCAAGGAATTTTGATCTATTAAGCTGGTCACCCTGCACATTTCCTACTTATCCCCTCCTCCTCCTCTTCCTCAGTGTTCACCCCTGGATCCCTTTCCACTTCCTATTCACCCCCAGGATGTATGCCCAGGTGACCTCGGTAACCAAAGTAGGAACCTCTTCATTACGGAATAATAAAGATGAAGTGGTTTGGGAGGCTGGGCGGTGGTGCATTTTGTTAGTGCACTCGGCCAAGCTGTAAAGCCGTTCTCCACCTGAGGTTCTGGCCCGGTCGTGGGAAGGTTGTTGAGCTCTTAATCGGATCCTTTCAGGGCAGGGCTTCATCGTGCCATCTTCTTTTCAGAGTCCGGAGAGCTAACCGTTATACCATGGAACCCGTTTTCCCATCTTTTCACAGGCTGTCACGGGAGGTGTGCTTCTAGTGCTGGCCCACAGAAAATGGACCCACAGACCCCTGGTAAATACACCACTCCTGAAGCTTCCCTCCTGCAGGTGGGAACCTGGGTGTTTGTGACTGGTAACCTGTGCACTTTATGGGGTAACCCATTACCTGGTCACTGTAAAGTTTTTGTTGTTCTTGCTGTTTGTTTCCCCAGACTCCTGCTCAGCTCTGAGGGGTGGTGGTACTAGGAACTGATCCTGGCATCTCAGAGCCTCAGGCAGGAAGGTCTTTTGCAGAGCCATTATGCTGTCTCCCTAACACCCACTCACCCACCCCATCCCCCAAAAAAGAAGGGGGATTTCTTTTTCTACAAAGAGACAGAGAAGGCAGAAAGAAAGAGTGAAAGAGACATAGCAGTGTGGTGGGAGCTAGGCTCAGACCTGGGTCAAACACATGGCAGAGGAGCACATGGCCCAGATGAGCTGTTCCATCAACCCTGAATTGAAGACTCATATAACAGTTTGGTATATATCTTATGGCAGCAAATTATAAGAGATTATTATAAGTAAATCTATTTATCCTATGCATCCATGCCATACCAACACTTTTATTATTATTTGTTGTTGTTGTTAACAATTTTTCATTTTGTGTTTATGGGAAAAAAAATGACACACAAGCACAGTTCAAACTCTTACCATTCAATAATTGTATTGTTTATTTCCGCTTCCTCCATTTGGGATCTCACTCCAGCCTCCCAAAGAGGATGAAAGCTTAGAATCTCCCATTATTCAACAGCAGAGAAGCAAATAATCCCATGAAAGAGAAGTTACCTCTGGGGCTGAGTGGTGGTATACCCAGTTGATCGAACATATTACCATGCACAAGGACACAGGTTCAAGCCCCTGTGGGGGGGGGATTCACTAGTAGTAGAACAGTGCTGCAGGTCTCTCTCTCCCTCCCCCCTTCCCTTTCTTTCTGTCTCTATCCAAAGTACATAAATACATAAAATAAAAAAGGGAAAGTTACCTCGTTGAATGTGTTCCTGTAGTCAGTTCAGTACTTCTCCAACATTAATGTAGGCTTGAGTTACCTGACGATCTGGTTCAAATTCTGATTCTAGGGTTAGCTAGAAAAATGGCATTCTCTCTACTCTGTTTTACTCTCTCCTAAAAAAGTAATTGATTAAAATACAGGGGCCAGGGGGTGGCGAACCTGGATGAGCACAAAGACCCTTTTGGTTCCCACCTGCAGGGGGGAAAGATTTGCAAGTGGTGAGTGCTTCAGATGTCTCTCTCTCTCTTTCCCTCTCTATCACACCTTCCCTCTTGATTTCTGGTTGTCTCTAGACAATAAACACATAAAGATGATTAAAAAAATTAATAAAATACAATTTGGCTTTTAGATGGAGCTTGAAGTGAGACAAACCATAAAGAGAAGGATAAATACCAGATGATCTTACTCATAAATGGAACTTAAATAACAAAAGCAAGGGTGGGGAGATAGATAGTGGTTCTGCAAAAGACTTTCATGCTCGAGGCTCTGAGGTCCACATTCAATCCCCAGTACCACCATCAGCCAGAGAGCTGAACAGGGAGCTGGTGTCTTTCTCTCTATATCTAACTCTCATTAAAATGGAATAAATAAATTTTTTAAGAGAAAGAAACAAGAACAGAAAGGGAAATCACAGAGAAAAATTTGGACAGGGTATGATGTTTTGCACTGAAGCAAAGGACTCTGGGAAAGGAAAGTGAAGGGGAGGGAGTCCTGGTGCAAGATGGAGGGAAAGGAGTTAAGTTGGGGTGAGACGGTTTTGCAGACACCTGTCTTGGGGAGATGAAAAACTCTATCCATGTATCAACAGCTAAACTGTAAACCACTAACATTTGGAAAGGATAAAGAAGAAATTAAAAACTAAGCTAGGTCTGGGCTAAGTGTGAGCTATCCATCTTGGAGCTCCCAGGGGTATGGTCTGGTCATTGACATACTGAGTACAGGCAGGGGCCCTGGGGGTTCATCTTCAGTTGCCCCACACCCCCAGGACTGACTATCAGCACAGGCCAGCAGAGGGAGGCCAGTTCTTCTGTTCTACCTGAGGAGACTAGTAGAACCTGGAGATGTAAGGTGGCCCTTCCCCCTCACTTTCCAGTAGGAAAGACCAGTGCCCTGCATCTGGTCTTTCTTGCTAAAAGGCCTGACTGAGCTCCAGGGTGACGGCTATTTCCCCTTCTTTGCAGTGGGAGGCCAGCCTGGCCTTCTCAGCCCTGAGCACATTGGGCAGCCCTCTGCACTTCGCTGTGGCTCTGGAGGCCATCCTGCTCGGCCCTTACTGCTTCTACTCGCTCTCTGGAGTTGCCGGCACCAACTACCTGGGCTATGCCGTGGCCTTCCCCTTCCCCTACACCCGGTACCCCACCCTGTGCGTGGATCCCCCGAATTATGAAGCCTACCACCTGGCCCTGCAGGTCCTGGACCTTTTTCTGAGCGTGGCCACACTCTGCGTGTCCCTGGCGGTGCTCCTTGGATTTGCCGCGAGGCTGCTCCGGACAGGAAACGTGAACGTGAGTCAGGGCTGGGCCTGGGTCCTCCTGCTTACCCAAGTGGATGATCTCAAGAAACAGTCTGATATGCTAATATTTACTAGGTCTTTCTTATTTTATTTTCTAATTTTATTTTATTATTGTCCACCAGGGTTATCACTAGGGGTCAATGCCTGCATAATGAATCCACTGTTCCAGGTGGCCATTTTCCCTCCTTTTCTTTGCTAAGGGAGAGAGAAAGTGAGAGGGGAGAGAGAGGTAGAGAGGAACAGAGAGACTCCTGCAGCACTGAAGGACAGCTTGTGAAGCATGATCATGTCAGAAGCAGGGAGTGGGCACTCTTCCAAGAGATTCTGATGAATGATAGTCCCTTCCTGGTGCCAGATTGTGTGTCACTTATAATTTTTATAAAGATGTTTATCTTATTTTATTTATTGGGGGCAGACAGGCAGCATTAATCCACCACTCATGAAGTCTCCCCCCTGCAGGTGGGGACCATCAGCTTGAACCTGGGTTCTTGTGCAGTGTATGTAACATGTGAACTCGACCAGTTGTGCTTCCCCCAGTAATCCCCCCCCCAAAGTTTTTTATTAGAGCACAGTTCAGCTCTGTCTTATGGTGGTTCAGGGAACTGAACCTCAGGTTTTAGAGCCTCAGGCATGAAAGCCTTTTGGATAATCACCTCCCCCTTCATATCACTCCTAGACATAACAGTTTTCCCATCTGCATAAAATAGGAGCAATTGGAGTGAAAGCTCTAGATAACTTTCAAAAGCAGCCTGTTTGTGGTGAGTGTTTCTGGATGATTTAGGACCTCTTTATCCAGAATGACCTCTTTATCCAGCATGTTTTACTAGTGAGGAGTGACTGACTTAATGATATATGATTTTCTGTTTTAATAAATAAGCCACTACCGCATCAATAAGGAGTGCATGTTGCCAGGAAAATTCTTCTTTTCCTTCTCCTCATTATCCTCTTCATCTTCATCCTCCTCTTTCTCCTTCTTTTCCCCCTTTCCCTTTCTTTTCCTTTTCTTTTCCAGAGCACTGCTCAGCTCTGGCTGATGGTGGTGCTGAGAATTATACTTGGGACCCCAGAGCCTCAGGCAGGAAAGGCATTTTGCATAAGCACTATGCTGCCTCCCCAACAAGGTAACGTCTTTTTTTAAAAAAAAATTATTTATTTATTTATTTATTTATTTATTTCTGGATAGAGATAGAGAGCAACTGTGAGGGGGAGGGGAAGATAGAGGGGAGAGAGACAGAGAGACACCTGCAGCCATGCTTCACCACTCGTGAAGCTTTCCCCCTGCAAGTGGGGGCCAGGGACTCAAACCCTGGTTCCTTGAGCACAGCAATGTGAGCGCTTTACCAGGTGTGCCACCACATAGGCCCCCAGGGTAAAGTCTTATCTCACCTAGATTAGGTGTGGTTTCCACAGAATAAAATAAAAGTATTATTTAGTAAATTTCTAGAAAGCACAAAACCTTCCTAGAAGGAGAGCCAGGACAATTGTTATAGTACAGGATCTACATAGTGATTCTAGATTTAATGAACCTCTTACATCATGTTTTTGGTTTTCTACAAACTGAAAAATAAAAGAAGTATTTTAAAGATTCATTAAAAACTAGGATAAATACTGGAAAGTATAATGCTGAGCCACACTTCTTCATATACAAATAAAACACTAGAAATGCTTTCAAGAGACATCCACATACTGAAAATTAAAAATCAACTTATTTAAATAGAGCACATGCTAGAAAACTCAAAGCTACAGAAAGGTTTTTTAATTTGTCTCTTTTTTAAAAAAATATTTTATTTATTTATTAATGAGAAAGACGGGGGGAGAGAGAGAGAGAGAAAGAACCAGATATTACTATGGTCATGTGCTGCCAGGGATTGAACTAAGGACTTCATGCTTGAGAGTTCAATGCTTCATCCACTGCACCACCTCCTGGATCACAAAGCTACAGAAATTTATGGGAAAATGAAGACACTGAAGGCCCAAAAGGAAGAGTCAAGGAAATTAGTTATTATGCTGCACTGTATTGTTTTATAGAAAGAAATTCTATAAAATTTCTTGTTCTGGCTATAATGGTTAATACCATTATGGAAAACATTTATTTTTCTGTAAGTCCCCAAAACATGCTTTAAGAAATGATTCAGGGAGTCGGGCGGTAGTGCAGCAGGTTAAGTGCACGTGATGTGAAGCCCAAGGACAGTCTCAAGGATCCCAGTTCAAGCGCCCGGCTCCCCACCTGCAGGGGAGTCGCTTCACAAGCAGTGAGCTTGTGAAGCGACTCATCTCTGTCTCCCCCTCCTCTCTCCATTTCTCTCTGTCCTATCCAACAATGACATCAATAACAACAACAACAATTTTTAAAAAAGAAAGAAGTGATTCAAAGGGCATTTCTTTCCTGCTGTTCCTTTTTTGTTTTGTAGATGTTAAGTTACCTTGTGTCTTAGTAAGCTGGAATTACTATAGCAAAACAGTTTAGAAAAAGAAGTGTTTAAAGGACATTCTGGTGATTTCTCATAGTGATGGAGGCTGGAAGTCCAAAACTAAGGAATGAGCAAGGTGTTTGGTCCAGTCACTTCCAGGCTCAGTGGGGGTTGTCTTCTCACTGTGCTCTCCTGCAGAGAGCAGAGTCCCTTAGAAGGGCACTAACCCCATCACAGGGCTCTATTCTTAGGACCTCAGGAAAACATAACACTCCTCTGATGATTCACCCCCAGAAACCATCACACAGAGGGATGAAGTCACAGGAAGGAAGAAGATGCAGTTGGGGACACTGTGTGACATGCAGTCTGCTGGTGTCCAGCCCAGACCACATGGAGAAATGCTTGAAAGAGGGCAGGAGTGAGAGTTCACTGGGAAAAGTGCATGGAGCCCCATAGCCCAGGCCTGGGTTAGAGTGCTTAAACTCCTGAGATGTATCTTGGCACCATGAAAAGCTTTGGTGTCTCTCCCTAACTGAATGAAAAAAAGAGGGCTACCACCAAGTTGCTGATGCTACCATGATTCCATCTTGACTTCCCCGGGCAGATGACCTCACCAATGTGTCTCAGAGTCTCACTTCTCCAGAGCCCTACTCCACAGCCTGGAGATATGGATAGACGTGACAAAATCCATGTCCAGCAGAAAAGCAATTACAGAAGCCAGAACTCCCACCTTCTGCACCCCGTAAAAGAATTGGCGGGATAGGGAGGTAGCGCAGCTGGTTATGAGCACATGACACGAGGCACAAAGACTGGTGTAAGAATCCCATTTTGAGCTCCTGGCTCCCCACCTGCACGGGGGTCGCTTCACAGGTGGTGAAGCAGGTCTGCAGGTGTCTATCTTTCTCTCCTCTCTGTCTTCCCCTCCTCTTTCCACTTCTCTCTGTTCTATCCAACAATGACACCAATAACAACAATAAAAATAACCACAACAACGATAAAAAAAAAGGGCAACGAAAAGGGGAAACAAATAATCCTCCAGGAGCAGTGGACTCCTGCACTGTAGCCCCAGCAATAACCCTGAAGGCAAAAAAAAAAAAAAAAAAGAATTTTGATCCCATATTCCCAAAGGGGGAGAAATGTTACGGGAAGATGACCAGAGGGTTCTAAACTCCAATACCATGAGGACCCAGAGAGAGAAGAGGGGAAAAAGGACATTCAGATGTGGCAATGGGTATAGGTCTGACTCAGGAGAAGACAGGGCAATATTGTGGAAGAAATAAGCAAATTGTGTATATATATATATATATAATAGTTAACCCACATCTATGACCTTCGGAGAGCTCCTGCAGTTTCCAACAGAGGGACACAGAACTCTGATGGTGGGAATGGTATGGAATTATACTGTTGTACCATAATTTGTAAATAATATTAAGTCACTACTAAGAAAAGGTAAAAGAAAAAAAAACAGCAAAAAAAGAAAGAAAGAAAGAAGAAAGAAAACAAAAAGAAAAGGAAAAGAGAGAGCCATTGGCCTAGTGGATGAAGCTTTGAATGCTCAAGCAGGAGGTCCTGAGTTTGATTCCAAGTAGTGCATGTGCCAGAGTGACATTTTGTCTCCTCTCTCTCTCTCCCTTCCCCCACTTCTATATCACTCATTACAAGTAAATAAAATCTTAAAAGAATGAAAAATGCATGCCGGTGGAATCACTACTCCACAAGGTCCTGGTTTCTTAGAGAAAGGTAGAGAGAAGGGCCAGGTGGTGGCACACTGGGTTGAACGCACATATGTCATCAAGTACAAGGACCCAGGTTCAAGCCCCCTTCTCCACCTGCAGGAAGGAAACTTTGCCAGTGGTGAAGCAGGACTTCAGGTCTCTCTCTCTCTTTCTCTCTCTCTCTCTCTCTCTCTCTCTCTCTCTCTCCCTCCCTCCTCCCCTCACTTGATTTTCCTCTGTTCCTCTCCTATCAATCAATCAATCAATCAATCAAACCAATCAAAGGAAGAAATTAACTAAAGAAAGAAATATTTAAAAGAAGAGTAAAGGGTTTGCTGATCTTGACACCCATTCACTGTGAGTACTATGGGCAGAATGGCCATGTCACCCCCCCCATACACACACACACACACACACACACACACACACACACACGCACACATAAGCCCCTGCTCATAAAGTCATATTGAAGTCCTAACCCACACACTCTGAGGATATTTTAAGAGGGGGATCTTTGGGAGGTGGTTAGGTCTGGGTGAGGTCTGAGGGCAGAGCCTATGATGTGAATTTGTTCATCCTGAGGAGGTGAGGGATAGTGCACCCGTTCTCTCCACCCCCTAGAGTCTGCACCCAGAGGCACCCTCAGGAAATGAGGAAGAGGGCACTCAGCTCACACTGAACCTGCCAGCACCTTGACTATGGAGACTGTGGGCCAGAACCATGAAAAGTAGATGTTTATTTTTGTGGCCTAGGAGATGGTTCAGTAGATAAAGCATTGGACTTGTTAACATGAAGTCCTGAGTTCCATCCCTGACAATGCTTGTGCCAGAATGATGATCTGGTTCTCTCTCTTTCTCTCTCTCTCTCTCTCTCCACATGTAAATAAATCTAAAAGAAAGAAATGTTTAGCTGGCCATGTAGTAGTGCACCTGGCTGAGTGCCCATGTAACAATGCACATGGACCTTGGTTCAAGGCCCAACCCCACCTGCAAGGGGAAAGCTTTCCAAGTGGTGAAGCAGGGCTGCAGGTGTCTCTCTGTTTCTCTCCCTCTCTACCTTCCCTTTCCCTCTCAATTTCTGGTTGTCTCTATCCAATAAATAAGTAAAGATAATAAAAAAAATAAAAAAGAAAGAAAGAAGGAAAGAAATGTTTGTTATCTAAGCCACCCAGTCTACAGCAGTTTGTTATAACCATTCCAAGCTGATGGAGACAGTGACCCTTCTGAATTTTCAGGGTCCCTCAGCAGGAGAGGGGCTGGTTAGAAGCCCCCTGCTTGAGTGATGCCAGACAACATGCTGATGTGACCCTTCAGGCTTAAGACTAAGCACAGAGTGAAAACAAACACAGCCCAGAATCTCAGTGGAGAAATCAACAATGCCAAACAACCATAGCTGAGACTGTCTGCATTCTTGGTCCAGTAAATAATCAAGTGATGGGAAAGGACAGATTGCAGCTGTCCCCTGCAGCTACTGGCCACCCCTCTCCTACAGGAGCCAGAATGGCTTTTATACGTTTTCCTTTCATTATTTATTGTTGTGCTTTTAATTTTTTTCTTAATGAAAGAAAAATATCTCCTTATCATATGTACAGCTCAGTGTTTTTTTTCAATGACTTAGTGCATTTCTTAGTGTCTTTCTCCCCCTCCCCTTCTACCTAACCCTGCCTCCTTGATTCCTCTCTATCTCTAGCCAGTTAACATAACATAATACTTTAAAAAAGGAGAATGGTAGGCGCTCTCAAGAGTGCCCCTCCCTCCCTCATTCCTGATGAAAGCCTCATATCCCTGTTTCACTGATGAAGATGCTAGCTCAGGACTTATTCCTATCCTGGTTCTCTCAGTGTCCTGAGCTCAAGTTCTGTCACTGGGCCACACCTCTGAGGCCATCTGTCACCTACCCAGTTCAAGCAACCTTGCAGTCGGTGTGTGTGTGTGTGTGTGTGTGTGTGTATGTGTGTGTATGACTCTCACAGACAAGGATGGTCTTTCCTCTTGCAGGAATGGGAGCTGGCTTCTCCGGGGTGTCTGCCTTTTCCTTAGTTAGTGGATCACACCAAGGATGATCACCACTTACTCAGAGAGGAAGTTAGACTGACATGTGTACCCCCATAGCCTGGGAGCATTAGCTGGATTAATCTATGTCAGCACAGAGAAGTTACAGAGTATTAAAAGTATGGTGTTTTAGCAAAGAGGAAGCAAGAGGTGGGAATGGTTTAGCCACCTAAGAACCTTTAACCTTTTATCTGTGTTTACAAAGCATGGTGGCCCTCAACATGTTTTCTCTTCAAATGCACTCAATGTAATCTTTTTTTTTTTTTTTTTTTGCACCACAAGCACCTAACACATGCACAATTTCACTATTCCAAGATCAACTTTTTCAACCTTTTTTCTTTTTTATTAATTTTATTTATTTATTTATTCCCTTTTGTTGCCCTTGTTGTTTTATTGTTATAGTTATTATTGTTGTCGTCATTGTTGGATAAGACAGAGATATGGAGAGAGGAGGGGAAGACAGAGGGGGGAGAGAAAGATAGACACCTACAGACCTGCTTCACTACTTCTGACACGACTCCCCTGCAGGTGGGGAGCCGGGGGCTCGAACCGGGATCCTTACTCCGGTCCTTGTGCTCTGCGTCACCTGCAATTAACCTGCCGCAATACCGCCCGTCTCCCTCAACCTTTTTTCTACCAAAGAGTGAGACAGGGACACAAGTGCACAAGAGCTTCCTCTGGCTCTGAAGCCCTCCCATGTGGTGCCTACACACAAACCTGGGCCATGCATTGGAAGACACACAGCCCACTGCATGAGCAGGTACCTCCCAGACCCCACTTTAATGTTTTCATACAAGATATCCCAGAGGGAAAGGGCCAGGGAGACAGCATAATGGTTATGTAAATGACTTGAGGCCTGAGGCTTTGAGCTGGGCTCTGGTCTCTCTCTCTCTCTACATATATACATATACATATACATATACATATACATATACATATACATATACATATACATATACATGTCTTTCATGTTAAAAAAACACTTCCATGCCTGCAGCTGTGAGGGCCTAGGTTTAATCCCCAGTACCACCATAGACCAGGGCTGAGCAGTGCTCGGGTCAAAAATAATAATAAAAAAAATAATGATAATAATAATTAAACAGAATATCCTAGTGGGGGTTTACTTCCTTGGCTCATCATTCTTAATCTCAGATATTTCTGGGAATATATATTTTAAAACAAAAATCTAACTGTGCTATATTCATAACAAATAAGAACTCTTTTGAAAGCAAAGACATTTTTGTTCCACTGAAATAGCAGGGATCTGAGTAGTAATCAGAAGTCTCTATCTTTTATACTCACACACACACACACACAAAAAGTGTAAAGACCATTGAGTTTATCCTAGTGAGTGTTTCAGACTAGGACTCTATCCTCCATTCCCCACAAATGCTTGCTTGCTATCACTTCCCATGAGAAAGAGAGAAGAGAAGCAGAGGAAGGGATGAGGGTAAAGGGCTGGGGGCTAATAGCTGCAGACACCTCTGGCCTGGAATGAGGCAGCTGGGACTGGATCTTTGCAGCTTCCACAGCCCAGGACACTGGCCACTGAGAGGCCTTTCCAGACGTGTCTCAGTTGGGCTTTGGAATAGAAGTTTCTTCCACAGGGAAGAACGATTTTAATTTTTTAGAATCATTATGTTTCTAAAATTTTTTTTTTAAAAAAAGAAGTTTCTTCCAGTGATCATCTCCCCCCCCCCCCGCCTCTCTCTCTCTCTCTCTCTCTCTCTGTGTCTCTCTCTCTCTCTCCCAGCCACACTAACAAGTCACTGGGAAGGCTGTTGTGTTTACTGCAAGAAACTGAGAATTACTAGACACTAGAAACAATATGTCCACAAAAATAGAGTTACTCACTGATTCGCAGACCATATTTGAAAAACATCTCTTTCCTAGATATTTAATCTATAATATCTTGTATATGCCATCATGTCAATACTAAGTGCATATGATTAATTATAGTATGCAATTATAATATTATGATTAATGGAGTCTATTATGGCCATGGAATCAAAAAGAATCTCCAGGAAAGAATACAGAGAAAAGTAGACTTGAAGTCCCATACCAAGGACCAGAGAGAGGTGTGTTGTAGAAGACTTAATTTCAACATGACTTAAGAAGTTTCAAGAATGCCACACACAGGCCTTTTGAAGTCAGGCAGCTTGAGGTTTAATTGCTTCCTCTGTCACTTACCAACTGAATAGCCTGGAGCAAACTGGTATTTAGGTCTCTGAGCTTAAGGTTTCTTTTGTTTAAAAAAAATTTTTTTTAGTTTTTTTAAAAAATTTTTTCAAAGCATTTATTTATTTCCTTTTGTTGCCCTTGATTTTTTTTTGTTGTAGTTATTATTGTTATTGATGTCATTGTTGTTGGATAGGACAGAGAGAAATGAAGAGAGGAGGGGAAGACAGAGAGGGGGAGAGAAAAATAGACACTTGCAGACCTGCTTCACTGCCTGTGAAGCGACTCCTCTGCAGGTGGGGAGCCGGGGGCTCGAACCAGTATCCTTCCTCCGGTTCTTGCTCTTTGTGTCACATGTGCTTAACCCTCTGTGCTACCGCCCGACTCCCTAAAAAATATATATTTTTAAATTTATTCTGATAGTACAGTGAGAATTTGAAAGAGAAGACAGAGAAAGAGTGAGAAAAAGAGAAACACCTGCACATCTGCTTCACCTGCTTCATCTGTTTTCCATCTACACCATGCCTCGGCCTCGCGTGAGCTTAATGTGCAGCTTGGCGATACGAGAATCCGGCATGAAGCCCAGCCAGTCTATCTTGGCATTACTCTCGATCACACTCTGTCATTTCACAAACATCTCATAAAAACTGCAGCAAAGGTGGGCGCGAGGAATAACATCATTGCAAGACTGGCCAGCTCCTCATGGGGCGCGAGCGCTTCCACACTACGATCATCATCTCTGGCATTATGCTATTCCACTGCAGAATACTGTGCCCCAGTATGGTTCCATAGCCCCCATGTCCACTTGGTCGATTCCAAATTATATTCCTCCATGAGGATAATTTCTGGAACCATCCGTTCCACCCCGGTTCCGTGGCTGCCAGTTCTTAGCAACATGGCCCCGCCAGATATTGGTCGGGATGTGGCATCATCTAAGTTCATTTCCCACGTCTACGCTCGACCGGACCTGCCAATATACGCGGATATCTTCGCCCACCCTGTCCAACGCTTGACGTCTCGTCACCCAATCTGGTCCCCTATGCCTACACTGAACTTCTCTGTTCCAGACTCTTGGAAACAGAGTTGGCAGTCAGCTGAGGTAAAGAACAAACACCTCATCACAGACCCCTGCAAGCGTTACCCGGCTTTGACCTAGCACGTTATGATTGGGCCCTCCTCAATCGCTATCGAACAGGCCATGGCCGGTGCGATGCTATGTTCCATCGCTGGGGAACCAGAGATGACCCGAACTGCCCCTGCGGCTACAGACAGACTATGACCCACATAGTCAACGACTGCCACCTCTCCAGATTCAAAGGAGGTCTCGAAACTTTACATCAGGCTCAACCTGATGCTGTTGACTGGCAAACGCTAGAAGAAGAAGACCTGCTTCACCACTCATGAAGTCTCCCCACAGCAGGTGGAGACCAGGAGCTTGAGTCCAGGTCCTTGAGCATTGTACCATGTGTGCTCAACTGGCTGCACCACCTCTCAGCCCTAGATTAAGGTTTCTTACATGTGTAGTAGAGCTAACACCAGCCTTTTATGTTACAACATGAACTAAGTGCCACTGAGTCATGTGGGACCTGGCGGTTGATAGCTGCACAGCAAACCTGTCTCTCTCCTAATCAGTTTAAGGTCTTGCCCCCTCTAAGATATCAGAAAGTGCCCTTTAACCTTATGTGAATTTTTGAAAAGTCCCAAGCCAATCTGAACCAAACCAAATAGCAAGTGACCAAAAGAGATACTAAACGTGAAGATTCCCCACGTCCTTAAGTCAGCTCCTGTCCTCAAAATGGATGGTTCTTCCTGACTGTTTTATACCTGTGCCAGAAATTTTACTATCTATGTTTTTCTTTTATATAACTTTTTACCACCCCCTCCACCACCACTGCCACCTTTTTGTTCTCTCTGGAGTTTCCTCTTAAATCCTTAACTGGTACCATGACATCTGACTAAAGTCATCCTTTCTTGGGTTCCTGTGACATAAAAAATAGTCCAAATGAAATATCAGAAGTAACACTCTATTTTATTTGAAAATTTGTGGAAGTAAACACTATTTTTTTCTTCCTAGGGTCAAAAGAATGGATGACAAACCTGAAGCAATATTCCTCTTAAAATCATTGTATTTGCGCCCATCATCCTGAAATTCTTGAGGGGTGACTTTGATCTTTAAATGTCTTCTTCTGTTAGAAACTGAAAATCAAAATACACATTTTAGCCCTATTTGATTATCAATCTTGCTTACTTTCCAGTTTGTTGTTAAAATTCGGCGGCTCCAGCTGGCCGGGCTAGCTTCACGGGCGGGTAACAGAGACGACCAGAGACGTACGGCTGGGCAGGGAAGCTGTATTTCTTTATTCAGGAACAACGATTTATAAACTAAGACAAACTAATCACCAAACAGAACTCTGCTGCCTCTTCCCTCCCCCCCCTTTTTGGGCGGGGCCAAGCGGGCCTGCGAAATAGCAGGACTGATCCAATTTTCTTGGCGGGGGAGATCTAGAACAACCCAATGTAAAGCATACAACACCAGTTTACCTTTTTGATGGGAAAATTAAAAATAAATAATTGTTATCACAAAAGTTTGAAATCTGAAATGTGACTTGGCAGTGAATAAGTATTTTCTTAGAATTTCTCATATCCTGGGGCTAGGCGGTGGCATACTAGGTTGAGTAGACACATTTCAGTGTTCATGGACCCAGGTTCAAGTCCCCAGTCCCTACTTATGGGGGGAGGGGCACTTCACTAGTGATGAAGCAGGTTTGCAGGTGTTTCTCTGTCTCTCCCTCTCAATCTCTCCCTGTCCCATAGCGTTAAAAATGTTAAATAAACTGTATGGAAGAGAGAGAAAAGACAGAGAAGCCAAAGTACAACTTTGACCTTTGCAGCACCAAGGTTTAAACCAGAAATTTCCAACATGCAAGTCCTGGACTCTACCCACTAGGCTGGCTTCCTGGTCATCCCACCTGTGTTCTTTGCAGCTCCTCCGAGCACCTGGGGTGGAGTGCAGCGTCTGCAGGAGGCCCTCCTCCAGGTGAATCCGCACACTCATGTTTGTGCCCTGGTGTGGTGAGTAGGGCGGCTGGGACTTTGGGAGGAGAATCACCCAGGTTTAGACTCTCACTGCAGATAACAACTTCAGTTTCTTACCCAGTCAAAAGGTGCTGAGGGGTTAGGGAAGTCAAAGACTTGCTATAAGAATCCACAGACTACTGATGGAAAGGCGCCTAAGTTGGAAGAATGTTTTGCAGACATCTGTCACAAGGAGATGAGAAATTGTACCCATAAGTCATAACTGTATGGCAATCCAGTAAGCCCCCAATAAAATGTTTCCTTAAAAAAAAAAAAGGCAGGGGGAGGGAGAATCCAATGACACTAAGTAGGAAAAGCACATTCCAGAGAGTCTTACCCACTACAAATGCTCAAAAATAGTACCATTGCTATGAATCCACTCAAACACTGATTAAATACCTTTAAGTGTCAAATCAGTAGAGACTGCCTTCCTTTGAAGTGGACATGGGCAAATATAAGTGTGAGATCCAGGGGCTGGGCAGTGGTCCACTTAGTTAGGCACACACATTACCATGTGCAGGGACCTGGGTCTGAGACTCCACTCCCCACCTGCAGAGGGGATGTTTCACAATCAGTGAAGCAGGTCTCTCTGTCTTTCCTATCTCCCCCTCCCCTATCAATTTCTCTCTGCCTTGTCAAGTATAATCAAAAGGAAAAAACAAAAGGAAAAATCAAAAATGGCCTCTGGGAGCTGTACATTTGTAGTGTCAGCACCAAGCCCCAGTGACAGTCCTAGCAGCAAGAATAAATAAAGAGATAATAAAAATAAAAGTGTGTGAGACTTAGCATCTTGGATATATCACAAGAAACGGGCTATCAGAGAGACTAAGTGGCATGTTCAGGACACACTGCTCAGTAGTTGGTGGAAAATCTGTCAAAATATGTTTGTCCATCCCTTCACACTGTAATGAGGTGTCCAGTGAGCCCCAGCCCCCAGGACTGACTACACTAGCAGGCACTTCACGTTCATCCACACACTGTCTGCTCCACACTAACCTCCACACTAGTTAAACATTCCCGCTCAGTGCTGGGCACCCTAGCTTCTCACTTCCTACCTGGGACAGGTTTTCAGGCAGCCACTGGAGTTTTCTCATGAGTTGAAGTCCCAGTTATCTGGCACCAATGGGAGGAGCAGCAGCTAGACTCAACTGTTGCTTCCCAGAACTGTACCTTGCAGCTGGCAGCAGAATGGGCCTCATTCTGAGCAGCCCAAACAGACACAAGCAAAGGCTGAAAGTATGCCATGCCAAGGTTAAGTGACATGCCACAAACAGCCAGCAAAAATGAATGTGCAGCTATTCCGCTGCCTCTGCGTCTCCAGAGGAACAGCAAACATGTTGCTATGCCTTTGCCTAGAAGAACTAGACGGTTAGTGCCTGGCTTCATATGCCCCCTAAAATCTGCATTACAGATGGGAAGGCCCTGTACTCAAACAGCCTGGTTTTGTTTGTTTGCTAGTTGGGTTTTTTTTTGTTTGTTTGGTTTGGGTTTTTTTTGTTTTTTTTCTTTCTTTCCAGTTTTGCAGGGCTGTTAGCATTATTAGACTAGGCAAGATACCCAAGTGGCTGTCTTACAGAGCTCTGTGAATGTGGACACACCAGTTTGTGGGAAGGAAGCTATGTCAAATGGGGCTCAGAGAAAACAGGGAAACCCCACCCACCTACCCACCCACCCAGAGATTCCTCCTCAGTGCTATAAGTGACCCTGCCAATGTCCACAGCCCTTACACTGCTCTCATTGATCCATGCAAATGACCTCAGGCCAGAGTTTCCTGCAAGGAGAAACTCAGAGCAACATCACTGGAATCCTCACCAACAGAGTCCTTCTTGGGGGCAATTTCAGCCCCTGACATTCCAGGAAATAGCTTAATAATGTAATTTAGGCCTGGCTGGTAACCAGTCCCAAGACACAGAGACACAAATGCAGCATGGAAGATTGAAAATCTCAGTTCAGAGACCAGTATTTATTATCACACGGAGTGTCGCAGTGAAAGCCACCACCTCCACCACCACAAAAACTGTGCAAGGCACTGAAGTAATGATTAAATTTGACACAGTCCCTTACTCATTAAAGCCAATATAGGAAAAGGTAGGATTTCTGCCAAAAAAAAAAAAAAAAAAGAATCACAGATACATCCTGAAGACAATTTCCTTTCCATTTTTCTCTCCCAGGTCTTGGACGCATGCCATATCATCCAGTGTCTGACACCAAACAGAACTGTATTTGAATCACTAATATATTTGCAAAAGTCCACCCCACCCGGATTCTCAAAGGCCTTGATAGAGGCACACAGCCCTTTTCAAGGCAACATGTTTCATTTTCTCTGGTGCTGGACAGCTGAAAAACTACAAGAGCCGGGTTATAAGTCAGGAAGGGGAGCAGGGCCCCACACTATGACATCACTTTCTTGCAATGCAATGGAGTAATATTTCCGGCAGAGAAAACATGATCCGAGCGGACAGGCAGCCTCAACTCCCTGTGACATTTGCAGGAGAAGGTGCCAGGCCTGCCCCCTCCAGCATCTGCCTCCCCCCCACTGTCCTGGAGGTGGGCAGGGGGCTTCTTGCTGGAGCCGGCCCCATCTGTCCTTTTCTGGATTCACACAAATGCCTCCCATCTAGCAAAAGGCAACTTCACAGTGGGACGTGAGTTCAGGCTAAATCAGTTTTTTGCTTTCAGTCCTGAGTGTCTTCTCTTCCTCCCTGCCCCCCACCTCCTCCTTTTCCTTCTCCCCCATTTTAACTTAATCTTTATTTTTCTCACCATTCCTATCACCAAAGGTCTGTGTTCCATCCCCACCCCCATTCTTCTTCTAGCGTTTGCCCTTCTTCCGTAGCCAGTCCACAGGTCAGGTTGAAAGCTGTCAGGAGCTGTTTGTTGCTGGCTTTGAAAGTGACTGGGATCCATGTGGATTCAGTCAGCTAGGAAGGATCGTCAGTTTCCCCAATGAATGGGTACTCACGGGATGCACCACGATAAGGTCGATCCAATGCATCCCACCCCCATAATTAACCACTATAGTTCTCCCACGTCTTAAACATAGGTTTTTTCACATATGTATACTCAGTTCTCTATATTCCACATATATGTGGTTATCCTTCCCCTTCTTACTTGCTTCACTAAGCATAATCTTCTTTTTCTAGTGGGGTTTCTTGACATCTGTGCCCCCAACCTCCCAATAATAACCACCACAGTTCTCACAAAGCCTTAGAGACAGTTTGTTTACTCCTGGGCTTTATTGTTGTTGGTTTGTTAGATTTGTTTGTATTGCAAACTCATGTGTATCAGTTCGCTTGATTCTAAATATGAGTGAAACCAGTTCCATCTATTTGTCCCAAAGGACACACACACACATATATTTTGATGCAGAGTAGTATTCCATGAAGTATATATCCCATAACTTCTTTAACCAGTCATCTGTCAGTGGACATTCAGACTACTTCCATTCCTTGGCTATTGTGAACAATGCAGCTATGAACATATGTTCCTTCTAATTAGTGTTTACATATCCTTTGGACAAATGCCCAAGAGTGAGATTGTCAGACCCTAAGGTGATTCTATTTGTATTTGCTTGAGGACTGGGTGTCTTTATTATAGCAGGTATGACATCTCTCTGAGGTATCACCAGAAGCATGCCTCTGAGGATCCACCTGACCATGAGTCCTACAGGCAACAAGCCTCCCGGCTCACTGACCTGCACACAGAGCCCTTCCTGAGCTGTGCAATTTCCCATTTCTGTCTTTGTTTCTTATGCCAGTCCTTGTGCTTTGCTCCACCTGTGATTAATCCACTGCGCTACCGCCTACCTCCCCTGTCCCTGTTCCTTAAGCTCCACGTATAAGTGAGATCATCCAGTATTCATCCTTCTCATTTTGGTTTATTTCATTTAACATGATTCCTTCACAGTCCACCCAAGATGAGGAAGAAGGTAAGAGGCAGACAGAAAGAGATATTCAAGAGGGCAGGGAAAGGCAGAAAGGAGAAACTTGCAGCCCTGCTCTACCACTTGTGAAGCTTCTCCCCTGCAGGCAGGAACAGGAGACCTAAACCCAGGCTCTGTGCATGGTAAGGTACAAGCTATACTGAGTGACCACCACCCAGCCCCAGTGAGAACACTCCTATGAATCTTTGCACTGGAACTGTGTCAGCCTTGAAGGGCCTAGTAGGCTATCTCCGGAAAGATTAGCAACTATCTGAAGGACGTGCATATTTCCCCAGAATGAGTCAAAGCATAGGCGTATCTGTCACACCTTCCTTCCCTTCAGTATCCTGTGGGTATCCTCTCCAGTGTGTGGGGCTCTGGAGTGAGTCACTTTTTCCAAGGTCTGCCCAAACCTTCAGCGATTTATGAGTCAAAGAAGCTGAAGAAGCCCAGAGAGAAGTTTAGAGCTTTAAGCATTTTAGGCAAGAATGTGTAATGTCCATCATGACTGGGGCTTTAGGACTCCATGGACTCTGCATTCTTACTCTAGCTAATTACTCCCTTTTAAGGCCTCAGTAATTTCAATTTAAATCTGATTTTGTCTTTTTTTAAAGCTAATTATTTAATTTGATAGGACAGAGAGAAATTGAGAGGGAGGGGGTATAGAGAAGGAGGGAGAGAGACAGAGAAACACCTAAAGCCCTGCTTTGCCACTTATGAAGCCTTCTCCCCGCAGATGGGGATTGGGGGCTTGAACTCAGGTCCTTATGCACTATGGTGTGTGTACTTAACCAGGTGCATCACTGCCTGCCCCCCCCAACAATATAAATCTGTAAGGGGAAAAATAAGTATTCATTTTATATTTGGTATGTTTGTGTGGTCACAAGAGCTGGAGCCTGTATTTTTGTTTCTTTCCTTTTGTCAACTGAGTAACCTTTTGCTTGTCCATGCATGTTGTCAATGTTGTTTACCTTAGATACTTAGATCAGACTTGTTTGTGTCTCTATCCCTTTGCCTCGCTCTAGGCAAGAAGAGAGATCAAAGCTCCCGGCATTTTTCAAGGATGACCTCTCCTTTGTTCTCAACACTCCTCACATCTCTTGTTTGTGGAAGCTTCTGCAAAGACAGGGCTGTCATCTGTTCTATAAATCTGCTTCTCATAACTAATACCCTCAATGCCCATTCAGCATCCCAGAAGAAGCAATTTACCAATGCAGACAGAGTTCTTGACTTTATGACAGAGTCTTTCAAATAAAAGGGTTTAGACATGGCTAGCAAAAAAAAGAGCTGTAGAATTAAAAAAGTTTTAAAAAGTCACTTTCAGGAGGGGAGATAGCATAATGGTTATTATGCAAACAGACTCTCATGCCTGAGGCTTCAAAGTCCCAGGTTCAATCCCCCACACCACCATAAGCCAGAGCTGAACAGTGCTCTGGTTAAAAAATAAAAAATAATAATAATAATAAATTTTTAAAGTCACTTTTAATTGATAAAATGGATATAAAACAATGAAAAAACTCCTTTACAAAAATAGTTTGATTTTGAAATAGCCAAATGGCTTCATATATTTTGTTTTCAGTCTTAAGTGGCATGAATTTCCTTATCAAGTCAGACATTCTCTTCAGGTTGAAAGAGGAAATAAAGTAACTGGTGATAATATTATTTTACTTAATTCATTAATTTACTATCAGTTGGGAATGCAAAATGTCCACAAAGGACAAGGTGCAGTAAACTGGGGAACAAAACTCCAATTGAAAATTTGAGGATACAGAAGATAAGCACCACAAAGAAATTTAAACCGGCTCAATACTTAGCAGCCTAAGGACAGAAAAGCAAGTCATTTGGTGCCAGGTGGTGGCGCACCTGGTTAAGCGTTCACATTCCAGTACACAAGGACCCAGGTTCAAGCTGCTGGTCTCCACCTGCAGAGTGGGGGAAAGCTTCATGAGTGGTGAAGCAGAGCTGCAGATGTCTCTCTGTCTCTTTCCCTCTCAATATCTCCCTTCCTTCTCAAATTCTTTCTGTGTCTATCTAACAAATAAATAAATACTTTTAAAAAGAAAGGCAGGTCTATGCAGCTATTAAGAACAATGAACCTGGGAGTCAGGCAGTAGCGCAGCGGGTTACGTACATACGGCGCAAAGTGCAAGGACCATCGTAAGGATCCCCGTTCGAGCCCCCAGCTCCCCACCTGCAGGGGACTCGCTTCACAGGTGGTGAAGCAGGTCTGCAGGTGTCTTTCTCTCCCCCTCAGTGTTCTCCTCCTCTCTCCATTTCTTTCTGTCCTATCCAACAACGTCAACATCAATATCAACAACAATAATAACTACAACAATAAAACAAGGGCAACAAAATGGAATAAATAAATAAATACTTAGAAAATGAAACAAACAAACAAACAAAAAGAACAATGAATCTACCTTCTCTGCCCCATCTTGGACGGAGCTAGAAGGAATTATGTTAAGTGAGCTAAGTCAGAAAGATAAAGATGAGTATGGGGTGACCCCACTCATCAACAGAAGTTGAGAAAGAAGAACAGGAAGGGAAACTGAAAGCAGGATTTGACTGAATCTGGAGTAGGGCATCAAAATAAAAACCCTGGGATGAGGGTGAGTGTAGATGTTTGGCTTCCCAGGGCAGTGGCAGGGAGGGGGGAGATGAGATAGGACACAGTCTTTTGGTGGAGGGAATGGTGTTTATGTATACTCCTATTAATTTGTAGTCATATAAATCACTATTTAATTAATATGAGAGGGGGAAAAATTGATTGTATGTCTCAAACTTTTTAAAGCACAGACTGAGTCTTTTTAATACATAGGCTGAGTCTTTGATATGTTGACTCTGTTAAAAGCCTAGACCAGGGAGAACAGAAGCACCCAGTGGCACAGCTATATACAAATAATGTCAAAGGACATAAATTATGGTGATGTTGTGTATGATACAGAAAATCCTAACAAAGGGATTTTTCAAAGTTAACCCAGTTGCCAAATAATGTAATTATGGCAATAACTATCAATTGTCTTCTTAAATCCTAAGACATCAGGAACCTTCCACTTTCTCTAGAAAGCCTATATTTCCCCCAGTCCTGGAACCTCTAGGGTGGGGCATACTCTCCTGCATGCTTCTCTCAATTCATACCAAATGATATTGCATCCACTGATCCCAACCTAATCAACATGAATACCACCTCAGCATGCTTCACTTCAGACTGTGTCCAGAGACATCAGGTATGGAATGTAAACCCTTCCCCCTCATTACTCGGATGAGACCTTTCCTTTCATAGGATTCTCTAATTCCATTCTAGGAGGTTCACTTCCTAACAAAGTCCCAAAACCTAGATATAGACCAGGCCCAGTGAGATAGAGCATATGTTCACATGTATCCATAAATTAGGGCAAAACATATACCTGAAAGCAAAAGTACACAATAGTCTGCAGTGAGTCAGTATAAAGTTCATAATGAAATAGTATCTAATTAGACTTAGATACCCTCCTCACCCACTTCATATTACAGTTCTCTCACTCACTCCAAAGCTAACCTTGGCAAAGCAAGGACTGCAAAAACTGAATAAGGGCAAGAGACTGGCATACTTTAATGATGACTCTTTAGTCACCATCATCAGGCCACCCCATCAGCTATTCAGGGAGTCCTGAGATTCCCAAACAGACATGATGGCCTTAGACCTCAAATAAATCCCTCTCTCCTTTGTTACCAGTCATCTCTATCAGGAACAACACAATAGACCCTTTTGTGGGCCCCCATAGGACCTTGCCCTCAACTTGGATCAACAACGGTAGAGAATGTTCCATTCTCCGAAGGGAGGATGAACAACATACTCTACGCTACACCTGAGGAAGATGGGTCTATATTAGGGCAGCATGGAATGTTCCTACTCATGACCACAGAATGTGAGCTCAGATCTACAGGGTCACATAGGCTCCTAAGCTGAATATGGGTCCCAGACCAAATCAAATAGATGGGGTTTATAGTTAACAATATTTATTCACCTTTCCCATATCAGGGAACTACTTTCTTCCCTGACCCAGCTTTCTGGTCCTTCTGTTAGCCATGACATCATTTCCTCAGACAATAACTTGGATCCACCTGCATATCAGATTTCTCACTTGGCGGGGGGGTACCACTAGTCTAGCCACAGGCCCTTTGGAATATAACTAAAATATGTCTACTAGCTATCTACAAAATGGAGGGCCCCCCAACTCTTCATCTGCACTGTTCCAGCCTTTATGTTCATGGTTGTTCAACAATTTTTCTGGCTTTGTATGTTAACTCTCTTTTCAGCCACCAGGTTCCAGATGCTAGCATGATGCCGACCAGACTTACCTAGACAGACAACCCTACCAATGTGTCCTGGAACTCTGATTCCCCAGAGCTCCAACCTACTAGGGAAAGAGAGAGGCATACTGGGAGTGTGAATCGACTTGTCAATGCCCATGTTCAGCCGGGAAGCCAGACCTTCCACCTTCTGCATCCCACAATGACCTTGGGTCCATACTCCCAGAGGGTTAAAGAATAGGAAAGCTATCAAGGGAGGGGATAGGATACAGAGATCTGGTGGTGGGAATTGTGTGGAGTTGTACTCTTCTTATCCTATGGCTTTGTCAATGTTTTCTTTTTATAAATATAATTAATAATAATAATAAAAAGAAAACAAAATTGAAAAAAAAAAAGAAAGGAAAGTCATTTCACCATTTAGGGTCTTTGCCGTTTTTAACTATAAACCAAAATGCCAATGGGATTGGCAGTGGCACACCTGGTTAAGCACACACATTACAGTGCACAAGGATGCAGGTTCAAGCCCCTGGTCCCCACCTGCAGGGAAAAAGATTCATGAGTGGTAAAGCAAGGCTTCAGGTGTCTCTCTGTCTCTCTCTTTCTCTGTCTCCTCTCCTCTCAATTTCTTTGTGTCTCTATCCAAAAATAAGTAAATAAATAAGTAATACATTAATTCTTCTTCTTCTTCTAGTGTTTGTCCTTCTTCCATAGCCAGTCAACAGCGTCAGGTTGAGCCTGATGTCTGTTTGTTGCTGGCTTTGAAAGTGACTGGGATCCATGTGGATTCAGTCGGCTAGGAAGGATCGTCAGTTTCCCCAATAAATGGGTACTCACGGGATGCACCACGAGAAGGTCGATCCAATGCATCCCAATACATTAATAAAAATAAATAACACCAAAAACAAGTGCAAGATTCTTTCAGCTCTAAAATTCTGGATTTAAAAGAAACACGTGACCTTGTTAAAAATGAAGTACAGGTCAAGGTGGTGGCACAGTGGGTAAAATGCTGCACTCTCTAGAACCCTGAGGTCCAGCCCTGGTGTTATATTTGCCTGAGTGACACTCTGGTTCTCTCTTTCATCCTCACTTCTCTATCATAAATCAATACATCTTAAAAACAAAGAACTAAGAACAAAAAATAATGAATTAAAAGTACAGAGACCCTAAGCTGGTATAAGGGTCCCATTGAGCCCCCGGCTCCCCACCTGCAAGGGAGTAGCTGCACAGGTGGTGAAGCAGGTCTGCAGGTGTCTTTCCCCCTCTTTGTCTCCCCCTTCTCTCTCCATTTCTCTCTGTCCTATCCAACAACAACAATAATAATAATAACTCCAGCAATAAAAAAACAAAGGCAACAAAAATAAATAAATAAATAAATAATTTAAAAAATAAGTGCAGAAATCCTAACATGCTCTTTTTGACAAATATTATGAGAGACGTTTACAGTTGGATTCTGACAGCAGGGTAAGTAAGTGCACACTGTGACAGACATGGTCCATCAGAAGGGGGAAATGGGGAGCCTGGCTGGAAAAGGCAGAACATTTGAATAAATGAATTGGGCAGGAAGGAGCAAGACCAGAGCCCTCTGGAGTGAGACTGGGCCAAGTGAGTGGACTGTGAGACACGTATCAATCCATCAACAAGGATTTTACTCTACTCAGATTACTTTATTTAAAGGATTCTTAAAGGGGCAAGCGGGGGTGGGGTGGGGGAGGCTTGCCTGTGATAACATGGCAGGGGATCCTAAGCCAGGCTAAGTATAGTCAATTGTGAAAATATCCTATCACCCCGCTCTACAGGACGAGAGGAGGGAGGGCATCTGTGAGCAGAAAATGCCTGGAAAATATTTGAAGAATGTTTTGAGGTTCAGCTTCAAACAGTAGGTCCTGGCTGGCTGGGATCATTAAAAAAAAAAATCAGCAGTTCCAGGAAACCAGGCAAAGGAGACCAACGTGCTCCAAATCATGAAGAGCCTTCAGACACTGGCAAGACAGGAAAAACTCTCTGGGAGAGGAGAAAAAAGAGAGAGAGAAAAGAGAAAACTGTGCCAAGGAGACAGCATGATGGCTATTCAAAAGGCCTTCCTACCTGAGGCTCTGAGGAGGCAGGTTCAGTCCCCAGTACCACCACTGGCCAGAACTGAGAAGGGCCCTGGAGAAATAATGATGATGGTGGCGATGATGATGATGATGATGACACCGACTACTATGATGATAGGGATGGGGAGACAGCATAATGGTTCTGTAAAAGGCTTTCCTGCCTGAGGCACTGAAGCCTCAGTTTCAGTCCCCAGCACCACCATCAGCCAGAGCTGAGCAGGACTCTGGTTAAAAAATAAAAGGGGAGAGGGAGTCGGGCGGTGGCGCAGTGGGTTAAGCGCACGTGGCACAAATCGCCAGGACCTGCGTAAGGATCCCAGTTCTAGCCCCCCGCTCCCCACCTGCAGGGGAGTCACTTCACAAGCGGTGAAGCAGGTCTGCAGGTGTCTGTCTTTCTCTCCTCCTCTCTGTCTTCCCCTCCTCTCTCCATTTCTCTCTGTCCTATCCAACAACAACGACATTAATAACCACAACAATGTTAAACAACAAGGGCAACAAAAAGGAAAATAAATAAATAAATAAATTTTAAAAATAAATAAATAAATAAAAGGGGAGGAGGCCAGGAGGTAGCGCAGTGGGTTAAGCACACATGGTGCCAAGCACAAGGACCGGCACAGGGATCCTGATTCGAACCCCAGGTTCCCCACCTGCAAGAGGGTAGCTTCAAAAGTGGTAAAACAGGTCTGCAGGTGTCTGTCTTTCTCTCCCCCTCTCTGTCTTCCCTTCCTTTCCATTTCTCTCTGTCCTGTCCAGCAACAACAGCAGTGGCAGCAGTAAAAATAACAACAAGGGCAACAACAACAACAAAAATGGGGAAAATGGCCTCCAGGAGCAGTGGATTCGTAGTGCAGGTACTGAGCCCCAGCAATAACACTGGAGGCAATAAATAATAAAGATGCCTCTCTTGTAGAAATGTTCAAATGTACCCTTGTGACAACAAAATAAATAAATAGGGGGGTTGGGCGGTAGCACAGCGGGTTAAGCACATATGATGTGAAGTGCAAAGACCAGCATAAGGATCTAGGTTAGAGCCCCAGCTCCCCACCTGCAGGGGAATCTCTTCACAGGCGGTGAAGCAGGTGTCTTTCTCTCCCCCTCTCTGTCTTCCCCTCCTCTCTATTTCTCTCTTTCCTATCCAACAACAACAACATCAATAAGATGTTGAGAGAGCAACAAGGGCAACAAAAATGAGGGAAAAATGGCCACCAGGAGCAGTCAATTCACAGTGCCAGCATAGAGGCCCAGTAATAACCGTGGAGGCAAAATAAATAAATAAATAAATAAATAAATAAAGAAAGAAAGAAAGAAAGAAAGAAAGAAAGAAAGAAAGAAAGAAAGAAAGAAAGAAAATGTGGTGTTCTGGAAAGACACACAATTCTTGTACATATTGAAAGCTATGTGGTGGTCCGGGAGGTGGCGCAGTGGATAAAGCATTGGACTCTCAAGCATGAGGTCCTGAGTTCAATCCCTGGCAGCACATGTACCAGAGTAATATCTGGTTCTTTCTCTCTCCTCCTATCTTTCTCATGAATAAATAAATAAAATATTTTTTTTAAAAAAAGACAACAAGGGCAACAAAAGGGAAAATAAATAAATAAAATTAAAAAAAAAGAAAGAAAGCTAGGTGACTCCATTCTGTTGCCCGTTTTGCCTTGTTTTCTAGGAAGCAAGAAATAGTAATGATTTAAATTTATATTTTATTGCCACCAAGATTATCATGGTGACTGCATGATGAATCCACTGCTCCAAGTGGCTATTTTTTCCTTTCCCCCCACCAACTTTTCTTTGCTATGACAGAAAGAAATTGAAATGGAATGGAGAGATTGATAAGGAGAGAGAGAGAGAGAGAGAGAGACCTACATACATCATTGACAATGACTGCTTGTGACTTTTCACCCCAGCCGGTGGGGAGTAGGGACTTGAACCAGGGCCCTTGTGCATGGTAATGTGTAAATTCAGCTGGGTGTGTCACTGCTTGGCCCCTGGAAATAAAAGTTAGATTCAAGAGTTACACTTAAATATCTTAACCCTGATTATTGTTATTTTTTAAACCTTCTTACTTGGTCTTCTGCCCCTTAACGACTTTTTATATTTATGTCTTTCACTGAATTGTCACCTCACCCACTCATTTATTTTGCCAGGTATTTCTTGAGCACTTGCTCTTCACTAAGCAAGTGGAATGAGGCCTGGCTGATAGGACACTGCCTTTCTGTCATGCTGTCTCTGAGTCCTGGGCTTGGTGTGGATGTCTGAGCTACAGTTCAAGCGTTTTCCAGATGAATCAGGCTTCTGGGCCACAGCACTGGTTTTCCTTACAGCTTGTCCCTCCTACATCTTTGCTCAGAGTGGATTACCCCCATCACCACCGGTCCCACCCCACCCCCAGGCTGTTGGTCCCACAGCTGCAGACATTCCGGCTCCAGGAAGCCTTAAAGGTCAGAGCTCCAAAGCACACAGAGGTCATGGAGTCAGGGGACATCTTAGTGGGAGGTGGGGTGGGGGCATTCTGGCTTCTGAGATGGATGGATGGTGTCACTTGTGGTATAAATTAGTGTGAGTTCACTAAGCTCCGACCTGGGTGGGACCCGACAGGTGAGTTCTGGAATAATGTTTGCTGTTTGGGAGGAAAACCAGTAGGTCAGTAGCGGTGAGCTTCCTCTCTCCTCTTCTAGCTCTCCCTGATCTCAGACGCCCAAAGTTTGAACTTTGTGGGGTACAAAGGAGAGAGTAGGAACTGAAAAATACAGTTTCTCCATCTGCATCATAAAGGAAATCTCTATCCCCTTCTAGCACAATTGTCTGCTGATTTATGACTCTCCACGCTACCTCCCCCCAGCCTTGGAGCTCCAGTCATCCACACAGACAGCCACCACTATTTTAATTTTGATTCTTCAAACATTTATCTTCTTCAAACATATCAGAAATGCAGACAGGCACACGCAAGGCACAGGACAATGACAACAGCTTGAGGGCTCCTTGAGGACTGAGTTTCCATTTGCTGATTGCTTGTCAGGACAGATCTTTTTGTGACATCTTCAGGCCCAGAGTTCTAATATATCTGTGATTCCATATTCCTATGTGGCTGAGCAAAGTGCAGTGTGATGGATTCAAATAGATTTTAATTGATGAAATAATTGATGAGCATTTCCATATATATGTATATACACACACACACACACACACACACACACACACACACAGATACATATACGCACAGATCTCTGGGAATATCTGTGACACAAATGTAGAGAGAAATCACAATTGTTGCCACAGTTGTAAAGAAGTTATAATGTATGAGACGTCACAAAAAATGTAGCCAATATTGTGTACAAATCATTTTGAACAGATTTGGTGATATTTAAGATAAAACTAGATAAAGCCCAGAAGCTGCTCACAATGAAATAGCAATATTAATTACACCACTATGCTAAAGGCTAAGTACACAAAAAGATAACAAAAGCCCTAGCATTTTATAGTCCTGTGATCTGATAAAAAATATGCATATTAATTTATTCTACAAATAATTATTGAAGACTTGCTGTGGGGAAGCACAGTTACAGGCACTTTGAAGACACCTTTTTTTCCCTTTCTTTTTTTTTTAAAGGAGTGATTTCAGTATTTTTAAAAATATTTTATTTTATTTATTTATTCCTTTTTGTTGCCCTTGTTGTTTTATTGTTGTAGTTATTATTGTTGTTGTCATTGTTGGATAGGACAGAGAGAAATGGAGAGAGGAGGGGAAGACAGAGAGGAGGAGAGAAAGACAGACACCTGCAGACCTGCTTCACCGCTTGTGAAGTGACTCCCCTGCAGGTGGGGAGCCGGGGTTCGAACTGGGATCCTTACGCCGATCCTTGTGCTTTGCGCCACCTGCGCTTAACCCACTGCGCTACAGCCCGACTCTCTTTTTCCCTCTTTCTTTTTAAAAAAATGTATTTATGTGTTTCCTAATATTTTATTTATTTATGTATTGGATAGAGACAGAGAGAAATTGAGAGGGGAGGAAGAGATAGAGAAGGAGAGAGACAGAAAGACAACAGCAGCCCTGCTTCACCACTCATGAAGCTTTCCCCCTAGAGGTGGGGACTAGGTCTTTGTACTCTGTGATGTGTGAGCTTAATTAATTAGGTGCACCACCGCCTGGCCCTAGGACTCAATGCTGCTGACTCCTCCCATGAAGCACATCAGTGATCTGAGGGGGACACTGATTTCAAACTTGATTGGATTCAAAACTTGCCATTTGTATAGCTTCATGGGTTTTAACAGATCCTAGTGGGCATTTTTTAAAATCCAACCCCTGACCCAAACTGTCTCTTGGACTTTGTTGACAGTTATGCTGGGAGGGGGTGGGGAGGACTTTAGTGGAGGCTGTGGTGATTTATACACATTATGTGTGGATGCGAAATTATACTCCAGAAATCTTATCACGTAACAAGATTCTGTTAAGTCACTAATAAAAAAGGGAAAAAAACAAGGGCCAGGTGATGGCACACCTGGCTAATCACACACATTGCAGTGCGCAAGGACCCAGGTTCAAGGCCCCGGTCCCCACCTATAGGGGGAAACCTTCATCTCCAGCCCTGAAGTAGGTTTCAGGTGGCTCTCTGTCTCTCCCCCTCTCTATCTTCCCCGCCCCTCCCCTATCAATTTCTCTCTGTCTCTATCCAATAATAAATAAGAATATTTTTAAAAGAAAACTTTATTTTTTAAAAAGGAGAAAAACAAGACATATGTGTGCCCCTCATGGAAAGGCAAACTAGCACACCTGGATAGTGCCCCTGCTTCCAGTTCAGGTGCCTGGCCCTCAGTGCACAGGAGGCAGCTTCAGTGCTGTGATGTGTTTCCCTCTCTTCCTTTTCTCTCTGTGTCTCTGTCTCTGTATCTCTCTTTCTATCTGAAAAAGGTTATCCAGGAGTGGTGAAGTTCCAGAGATGACCAGAAAAAAACATTATTTTTCCTCACTCATATAGAAGGAAGGGATTTATGGAGGGAATACATACTTCAGGTAATGTTATGTGTTAAGACTATCTTGGGGGTGGATGGTGGTTCACCAGGCAGAGTGCACCTGTTATCAAGTGAGAGAAACAGGGTTCAAGCCCCCAGTCTACCCACCACCACCACCACCAGGAGGGAAGTTTTATGACTGGTGGAGCAGTGCTGCAGGTGTCACTCTGTCACGTCTAAGGAAGAAAGGAAGTATAGGAGAAAGAAAGGAAGAAAGAAAGAAAGAAAGAGAGAAAGAAACGGAGGGAGGGAGGGAGGGAGGGAGGGAGGAAGGAAGGAAGGAAGGAAGGAAGGAAGGAAGGAAGGAAGGAAGGAGACAAGGAATGGTGAAGCCGTTGTGCAGGCACCAAGCCCCAGCAATAAGCCTGATGGCAAATGAAGAAAAAAGACTCTCTGAGCTGCAGGTGGCAGAACTCCCAGTTCAGTCACTAGTTCTCACAAAAACATGGACTAACCCAGCAGAGAAACACAGACCTGCTTCTGCTGGCATGGCTGGAAGCAAGAGCTTCCTGGAGCCGGCTCCCCTCCCCTCTCAAGACTCTCTGAGTCTCCCTCACTCTCTTTTCCTTTTTCTGGCCTCGGTCTCTCTCTCTCTCTCTCTCTCTCTCTCTCTCTGGCAAGCTTGTCCACGTAATGGAAATGGGTGTCATTGGCAGCTCTGAGCTTCCTCCCTGCCAGACTGTGAGCCAGCAGTGGAGTCCTGAGGTACCTACTGAGTCTGGCTCTGTCTGCTCTCTCTCCAGTCCTAGGCCCAGCCTGTGTACTTCTATGTCCACCCCCCCCCCCCCGACAAGCAGGCACTGACGACGCATCTTAGGATTCACTGAGAGTCACACAGAAGCTATTTTTAACTGGAGCCTTTGCTCTAAAGAAAGTCTATAAGGTAGCGAGCCAAGTTCTGCGAGTAAGCTTTCACCAAACGGCCTATCTCGTCGGCTGCTTTCCCATACATACTGTACCTTCTCTTCAATTCCAGATTCACCAAAAGCATAATTTTATATTTGCTTACATCCTTTCTTGCCATTATCCATCTGCCTTCTTAATTTATCTCTTTCTTTCTTCCTTTTAAAAAAATTTTATTATCTTTAATTATTTATTGGATAAAGAGAGCCAAAACTTGAGAAGGAGTGGGGATAGAGAGGGACAGAGACAGAGAGACACCTGCAGACCTGCTTCACTACTTGTGAAGCTTTCCCCCCCGCATGTGGGGACCAAGGGCTCAAACTCAAATCCTTGTGCACTGTAACATGTGCACTCAATTAGGTGCACCACCCAACCACTCTTTCTCTCTTTCTCCCTCTCTCCCTCTCCCTCTCTTCCTTCCTTCCTATTGCCACTAGGGCTTACTGATTGATGCCTACATGATGAATCCACCACTCCTGGTAGCCTTTCCCCCTCCCATTTTATTTGATAGGATAGAGAGAAATTATAGAGGGGCCAGGCAGTGGCGCACCTGGTTAAGTGTACACATTGTAGTGCACAAGGACCTGGGTTCAAGCCCCTTCCCTCCCCGTAGGAGGAGAGCTTCACAGGTGGTGAAGCAGGGCTGCAGGTATCTCTCTGTCCCTCTGCCTCTCTATCCCCACTCCTCTCTATCCTCCCCTCTCAATTTCTCTCTGTCTCTATCCAATAATAAACAAACAAACAAACAAACAAAAAGGATAGGGACCTATAGCACAGCCTTGCGCCCTCCTGAAACTTCCCTACAGTTCCTGGAACCCAGGTCCTTTCAACTGGTGATTTCACTTGGTCTCACCAAGTCCATTTGTCTAAAATGACTTTGCAAACACCGCTTGTCATTTCTTCACTGCTCTGTGCTGCAGAGACACTGTGCCATTCCTCTTGTTCTTTGCTCTCACTAACCCTACAGCTTGTGCTCTCCTTTTGCAGAGAATGATGTTGCTTCTTGAGTTTTTTGCTGGCTTCCGCTACCCCTAGTGCATACTCTGAGAATTCCCCAGTGTGGCTCCAGCCACCTCTTCTTTGGTTGCCCTTCTTTGGACAACCTCTCCCATTTGCTTGACTTCAACTGTCTCTTACCTCATGTCACCATTCAGGTCTTTTAAAGTCTCTGCTCTGAGGTGCCAGGCAATAATTTTTTTAGTATTACACAGCATTTGGATGTTTTATTTAGTAGGCTAAGAGGACCCTGATAAGAATTGGTGACTTCTGATCAACAGAGATGCCTTTCTCTCAGGTGAAAATGACAAGGTTACAATCCAGAAGCCAGATGATTTAGTACCTCAAGAAGCCTTATGTTCTGCTTCCAAGCCAGTCTCACCTTCTCTCTGTGTCCTTACATGATAGAGGGGGAAATAGCTCTCTGAGATCTCTCCTACAAAGTCATTAAATCTATTCCTGAGGAACTCAACCTCCTCACATAACCACCTTCCAAAGGCTCCACTTGTGCAGGGCTGTGCTGAACATTCAAATTCCTGACTTACGTCTGACACAGTCTGTTGCAATGCTCAAAGCCTTCTATCATCTTAAACTGCGCTTTCGAGAAGCATCTTAGTAACTATGTTTATCCTCTGTACCCTATAAAAGGTCATCAATATTCTGTTAGTCTTCCAGAATGACAGAAAAAGGGATATTTTTTTTCCTCCGGGGTTATCACTAGGGCTAGGTGCCTGCACTACAAATCCACTGCTCCTGGTGGCCATTTTCCTATTTTATTGGATATAGCAGAGAGAAATTGAGAGGAAAAGGGAGACAGAGTTAGAGAGACAGAGAGACACCTACAGACCTGCTTCACCATTGTGAAGCGTCCCTCCTGCAGGTGGGGAGCTGGAGGCTTGAACCAGGATCTTTGCACGGGTCCTTGTGCTTAGTACTATGTGCATTCAGCTGGGTACACCACCATTCAAACCCCCAAAATAGAATCATTTTTACTATCATTCCCACCATATATATGCAAGTGAACCTCCAGAGGCCCAATCTCCATTTTTTGACTGTCTATTGAAGGTCTGTGCCCCACCCTCCATAAACACAAGAGTCCTGACACAGTCCAGGAGACAGTTCCAGTGGTTTCCAATGTGTTTTCAAGTCCATTTGTCCCCATATCATCTACACTGTGCATGTGAGTGAGACCATCCAGGAGCTGTTCTTCACCTCTTCGCTTATTTCGCTTAGCATACTCACCTCCAAGTCCACTCATTTTGTTCCAGATGATACCATCTCAACTCTTTTGATTGCAGTGTAGTGTCCCATAGGTTTTCTCTCTCCAGTCACCTGCTATTGAAGTTGCTGCCATATTTTGGCTACTGTGAACAGTGCAGCTATAAATCTAGAGGAACATTGTTCCTTCAAATTAGTGCTTCCATGTCAAGGCATAAAAATAAAATAAAATAATAAAAATAAAATAAAATAAAAGGCTTGGGAATGGATCTTCCCTCCTCTTTCCAAAGAGCCTGAACAGGTAATAAACTTTGCCATGCTATCTGGGTGTCTGCACGGTTATTGTTAGTCTTAGTATTTACAGCTGATTTCAGGGGTGGAGTCTACTCACCTTCGAAGACATGGCCCTGATAATTTATGATTTGGGGTTTGCTTAGCATTAGATCAGGACTAACAAAAAAGTTAGATGCTAACAAAAGTTTTCACTTCTTGATCTTTGTGTTCATTGAAAGAGTTCATTCACTTTGTGGAAATGAGTTGAATCATGCCCTTTCTGTGTGCCTTTTGTATGTCATAATTCAGTAAAAAGATTTTTTTTTTTTTGCCACCAGGGTTGTTGCTGGAACTCAGTGCTGGCACTACAAATCCACTGCTCCGGGCAGCCATTTTTTCTCTCTTTTTTTAATTGAATAAGACAGAAAGAAATTGAGAAGGGGGTAGACAGCATAATGGTTATGCAAAGAGATTCTTATGCCTGAGGCTCCAGAGTCCCAGGTTCTATCTCCTACAGCCTCATAAACCAGGAGTAGTGCTTTGGTAAAAAAAAAAAAAAAAAAAAAGGGAGTCGGGCTGTAGCGCAGCGGGTTAAGCGCAGGTGGCGCACAAGGACCGGCATAAGGATCCCGGTTCGAACCCCGGCTCCCCACCTGCAGGGGAGTTGCTTCACAGGCGGTGAAGCAGGTCTGCAGGTGTCTGTCTTTCTCTCCTCCTCTGTCTTCCCCTCCTCTCTCCATTTCTCTCTGTCCTATGCAACAACAACTACAACAATAAAAAAAAAAAAAAAAAATTGGAGGGATAGAGAGAGAAAGAAAGAGACACCTGCAGACCTACTTCACCTCTTGTGAAACGTCCCCCTTGCAGGTGGGGAGTTGGGGCTCAAACCTGGGTCCTTGCACTTGATAATATGTACATTTAACCAGGTGTACAACTGCTTGGCCCCCAAGATTATTTTTTAAAATGTATTGGGAGTATCTTGAAGTCATCTCAAGCACATCTTTCTCACTATCTGATTATATTTACTGAAATGAGGTAGTGACTATATAGAATATGAAGGGGCAAGAATTAGTGATAAAAAGACAGGAAACAGATATAAAAAACTATTTTTGTCATTGTTAGGATGTCACTGTTCTGGACCAACTTATAAGAAGAGAGAGACAGAGACAGAGACATAGAGACAGAAGGAGGGACAGAAAGACTCCACAGCACAAAGCTTCCTCCTGGTGTAGTGGACACCAGGCTGGAAGCCAGGTGGCTACCTCGCAAGTGAGCTGTCTGCTGGCCCACAAAAAAAGGAGTTTTCTAGAAATCAGAGTGAGGCAGATTCTAAGCAGAAACACAAGAAGCCATCAGCTGGTGGTTGCATGATTACAGTAGGTGAAGTTTCTGAGATCAGGAGTAACGCTGCAGCAAACCAAATGAGATTCTGGTGCACAGCAGCTCTCCAGGATTCTCTTACCATCACCCTCAATAAGCTCTATTTGTCTTTGGCTGTAATATACAGAGAATCTCAGTCAGGACGCCTATCTGCGGAAGTTCTCTCACTTGGCATTATATTGGTGAGATCCATGCATCTGGCTGCATGTATTTCTAGTAGTGCCTTCTTTCTTTGTTGCTCAGTAGTGAACATTGTGTAAATATATTCACAGTCTTTTTTCTCATTTCTCTGTTGCTAGTCAGTTGGGTTGTTCCCAGTTTGGGGAAATGATGAGCAATGCTACTGCAGCCAAGCCTTTTGTAAATGCATGAATACATTTCTATAGTGGACACATCTTGGAGTGGAGTGATTTGTCATAGAATATACAGACCATGAGTCCTGCTTTCAAAGATACTACCAAACGACTGTCAAGAGTGATTGCTTTTTTTTTTTGCCACCTGGGTTCTCACTGGGTTCAATGCCTATGATTCCACTGTTCCTGGCAGTCATTTTCTTTCTTTCTTTTCTAAATTGTTTATTTACAATTGATAGTAGGTTACAAGATTGTAAGATTACAGTGTGTAGTTTCACACAGCATCTACCACCAAAGCTCTGTCTCCACCCTCCCACCTTCCAAAAATCGTCACTATAGTTCTCACAAGTTTGCTCTTCCCAGTTTTTGGTTTTTTTTTTTTTTTTTTTTTTTTGGTTTTTGTTTTCAAGTTCATGTGTATCAGTTCTCTAGATTCCATATATGAGTAAAACCATCTGGTAGTTGTCTTTCATCTCTTACTTCACTATCCATAGTCACCTCCAGTTCCATCCATTTTGTTCCAAAGGACACAATATCATCTTTTTTTGTTTGCAGAGTAGTACCCCATGGAATATATCCCATAGCTACTTTATCTAGTCATCTGTTGATGAGTATTTAGGGTGCTTCAGCTCTTTGACTATTGTAAATAATACAGCTATAAACATAGAACTGCATATGTTGCTTCAAATTAGTGGTTCAATGTCCTTTGGATATATGCTTAAGAGTGGTATTGCTAGATCATGAGGTAATTCCATTTTTATTTGTTTAAGAATTCTCCAGATAGTCTTATGGCAGTCATTTTCTTGAGACCAAGGTCATTTCTAGAGACCAAGAGAGACAAAAATAAAGGAAGAGACAGACAAGAGACCAGCAGCACTGCTTCACTGCTTGTGAGGCTTCTTCTCTGCAGATGGGGACCAGGGGCTTGAACCTGGCTCCTTCTTCATGGTAAGGTGTGTTCTACAGGTTGAACCACTACCTGCTCCCCCACCCCACCCCCTACATCCCCTGCACACATTCTTAACAGCAATTTTTGGTTGCTCTCTCTTTTCCAGGTCTTGATACTGTTATCCCTTTTCATTTTAAGCATTCTGGTAAAGTGGTAACAGAATTACATGTTTATTTCCCTGATGACTAATAATAACGGCTGTTTGAGTACCTTCTTTTGTGACATTCCCTCGAATCTTTTACATATTCTTTTTCTGTTGGATTATTTTTCCTTCTTGACTTCTTGACCTTGAAATATTTGGGCTGTGAGTCACTTGAATGCCTATGCATTGCAAATATATCCTCTTACTTTGTGGCTTGCCTTTTTTTGTCCCCTTAGGCTTACTTTTTGATGACAGAAGCTCTTAATTTTATCAAGGTCCAGTATATCAATCTTTTAGACTTATTGCTGGCATTTGTATGCCCTCTTTTAGAAACAGTCTTTCTATTTCAAAGTCACAGAAATATGTTGGATCTTAGAAGCTTTACTATGTCCCCTTTCACATTTAGTTCTATAATCCATCTGGAACTTTTTTTTTCTGGTATAATTTGAGGTGCGTGGAGGGGGTCAGGATCCCATTTAGTGTGTGTGTGTGTTCATTATTGTCTCTCAGTTTAATTTGATTTATTGAACACAATCATTCCTCAATTGTCTCAACTTCCCTAAGGTCACTCTTGAATCCTTGGTCAGTTGTCTCCTGAGTGGAAGTGTCTGGGAAAACCCCTCTTGGCTTTCTTAGATGGGTTTTCTGGGAAAGGATGTTGAGAAACGATAGTCACTAGAAGTAAGTCAATATTAAGATTATATAGTCATGTAGTTACTAGCTGATACATTAATGGGTTAAAAGCCCGATTTCTAAAGATATGACTTTATTCAGATAAAGGGTGAATGCAAATTTCAGAAGCTGAAAACAATTCCTTTCATTTTCTCTTCCACACAAATTCCAAGAATTACTGTGAACTGAAGGTCAAAAAGAGTGCTTTCTTGGAGAATGAAGGAGATTGGCCGCTCTGAGTCAGATCACTTCTCTCTTCCCCAGAGGACGCTTTGCAATGATTTTTGTGGTTTGCTTGACCTGATTTTTCCCCCAGATAAATAGAGTTGCCAACACCTACTGGATGAGCATTTTCAAAGATGAGGCTGAGAATCTCTGAACTGTAGAGACCTGACAGATTTGCAAATGTATCCTCCCCCTCCGGACACACTTCTGGATCTTGCAGGGAAGCAGAGCTGGGGTAAAAGGAGCATCCCATGCCACTTCCCCAGAGTTCCACCAGAATGCATAGTGCTAAGAATTTAACACAGTGCAGTCGGGGGCGGCACACCTGGGTAAGCACACACACTACAGTGCACAAGGACTGGGGTTAAAGGTGGGAAGCTCCATGAGTAGTGAAGCAAGTGCTTGCGGGTGTCTCTCTTTCTCTCTCTCCCGCTCAGTTTCTCTCTGTTTCTATCCAAATTCATTAATTAATTAACACAGGGAAAGCACATGTTGATTCTTAATGCTGCTGATTTGAAATATACCTAGTGTTAGGTTACTTCAATGACAAGAAAGGCAAAACTATGAATAACAGCACACGAATTCATTTAAGCCTGGTAAAGTTGACTCTTGTTTGATGGGCTAGAATTCTTCTTCTAGCGTTTGCCCTTCTTCCGTAGCCAGTCAACAGCGTCAGGTTGAGCCTGATGTAAAGTTTCGAGACCTCCTTTGAATCTGGAGAGGTGGCAGTCGTTGACCATGTGGGTCATAGTCTGTCTGGAGCCGCAGGGGCAGTTCGGGTCGTCTCTGGCTCCCCAGCGATGGAACATAGCGGCGCACCGGCCATGGCCTGTTCGATAGCGATTGAGGAGGGCCCAATCATAAGGTGCTAGGTCAAAGCCGGGTTGATGCTTGCAGGGGTCTGTGATGAGGTGTTTGTTCTTTACCTCAGCTGACTGCCAACTCTGTTTCCAAGAGTCTGGAACAGAGAAGTTCAGTGTAGGCGTAGGGGACCAGACTGGGTGAAGAGACGTCAAGCGTTGGACAGGGTGGGCGAAGATATCTGCGTATATTGGCAGGTCCGGTCGAGCGTAGACGTGGGAAATGGGCTAGAATAGGGGCAGGGAACATGAGTGTTGGGTCTGAAAAACAGTCCTCTGTAGTTTGTTTGTTGCTTTCCCCACCACCACCACTAGAGCAGGAATGTAGTCTCTGTGCAACTCGTCATTCCTGGCAGCTACTTGTTTTTCTTTCGGCTAGAAGGTGAAAGACAGGGTGGGGTGGGGGCAAGAGGAAAGAAGAGAAAGATAGAGAGGAGAGATACCTGCTACAAAGCTCCACCACTCATTAAGCTCCACTCACAGGTGGGGACCGGGCCTTGAACCCAGGTCCTTGTGCATGATAACATGTGCACTCTACCAGTTGTGCCACTACCCTCTCTGAGTCCACACATTGTCAAATTGGAAAGCATGGCCACCTGTAGATGAGTAGTCAAGGCACATCTATCTTATCAGCTTTCCATGGTGGTTTAGAAACCTTTCCTTTCATCTGTCCCCACCCAACCTAACTGTGCTTTGGTCTTCAGGGACCATCCTCAGCACTCACCCACACAACACCCCACCACTCACCAAGCCTCCTCACCCCCATGTGCAGCTGCTCTCATGTGGCTGTCCCAGGCTTGAACCCAGGTCTTCACTGATGGTTGTGTGTAAGCTCTACCAGGTGAACCGCCCCCCACCCCGGGGCCCACCTGTGTAGCTCTATGTGCACCTCCACACCACTAAATAATTCCCTCTATCCACAACATCACTCAACACCTCTTTAATCAGTCTTTGTTAAAGTACCTTTTAATCAGTTAACAGACAAAAACCATGGAGCGAATGTCTCTATCCTCCTACAAACCAGAGCCTAACGGCCACCTCGAGGACTATTCTTCTCCCTGAGAGTGAGAAAGGAAACATGGGCAGCAATCTTCCCTCGTGAACTCTGAGGCATTAATACGGCCACACTCCCAGTAACTCACAATTAAATTTCCAGTGAGCCACTTAACCCCCTCGGCCTTTCTTTCTCTCTCCCTCTCTATCTCCCCTCCCTCTCAATTTCTCTCTTTTCTATCAAGTATAATACAAAGGAAAAGAGAAAAAGGAGAGAGAAAGAAAAAAAGTGGGGGAAGGTTACCAGGAGTGCTGGATTCATAATGCTATCACCAAGCTCCAGTGATAATCCTGGAGACAAAATAAATAAATAAATATAAAGACTTTCATGCCTGAGGCTCTAAGGTCCCAGGTTCAATCCCCAGCACCACCATTAGCTAGAGCTGAGCAAGGCTTTGGTTTAAAAAAATAAGAAAAAATATATAGGGAGTTGGGTAGTAGCTCAGCAGGTTAAGCACATGTGGCACGAAGCACAGGCACCGGCCTAAGGATCCCAGTTCAAGCCCCCGGCTCCCCCACCAGCAGGGGAGTCGCTTCACAAGCAGTGAAGCAGGTCTACATTAGTCTATCTTTCTCTCTCCCTCTCTGTCTTTCCCTCCTCTCTCCATTTCTCTCTGTCCTATCTAACAACGATGACATCAATAACAACAACAACAATAACTACAACAACAATAAAAAACAACAAGGGCAACAAAAGGGAAAATAAATAAAAAGGGCAATAATTTTTAAAAGTATTAAAAAAAATCCACCCTGGCTGTAATATCCATTCATATTCACATACACATATGCACATATAGTTATTATAATTATTATTAATAAAAAGGCCTTCAAACATGGTGGAGCCATGCAGTCACCAAGAACAGTGAATCTGGTGGCAAATATATATGAATCTGAACACGTATGTGCATATGTGTATGTGAATATGAATGGATATTACAGCCAGGGTGGATATTTTTTTAATACTTTTTAAAATTATATATTTCCCTTTTGTTGCCCTTTTTTATTGTTGTAGTTATTATTGCTGTTGTTATTGATGTCTTTGTTGTTGGTAGGACAGAGAGAAATGGAGAGAGGAGGGGAAGACAGAGAGGGGGAGAGAAAGACACCTGCAGACCTACTTTACCACTTGTGAAGCGACTCCCCTGCAGGTGGGGAGCCAGGGCTCGAACCGGGATCCTTATGCGGACCCTTGCGCTTTGCGCCACGTACGCATAACCTGCTGCACTACCACCTGAACCCCCTAGGATGGATATTTTGTCTATTAATTATAAGACAGTATTGCACATTGGAATTATCCTCAACCTGAAATCACATACCTCTAAATGTTGAATAAGTTTGGTTTGCCAATCAGTAATAATAAAAATAATAACTTCTGAAATTCAGTTTGCCATAGAAAGATAATGAAGACTGTTAAAGCTTGTTTTTTTAGCCAACAAGGTATTCTTAAACAATGATATCATTTTCCTGGTTTTTTAATTAATCAGTCAATAAATATTTATTGACCACCTACAACTTTTATTTAAAGGACTGTGTCCAATGTCTATGTAAGATACTATTAAAAAAATAGTACTTCTTGCTCTTAAGAGCTCTGACTCTAATTGCACAGATAAGGCTTATTCACAGAGCAAGATAAGTGGCACCACCAGACTGTCACTGATAAAGACCAAATGGCCAGTTCAAACCATGAGAGAGATGATGGGGGAAACTTCTGTAGAACTGGATTGGTCATAAGGCTTCACAGAGCAGGCAGGTCTGGCAATGATGTTTATTGTATCTATGGGTGGGGCGGAGGGAGATTAGTAGACTGGGACTGGGGAGAAGTGACTTAAAATATCTGGAGGGCTGGTGAAATAGCTCACCTAGGTAGTGCACTGCTTTTCCCTGTATGCCACCCAGGTTCAAGTCCAACACCAACTGTGCCGAGGGAAGTTTCAATGCTGTGGTCTCTCTCCCTCTGTGCAGACAGCCAGCAGCACTTCACCTGTTTTTCACGGTGTCCCAGTATATATGAAGGCGGCCAATACTGTACTTCCTCAACTGATTAGAATAGAAGGAGGAAAGGAAAGTAAGAATGGAGGAAGGGGAGGGAGGAAAATGGACAGAGAGAATAGAGGGGGGTAGGAAGTGATGGTATGACATACTTACCTTTAGATAGTTTTTCTCTCTCTCTCTCTCTCCTTATTTTTCCTCTTTCTTCTTTTCTTTCTCTCCCTTTTTCTCTTCCTCCTCTCTCTCTCTCTCTCTCCCTCTGTCTCTTTCTCTTTTTCTTTTTTCTGCCCCCAGGGTTTTCTTTTTTATTTTTATTTTTATTTATTCTTCTAGTGTTTGCCCTTCTTCCATAGCCAGTCAACAGCGTCAGGTTGAAAGCTGTCAGGAGCTGCTTGTTGCTGGCTTTGAAAGTGACTGGGATCCATGTGGATTCAGTCGGCTAGGAAGGATCGTCAGTTTCCCCAATGAATGGGTACTTATAAAAATGAAATACTGACAAAACCATAGGATAAGAGGTTACAACTCCACACAATTCTCACCACCAGAACTCTGTATCCCATCCCCTCCCCTGATAGCTTTCCTATTCTTTAACCCTCTGGGAGTATGAACCCAAGGTCATTGTGGGTTACAGAAGATGGAAGGTCTGGCTTCTGTAATTGCTTCTCTGATGAACATGGGCTTTGACAAGTGGATCCGTACTCCCAGCCTGCCTCTCTCTTTCCCTAGTGGGGTGGGGCTCTGGGGAAGCGGAGCTCCAGGACACATTGATGGGGTTGTCTGTCCAGGGAAGTCTGGTTGGTATCTGGAACCTGGCTACCAGGGTTTTCATGGGGGCTCTGCGACAGCACAATTCCTCCACTACCAGTGGACTCTTCCTTTTTTTTTTTTTAAGATAGAAATTGAGAGACAAAGAGAAAGAGAGAGCAAGGGAGACACTATAGCACTTCTCCACTGCTCATGCAACTTCCCCTGTGCAGGCATTTCATGCAATGGTTAGGGTGTGAAGAAGGAAGGAAGGAAGGAAGGAAGGAAAGAAGGAAGGGAGGGAGGGAGGAAGGGAGGAAAGAAGAAAGGGAGGAAGAAGGAAGAGGGAGGGAGGAAAGCAGGAAAAAGGGAAAGAAAAGAGAGAAAGAAAGAAAAAAAAAGAAAGGAGGAAGGAAGAATTGCCTAAAGGTAAGCACGTCATACATCAAATATTAAACAAATTTCCCTTGTCTTGGTTTCTTCCTTCATCACCTCCCATTCCCTCCCCATTTTCTTTATCTCTCCTGTCCTTCCCTCTTAATCACATGAGAAACTATAGTTATCAGCCTCATTCACAGGTACTGGGGCCCTCTGCAGAAGGATCAAGTGCTGGTGGCTTCTTCTTGGTCATTGCAAGGCTTTAGATCTCAGAACCCCAGAATCCTATCAGCAAGGAGTTCAAAACTCATGTAGTCCACACTCCTCTGAAATAAGCTGGACTCTGGCCCTTGGCCACTACATGGCCTCTGGCCTACTTGTGGTATAGTTCTGACAACTGAAGAAAAGGCCTTGGGGCCAGGTGGTGGCGCACTTGGTTGAGCTCACATGTTACTGAGCCCCATGACCTGTGTTCAAGCCCCTGGTCCTCCAAAGGGAAAGCTTTGTGAGAGGTGAAGCAGGGCTGCAGGTGTCTCTCTGTCTCTCTCCCTCTCTATCATCCTTCCCTCTTGATTTCAAGTTGTCTCTATCCAATAAATAAGTAAAGATAATTTTTTAAAAATTGAAAAAAAAAAAAAAAAGGCCTTGAGGCTGATTCAAGAGCGGCTTGTGGGCTGCTAGAAGTCCCATAATTCCTCACTGGTGCTGTCCCTGCTTCAGCTCAGTGGGGGGTCAAGAAGGACCTGGAGAGAAGAGGGACATGGAGAAGGGAGGAAGGAAAGCCTGCAGTGAAGGGTCCCCTGCAGAACCACCCAGGAAGTGAGCTGCCGTGCCAGAGAGTGTGTGGGTTATCTGGTTTCCTGTTGTATCGTGCTTACAAATAACAGCCCAGTCAGCCCACTGGACATTGAAAGAAAGAAAAAAATGTTGGTTTTTCCAGATTTCACTATCTTATAAGTTGTTTTGTTTGTTTGTTGTTGTTATTTTGTTTTGTTTTAGATAGAGACAGAGAGAGTGAAAGAGCTCACAGCAGTAAAAATTTCTAAAAACTTCCTTCAATGTGTTAGGGGCTGGGCTTGAACCTGGATCCCACACATGGCAAAGCAATGCACTGTCCAGGTGAGCTATTTTGCTAGCTCTGACTATCTCATAAGTTGCAGAGCATACATTTCACAGATTACATCTGATACTCTGTGTAGCTACCTCATTACCACCCCCTCACACATCTCCAGACTACCACCACCACATAAGAACACTGCTCTGGGGAGTCCAGTGGTAGTGCAGCGGGTTAAGCACGTGTGACACAAAGCACAAGGAGCAGCGTAAGGATCCTGGTTCGAGCCCCCGGCTCCCTACCTTAGGGGAGTCACTTCACAAGCGGTGAAGCAAATCTGCAGGTGTCTATCTTTCTCTCCCCCTCTCTGTTTTCCCCATCTCTCTCCATTTCTCTCTGTTCTATCCAACAACAGCAACAATAACTACAACAATAAAACAACAAGGGCAACAAAAGAAAATAAATAGATAAATAAATATTAAAAAGAACACTTCTCTGGTGAAAAATAAATAAGTCAACAAATAAACAAATAAAATTTAGGTAAACACTGAGAGGTAAAGAGTGAAGGAGACCCCAGGACCAAAGCTTCCTTCAGTGTGAAGGGGCTGGGCTTGAACCTGGAAGGCACACATGGCAAAGCAGTATACTCTCCAAGGAAGCTATTTCATTTACCCAAAATAAATAAATCTTTAAAAGTAAATTAGGGTTTTAGCTGTTCTATTTTGTGACATTTGGAGAGAAAACTATCTTTTAAGTCCTAGAATTAGCGGTCTGGGAGGTAGCGCAGTGTATAAAACACTTGACTCTCAAGCGTGAGGTCCTGAGTTCAAGCCCCAGCAGCACATGTATCAAAGTGATGTCTGGTTCTTTCTCTCCTCCTATCTTTCTCATCAATCAATAAATAAAATCTTAAAAAAATAAAATAAATCCTGGAATTAGGTTCAGTTATTTCCATGACCATGGAGAAAAACTAAAAACATCTACTATAAGTTCACACCTCATCCCAAGCATTAAGTTACTAGAGTTCAATTTTATTTAAAAAAAAAAAAATCCCCACCTGCAGGGGAGTCGCTTCACAGGTGGTGAAGCAGGTCTGCAGGTGTCTGTCTTTCTCTCCCCCTCTCTGTCTTCCCCTCCTCTCTCCATTTCTCTCTGTTCTATCCAACAACAATGACATCAATAATAACTACAACAATAAAAAACAACAAGGGCAACAAAAAGAATAAATAAATTAATTAATTAAAAAAAAGAAATGTATGGAGATACTATGTTTGGGGACAAAAAAGAATTAACTGGGGAGTCGGGCTGTAGCGCAGCGGGTTAAGCGCAGGTGGCACAAAGCACAAGGACCGGCATAAGGATCCCGGTTCGAACCCCGGCTCCCCACCTGCAGGGGAGTCGCTTCACAGGCGGTGAAGCAGGTCTGCAAGTGTCTATCTTTCTCTCCTCCTTTCTGTCTTCCCCTCCTCTCTCCATTTCTCTCTGTCCTATCCAACAATGACAGCATCAATAACAACAACAATTATTATTGCAACAATAAAACAACAAGGGCAACGAAAGGGAATAAATAAATAAATAAATAAATAAAATTTAAAAAAACGCCTTGGACCAGCAACATAGCTCTCACTTGGATAGCCGGATAGTGCTCTGCTTTGCTTTGTATGTGACTCAGGTTCAAGCTTGAGCCCACCATATTACAGGAAACGTCAGCACTGTGGTCTCTCTCTTCTATCTCTCTGTGCCTTTCTCTGTCTCTATACAAAATTTAAAAAAAGAAAAGAAAACCCAAAGCATGAAATTAAAATTGGAAAAGCAAGATATTTGTAGCCCTATTCAAACAGGACCAGGTAGTACTTTCTATTTTAAACATCTGGTCAAAAGTAATTTAAGTTTAATTAGTATAGACACGTGTTGAAACTTAGAAAGGTCTTAATAACATGTGACTTCAATAAAAAAAATTTTCTTGAAGAACTTCTATTGTTATGATACTGTGCAGAACAAAAGTAATCAAGTGTTTGCTTAGTTGGTCCAAAGTGGCTATTCTCCATAATGTGAGGACTCTATGAAAGTGCCTGCGATCGTCTGGAAATACGTAAAGCAAAGACGGGGCTTATCGACGTCTGCCAGAACTTTGATTACAAGAACAGCTTTATCTCCTAGGCAGACAGACACTACACAAATGTTTGGCTTACTCCGTATCACGTAGTTAGCAAGCTTCTTATAAGGTTCAAGGAGAACACATTTCCTTGGAAAACAGACTTTTCCAGGAGGACTTAACACTCTAAAAAAGGAGGAGGAGAAAGCTTAAGAGATAAGTCTGAAGAGTCACCGAATTTGAACGTAACTGCAATTTACACGTAATCCTACAGGAAAATGTAGAGTTGGAAATCTTTCCGTTTTCCTTCAAATCATTTTATTGGGGAAATAATATTTTACAGGACAGTTGTTGATCTGTACAGTTTCTCTTCTTTTCCTTTTTCTCTTTCTTTTCTCTTTTTCAAGAAGATAACTGTAAAAGGTAAGAGATGAGACTTTGGGGTTTTGGTTTTGTCTCCAGGGTTATCTCTGAGGCTCCGTGCCTGCACTACAAATCCACTGCTCCTGGAGGTCATTTTCCCCCCCATTTTTGTTGTTGTTGTTGAATAGGATAGAGAGAAATTGAGAAAGGAGAGGAAGACAGCCACCTGCAGACCTACTTCACCGCCTGTGAAGTGACCCTTCCTCCCCACCCCCACACCCACCCCCACCCTGTAAGGGAGGAGCCGGCTGGAACCGGAATCCTTAAGGCAATTCTTGGTGCCTCACACCACGTGGGCTTAACCTACTGTGCTACCACCCGGCCCCAAGTCTTGTTGTTGTTTTAATTCCTATTCAGTAAATACAGTCATCCCCAGAAGACTGTGCACATGACTGCCCTGGTTTCTGACTTTACAGTTCCTTCTGATTATTCCAGAGGGTTCCAACTATAGGGACCTCTGGCGTGAGGGCCTCTTTCCCCATGTGTAGGTTTGAATTGGCTGTGAAGCGTGTCTTCCCACCCAGCTTGACAGACGCAGCCCCTCTGTAAGCTGCTCATGTTCCTCTCTGTCTCTGCCACTGGGGCAAGAGCCAGCGACTTTCTCACGGGTGTACCCGCTAGCCTTCGCTGCTCACCTATGGGCTCTGTCTGCTGGAAGTTACACTAATGACAGAGAGCAGCAAGTAGAGGTCCTGAAACTTTAAAAATATTTCATAGGTTTTTCCATTTTTTAATAAGAGATACAGAGAGAGACTGAGACCAGAGCCCTGTTCAGCTCTGGCTGATGATGGTGCTAGGGATTGAACCAGGGACCTCAGAGTCTCAGGCAGGAAAGGCTTTTGAATAGTCATTGTACTGTTTCCTCAGTCCAAGGTATTGGATTTTTTATGTATATACATATATATTGGGATAGAGACATTGAGAGGAAAGGAGGAGATGAAAGAAAGTGAGAGAACTGCATCCCCTTTTCACCACTCTTGAAGCTTTCCCACTGCAGGTGGGGACTAGAGACTTGAACCCAGTGGTTCTTGAGCAAGGTGGCTGGCCCCCTATGAGGTTCTGGATCTTAAAGCTGTTTCCCAGCTGCCAACAAAGGTGGATCGAGGGCACCAGGCATCCACAGGAACTCCAGAGGCACCAAAGAAGTCCCTTCTGCTTTCCTGTTGGCCAGCCATGAATAACAAAGGCTGCACATAGCTGCCCTGTGCTGCTTGCCACCAGAACTAAGGCTTGAGGAAGAAATTACAGGTCCTTCTGTGAGTGGCAGAGTCCAGAGGGGTTGGGGGGGAATCAGCTCTTTGCTTAGATCCCATGAATTAAGTGGCTTCAAAGCAGAGATTGTGGTTGGAGGCTGAGTTCTCACTGGATAGTCTGAGACACTTAAGCCTGTTGGCTTTAGGGTGCTTGCTGAGGTCATAATTCGGAGAGAAGGACCTTATTTGTGTGGAGAGCACAATGCACAGGCCTGCTGTGTCCTGCTCTGTCCCTCGCCAAGAGCTCCTCACGGTGTTCTGCAGACCGTGGGAAAGGAGCTCCTGGAGTGAAAAATGTTCTTGTAGTGGAGCATTCTGAGCCTGGATTCTTTGGTCAGGGGATGCTGTAGAAGGCAGGTTGGGACACAGTACAACAGAAGCCCATGAGGTACAGGTAACCTACCTTAAAGTAGACTTGCTGAGAATTGCTAGGAGAAGGTTAGGGCTTGGAATCTTTGTGTCCAAGGCCCTTCGTTTTTGGTCTCATCACTATGAGGGAAGATAATTTGGAGAACACCTAGAAGGAGGCCAGGCCCGTTGTTTCCCTTACCTGGAGGGAAGGGAAAAAAAAAGGAAGAAGACAGGAACTGTGATAGGTGTAGGTGTGGCTTAGAGAGGAGGCAATAGCCTCACCTGGAGGGCAGGACCCTAAGAAGAACCAAATCATAGAAAACTTCCTTTTCCAGGGGGACAAGAGGGTTCAGATCACCGGCTTGGGCCATTTGCCCAGTGACCCTGCAACCCCACGCCTGTGCTTTCATTTTCCTGAATAAAGTTCATGATGCCTGAGGCCATGGGCCCCCCAATTCTATGTGGAACCAGACCGTGCCAACCCAGACACTACGGGGGAGCAACATCTGGCTGGATCTTATACCCCTAACAAGAAAATGTCAGATACAGGGATTAGTTACAACAGGAGAGGGGACACGCCTAAAGCAGATGAGAGAGAGGTGGGAGGAAGGGGCCAGCAGGGGCCAGGACAAAGATTTCCTTCCTTCCTTCCTTCCTTCCTTCCTTCTTTTCTCTCCTTTCTTTCTTTCTTTGTTTATGTACTTATTTTTAAATCTTTTTATTTATTTATTTATTGGATAGAAACACAGAGAAATTGAGAGGGGACAGCAAGCTAGGGAGATAGACAGAGAGACACCCGCAGCCTTGCTTCACCACTCATGAAACTTCCCCCTACAGATGGGGACCAGGGTTTGAAGCTGGGTCACCTGTGCTTAACCAGGTGTGCCACCACCTGGCCCATTCTTTGTTCGTTCGTTCATTCATTCATTCATTCATTCATTCATCAAGATGTCTTTATTAATGAGAGAGTGAGAGCTTCACTTTGGCACATACACTGCCAGAGATCAAACTTGGGACCTCATGCTCTTAGGTCCAATACTCTGAACACACCACCACACCCCTGGTCCAAGGAACATTCTTTAAATTAGAGGTGTTTTTTTTGTTTGTTTGTTTTTTGTATTTTGGGTTTTTTTTTTTTTTTGCTTGTTTGTTTTGTGTTGTTTTTGCTTTTAGATGCAAAAATAAAAGGCTCCTGGGAATGGTGGACTCATGCAGGCACTGAGCTCCACTGATAACCTTGCTATCAAAACAAGCAAACAAGCAGGACTGAGCTTGCCTGTGTTTATACATGCCCTCAGCTGCTCCACCCCAGAACTCCCCCTGCAGGGTGTGTTTCCCTCTCAAAAGTCACAGCCTCTCTGTTTTGCCACCTCCCTAGAGCACCCATCATAATTTTTACATTCCACACAATCACTCTTTTTTTTTTTTTTCAGTCTATTTCTTGTCTACACAACAAATATCATACACTCCAAGTCCATGTCTTTCTTCTTAGTCTTCTGTTGGGATGTATCATACTATTCGGATGTGGTGATCTGGTCAGAAATATGTGAACAGTGGGGTCACAAATGAAGGTCACTGAGGTCCAAAGTGTGATAGTGGTTTGCCAGCATGATCAGGTCATTACTAGCAGAACAATGAATGTATTAATAGTCAAGGACTAAACTATGTAGACATTGGGACCTTGTGCTCTGAGGCTCTGAGATCCAATGCTCTAGGCGCTGCATCACCTCCTAGGTCAATAGAAAGTGATTTTCTAATTTAAGGAGCCATCCATAGACTGGGGAATTTTCTCTCAAATGAGAGATTACTAGAGCCCTAAGTATTTGGAGAGAGTAATCCAAATGGCACCATTTCACATTGTCCTTAACAGATACTACAGTAACAGTTACAGCAACTGGTTAACGGCAACTGGTTTCCTGAGAAACTCTGGTTCCCCAGGGTAGTTAGTCTCCGTTGATAAGAATTCTTTCTGCCAATTGCGTGGAGTTGTACCCCTCCTACCCTATGGTTTTGTTAATTAATCCTTTCTTAAATAAAAAAGAAAAAAAAAATTCTTTCTGCCATCTATGCCAGAGTTGAGCCTTCAATTGGCATTTATATCTTTGCAAAGCTCTCTTGGAGAGAAGTTTGGAGGATGCGACTGAGTGATTCCAGAGGCCCTGAGAGCATCTGGAGTTCAGTGATGTGAATGCTGTGTGCTCAGTCATCTCTGTTTTTGACTAAGTTCCCCCATGCCCAATCTCCAGGGCAGGATTCTCCTCACAGTTACTCCTCAGAGTGCCCCAGCTGTGGTGGGTCTTCGCTCTTCTGTTTCTTATTTCAGGCACATGCTCTACTGCGTCTTTTTGGAATCTCCTGTCTAGGCACCAAGACAGTGGCTAGGAGATGAGATTGTAGTTTTTAATCTCAGGTGTTTATTGGAGAGAGGAGAGAGTGGCAAGGATGGAAGGAAGTGCAGCCAGGCTAAAGAACATCCTGCTGTCCATTTCCACATAAGGCAGCCTGTCCTCGTTGGGAGAGAAGGCTCCTACCTATTCAAGGATGAGGGCTGTGCAGTTATTTACTTTCTCTCTAGATTTTTGGAGGAACTCTCAGTACTGGTTTTGCAACTCCCCAGAGAACCTTTTGTAGCAAAAACAGGGTTACAAAATCTAACAAAATCTCAAGGAACGAAATCACTTACACCAGTAAACATGCCACATAGCCCTTAGTACATCTGGGGAAATGACATGTGCCATGACATGACATCTGGCATAGTGATATGAAGCGTGGACTTGCTTTGAAAAGCTCCAGAAAGACACCAATCACAGGCAAAGTGATTTTTTGTTGGTATCATCTTTTTTTTCTTTCATACTAGTTTAACTGAAAATTTTATCTTATGTACATCCTATAAGGTCAACACATGGGTACAATTTCTCACCTCCTGATAATAGGCGGCGACAAACACTCTCACCCCAAACTGAAGTCTTTTTCTGCCATCATTCATGAGAATCCCAAAGCCCCCACAGCTGCCTGTCATTCCTCCCCAGAGTCCTTGGCTTTTCGGACGTGCAACACACCAAACCCAACACAAGTTTGGCTTTGTGTTTTCCTTTTTTGTCCTTCTTTCTTTTCTTTTTTATTTTATTGTGCTGGTGGGGGGGTTAATGGTTTACAGTAAATACAATTATGAGTACACATGTAAAATTTCTCAGTTTTCTGCAAAACACAATCACCCCCAGGCCAGGTCCTCTTCCTCCCTTATGTTCCAGGACCTGAACGCCCATCCCTGACCCCAGAGTCCTTTGCTTTGGTGCACTACGCAAAACCCAGTCCAGGTTCTGCTTTGTGTTCCTGTTCTTATTTCTCAACTTCTGTCCATGAGTGAGATCATCCCATAGTCATCCTTCTCTTTCTGGTTTATCTTGCTTAACATGATTCCTTCAAGCTTTATCCAAGATGAGGTGAAGAAGGTCAATTCATTTATTTTTACTAGCTGGGTAGTATTCCATTTTGTACATATACCAACTGTTCTAGGCAATGCCATTAACCATGACAGTTACCCTTTACAAAATGCCTACTATAGGAGGACACACTGCAGTGCCTCAAATCCTTACAGCAGCTCTAACATGTTTGTCACATCTGAGGTCATGCTATATAGAAATTTTGGACCTGGGGAGTAGCGCAGCGGGCTAAGCGCAAGTGGCACAAAGCACAAGGACTGGCGTAAGGATCCCGGTTTGAGTCCCCAGCTCCCCACCTGCAGGGGAGTTGATTCCCAGGCGGCGAAGCAGGTCTGCAGGTGTCAATCTTTCTCTCCCCATCTCTGTCTTCCCCTCCTCTCTCCATTTCTCTCTGTCCCATCCAACAACGATGACATCAATAACAATGATTATAACAAGAAAACAACAAGGTCAACAAAAGGGAATAAATAAATATATAAACAATAAATTTTGGACCTGATAGTGCTTAACATGCTGCCATGTTAAAAAAAAAAAAGCACAGGGGGTTGGCCAGGGGCACAGTGGGTTAAGCGCACATGGCACGAAGCACAAGGATAGGTGTAAGGATCTGGGTTTGAGTCCCCGGCTCCCCACCTGCAGGGGGGGTCACTCACAGGTGGTGAAGCAGCTCTGCAGGTATCTATCTTTCTCTCCCCCTCTCTGTCTTCCCATCCTCTCTGTCTTCCCATTTCTCTCTGTCCTATCCAATAACAGTGACATCAATAACAACAATAATGATAACCACAACAATGATAAAACAACAAGAGCAACATAAGGGAAAAAAAATCAGCCTTCAGGAGCAGTGGATTCAGGGTGCAGGCACTGAGCCCCAGTGATAACCCTGGAGGCAAAAAATAAAAAAATTAAAAAAAACAGCAGTAAAGCATCATGGAGATGCAAATTTGAATCATTAATCCACAATAAGTGGACAATAGCCAGCAAACAAACAAACAAAGTCTACACACACAAAAAAAAGTCTATACAGCAAACTAGGGCTTTTGCCTCCCTTTCTCCTGCTATATGTGTCTCCAGGATGGTCGTGGCTGGTGCTCTCTGCTAATGTGAAACACTGAGATGTGGCTCCTATCTGGGCCCAGCCTGTTAGGCTGGGGGTTAGGGAAGGGACAGGGCACAGAGTTGCTTTGTTCAACACAAACTGGACAAAGTCACCCATGGAACATGTCTGTGTGGACATTCCTGTATCTAAAGTCTTGCTTTGGAGGATCTAAAAATCACTTTTGCTGAAGCACCTTTCTTCTCTCGCCCCTACCAAAAACTCAGCCCCATGTTGGCAGGCTCCTAGAAATCTTGTGGCCTTACAGAATTTGAGCAATGTGTTATTGGGAAAGTATTAACCATTATTAAGGGAAAACACAAAGCAAAACTTGGACTGGGTGTGTTGCATTGCACTGAAGCAGAGTGCTCAGGGGAGGGAGGGGAGGGAGGAGATACGGAAGGGGTCTTTGGGTCCTGGTGCAGGATGAGGGGAAAGTAACCCAGTTGTGGGGAAGAGTGTTGTCCAGACACCTGTCATGGGGAGATGAGAAGCTGTACCCATTGTCAACTGTACTGTGATCCATTATATATATGAATATGTAATACTTGGTGATAGTTCTGGTCAATAAAAAAGGCAGGAAAGAACATTCTGTCTGTGCTGCTCAGTCACAAGAGCATCCAGAAAATGTTAGCCCCTGTCCCTGCTCAATGTTTACTTCTCATTCTTGTCTTGATGTTTTCCTCTGTTCAAATCAGATTTGACCTTACTCACCTAAGCAAAGTTCAGGATAGCATCACATTGAGTAGAGAAAAGACAACTTTCTCATATCTTTGAGTCTGACACCTTAGGGAGGCAGAGAGATCCCACCTAGAGGAGAGGAAATGGAAGGAGAGATAATAAGTGGGGAGAAGAGACAATCTTGTGTCTCAGCAAGGGACGGTCATCTTATTGTGCAGGTGAATGAAGAGGAGAGACCCCAGAGAAGAAACAGGGCTATGGTGGGAACCCTACAGAGTACCTCAGCCCTGGTGAGGTATGAGAGCTGACCAATGAACCTCCCACACTGCACACAAAGAGGGAGCCCAAAAACCAGATGAGCCCCAACCTCACCAGTGTGCCCTGGAACCTCACCTCTCCAGAGCCCCACCCCACTAGGGAAAGATAGAAACAGGCTGGGGGTATGAATCAACCTGCCAATGCCCATGTCCAGTGGAGAAGCAACTACAGAAGCCAGACCTTCCACCTTCTGCACCCAAAAAAAGAAATTTGGCCCATACTCCCAGAGGGAGAGAAATGTTAGAGGAAAATGGCCAGAGGGCTCTAAACACCTCAATTCCATCAAGACCTGGAGAGAGAAGAGGGGGGATTAAAAAGGAAATAGTAGGTGTGATGTAGAGAGGGGGAGAGAAAGATAGATACCTGCAGAGACAGTCACCCGATAGGGCTCTGGAATGGCCAGCATCCCAGAGAGCTATGGAGTGTTCATTCCCATGGGGGGCAGTGTGACAATGTGCCAAGGAGAACTCAAGTGCCACCCAGGGCAGAGGACAGGCACCACAAGCTGGCTACAGCTGTGTCTCCACCACCCAGAACATCTGTAAGGAGAATAATAATCATAATAATGGTTATGATCTAATAGATTTTCACACATATAAAGAATAAGTATCATGTGGGACTGGGTGGTGTTTCAACCAGCAGAGTACACACAGTACTATGTGCAAGGACTTGGGTTCAAGCTCCCAGTCCTCTGCATGGGGAAAGCTTCATGAGTGGTGAAACAGGGCTGTCAGTGTCTCTCTGTCTCTCTCCCTTTTTCTCCTTCTTCCTACTTTATTTCTCTTACTCTATCAAAAAGAAAGAAAGAAAGAAAAAGAAGGAAAAAGGCCACCAAGAGTGGTGAATTCATCCTGCAGGCACAGAGCACCAAGCCTTGATTGCAAAATATGTACATTGAGTACTATTTGGGAGCTGGAGAGAATGTGTAACGGTTATAAAAAACCTCTTCATGCCTGAGACGCTGCAGTCCCAGGTTCAATCCCCAGCAACACCATAAGCCAGAGCTGAGGAATGCTCCGGTCCCCTCCTCTCTCTCCTTCTCTCTCATTCATAAAAATAAATCAATAAATTTGAATATTATTATGTGATACAGCATGATTATTTGTTGTTGAGCTTGTTGGGTTATTAATTTTTCTTTCATTTGTATCTACCTTGTTTATGTGGTATTTTGTTGTTGTTGTTCCTATGACACTAGGAAAAAAATATTTAAAAAAGAAACGAGGAAAGAAAGGAAGGAAAAATGGAAGAAAAGAACTTTTAAGTAACACTATGAAGCCAGAACATGAGACCAGTGGGAAAAGATGTAGTAGGAAATACAGATGGGGGAGAAATTCTACAGGAGCTTAAATCTCAGGCTAAAATACTCCAACAGTATCCCATAACCAAGGAAGAATCACTAAAATTTTGAAGCATGGAAATGACATGGTCAAAGCTTGTTTTTTAAAAACATCACAACTGAGAAGCAACCTAGGTGTCCAACAATAGATGAGTGGCTGAGAAAGTTGTGGTAAATATACACAATGGAATACTACTCAGCTATTCAGAATGATGAACTTAAAAAAAAAAAATGATGAATTCACCTTCTTCACCTCATCTTGGCTGGAGCTTGAAGGAGTCATATGAAGAGAGATAAAGCCAGAAAGAGTCAGCGAGGAAGCAATTACAGAAGCCAGACTGTCCACCTTCTGCACCCCATAATAACCCTGGGTCTATGCTCCCAGAGGTATAAAGAATAGAAAATCTATCAGGGGAAGGGATGGGATATGGAGTTCTGGTGGTGGGAATTGTGTAGAGTTGTACCCCTCTTATCCTATGGTTTTGTCAGTCCTTTTTATAAATAAAATTTTTTTTTAAAGAAGCCAGAAAAAGAAGGAAGAATATGGGATGATCTCACTCAGGGACAGAAGAAATAAGAACAGAAGGGAAAACAAAAAGCAAAACTTGGACTGTGTTTGATGTATTGCATCAAAGCAAATAATTCTGGGGAAGGAGAACAAGGAGGATTGGGGGGGTGGGATTGTGGTTCTGGTGTGGGACAGTAGGTTTTTCAGACACCTTTCATGATGAAATGAGAAAATTTACCCATGTGTCAACAACTGTCCAAGAAATTTTACTTGTATGTCAACAAATTGTTAACCCCCTATAGAAGGGGAAAAATTAAAATTATATATATATTTTTGGCCTCTAGAGTAATTATCACTGAGGCTCAGTGCTGGTGCTATGAAACCACTATTTCCAGAGGACACTGTCTCCTCCCGACCCTCTACCACCCATTTTATTCGATACTACTGAGAAAAACTGAGAGGAGGGGGAGATAGAAAGGGAGAAAGAGACACCTGCAGACCTGCTTCACCGTTTGTGAAGCATCACCACTGCAGGTGGGAAGTGGGGGCTCAAACCCGGGTCCTTGCATATAATACTATATATTTGAAGCACACACACACACACACACACAAACACACAAACACACCAGTCTGATAGTTTAGAAATGGTGTTCCTAAGAGCAAATGCAGGGAAATCAATTTGCAGGTTGTCACAATAATCCAGACCTAAAGGTAGTTCAGCTAGGGAGGCAGCTGTTTGCCATGAACATCAGTCAGGTTTGAATTCAGCCCCCAGCACAAGTCGGGGGCAGGTGGAGAGGTCTTGGTGCTGTAGTGTCTTTCTACCTCTCCCTCTATTTGTCTCTATCTGAAAAAAAAAAAAATTGGAGCTATGAAGTCCTAGAGATGACCACTAGCAACAAAAATCTAGACAAAACAACACAAAGCTCAGCAGGAGAGAATGAAGGATGAAGCTCCCTGGGAGGTAATTGGCCTTGGAGGTGACACTGAGGTCACACATCTCTCCCCTCATCTTAAAGGGGCCAGGCTTTTGAGAAGCCGCTGACAAGCTTACATCTCATTTTTTAAGGGGGTGGGTGCGGTTGGGCTACTAAACTTAATTGGAACTGCTAAAGAATAACAGTCACTTAGTAACTGAGAAGTTTCAGACCACAACTAGTTGGATCCTGGGGCTTGAAGCCTACAGTGCCCCCTCCAAGCTGCTGGACAGCTGAGAGGAGGCCTGCTCCCAGAGCCTCCTCAACTTGGAAGTCTCCAGATTTACTGGGGGGGGGGGGGACAGGGAGCAGGGATGGGGGGGTACTTTCCTCCCCTGTTGGGAAAGAAAAAGCTGAAAGAACTGAATGGCAATTTCTGACTCCCTTTCTGTGAGATGCATCTTTTTTTTTTTTTTTTGTGGTTGGTCTTTCCTGGGGAGCATGACTCTGTTTATGGCTGACCACAGAAATCTTCTCTGTTTGCTCCACAACAAACACCCAAGGCCGGTGTGCTTGAGCAAGCCTTTTGTGAAGGCTTAGGGACTTTGGAAAGTAAATAGATCTCAAGGACAGCATGATCCCCCAAATTCGTAGGCTATAACACACTTTCCCAGGTCCAAAAGTCCATCTCATCTTCGAGGAAACCACGACAGAAGTGAGAAACCTTTGCATCCCCTGTTCTTGGTGTCAGACTACTTGCTGATGGTGAAAGCCATCCTTAATTCCCACAACCACAGCCTTATAGTGTTCTAGACGATGACTTGTATTCTGGAGTCATTGTTTTGTTCATAGCTATTCTCTGTCCTCAAGAATCTTGAAAACAGAGCTGCATCATTTGTATCATGTTTTAAGTCTCAAAGTAATTAAAGAAAAAAACTACCTTTAAGCTGAATAATGGTTAAAATTTAGAAAAAAATGTAAAACTGAACAGACATTTTTTAAAATCATTATTAAATTTTTTAAAACATTAGCTACTAACATTTTTTATATATCCCCTTTTTGTGTTTACATGTTTTCCTTTTCATTTATTTGTCTTTTTCTTTCTACCAGAGCATTAGCTCTGGCTGATGGTGGTAGAGGAGATTGAACCTAGGATATCAGGACCTCAGTCATGAAAGTCATTTGCAGAACCATTGAGCTGTTTCCCCAGTCTGTATTCATTTTCTGTAGAGTTCTAGCCATACCTTCTTTTTTGTTGTATGTCCTGTGTCATAAGCATGCTTTGATATATATAAATATGACTGTATGTTATATGTATAATGATGTGTAAATCTAAACATGTATATTAAATGTTCTTTATCATTTGTAAGTAAACCAAAAGTGACATGATTATTTTGCCATCTGTATATTTGGGGCTCTTAGAGGATTTCCACTGTCAAATTATTATTTGGAAGTAATTTCAATAGTTTTCTATGTGTGTGAGTAAACATATTAACTGTAGAAAATATGAAACCTAAGGAAAATAATAAAAAACTAATCACTTAGCTAGGAAATTATGATGCACACAAGTACAGGCCTGATGCCAACCTCTCCCTTTGCTCTAGCCTGCATGGTTAGATGGCCTGTGTGGAGATCAGGATTTAACCTTATATGGTTTTTGCTCACACAGGAAGTCCATACCAAGGTTATTGGAGTCACATGATCCCATTGAGACCCTTGGCTCAGCAGAGGCTCTCCTTGTCCACACTGAAGTCAGCCTACATCTCAGAAGCTATGTCCAGCTGCCACCAGCAGCCGCCCCGGGGTCAGCCCTGTCCTCCTAGTGACCTGCTCCAGCCCCTATTTTGTTCTCCTTCCTTTGGAAAGGACTGGCTCCTGGAAGCTTCTGTTTATAAGACCAGCAGAATCTCAGGTGACACGCCCTCTCCAGGGCCTGCTGTTCTCTATGAAGACCTTGCCAGGAGCCTCCAGCCTGTAATCCAGGGAGCAGGAATCAATAAGTAGAGGTCTTAACGGTAAAGGTCTGCCATGCAGAGGACACGCTGATGAACGAACCTTTTTTCATGATGTTTTTACATGGCTGAGTGTTTCCTAACTGCCATACTCAGCAAGCCTGGGAACTATGCAAGCAGTCATCAGTTTTACAGATGTGGAAATTAAGGTTCAGCAAGGTTGAATGACTTGCCTTAAATAGTCACAACGTTCTATCATTAGAGAGTCAAATGAGAACTCCCTTTTCTATCAAAATTGCTGGGGCAAAGACAAATGATAGCATAATAAAGCACATGTGTTGGCTTAGTGCATATGGGTGGGGAGCTCAGCAGCAGAGAGGGCTGGAAGGAGAGCAGAGGAGCACAGAAATCCAGCAACAGCCAGAGGCCGGAGTGGGGGAAGAAATAATGTTGTTACCCTCATGGCTTAAAAATGCTTATGGTGTGTTTGTGGGGACATGGCGGTTCCTGGTCTGATCCACTGTTTGCCTTTTGCCAAATGGCTCTCCTCCATTCACACAAGAGCAGGGTGGAGCCCTCACCTGCTCCTTCAAAGCTCACTTTCATTCACATGGGACGAGCTGTCTCAGCTGCATTTGGGAGACAAGCATTGGAGCCTCACATCAGACTGGAGCCAGTGCATCCTGCATCTGATTGGGGGGTGCAGGGAAGATGGTGCTAGGAGGGACCAAGACCTTCTATCTGGGGGGGCAGGTCCTCTATCACTGAACTAGCCTCACATTCCCTGCTTGCTCTAGATGTTTGTTTGTTTTTCTCCCTATCAGGCTTATTGCCAGGATTCAATGATGGCATAACTTCACCACTTCTGGTGGCCATATTTTTTTATAGACAGTGGAAGAGAGGAAGAGGGACACCATAGCACAGCTCTACCTCTCCTAAAATTTCCCCCCTGCAAGTAGGGAGAAGGGGCCTGAATCTAGGTCTTCATAGGGTCATGGATATGTACCAGGTGCGCCACCACCTGGCCTCTGCACTAGGATTTCAGGGCTGTTCCAAGCCTTGCCCTGGTGTCTGCTCACCTTTGTGTTTGGCACTGTCTCAAGTTCCTATAGGACTTACCTCCCCAATCCCTGTGCTGCCACTGCCAAGCTGGCTTCAGAAGGGACAAGTGGAGAAGGCCATACTTGCTTTTGCTCTCTTAACCCTCTGTTACTCACAGGATGGTGGAGTAACAATGGGGTTAAGATGCCCTCTTCAAAATCTGGGCTTGATTAGAGGAAATTTCTCTAGGTGACTGAAGGTGGATGAGAAAAGACTTCCTTTTATTCCGTATCCTTTGTGTGGCTTTTAAATTTTGTACTCAGTGTATTTATTACCTATTAGGAAAAAACAATAAGGCTAAGTCATAACCGCTATATATAACTGTTCCACAGTTCAAATAAATAAAGGAAACTCTTGCTTCCCTCACTCGTGAGCAGACTTCAGTGTAGGGTCTGACATTTTTGTCTTGGAATCACCTCTCTACTTCCTTCCTCTCTACTAAACCACATTTTAATTCTTCACAGTCAGACTCTTCATTCATTAAACACCAAACCACAACAATTTGCCTTGCTCAGAGCTCTGTCTCAGCTTCCAGAACAATCTATATGCCACCCCACCCCCCAATTGACAAGTCTAAATCTAAAAGTCTGAATAATTTAGCCTAGAATAGAGACTTTTTTTTTCTAGAAGAGCAGTAATCTTGGGTGACTTTTGCTGACCCATCTGTCAATATTCAGGCAAGGGAAAGGATTCCTTTATCAGGGCCAAATGGAAACATAAGTCCTTATTCTCTGAGAGGTCTCCTGATCTGAATCCTGGTGCCCTGTGGGTAATGGGTAACACATACTCACACACACACAGACACACACACACACACAGAGAGTTTAGAAAAACAAATAGTAATTCTTTGGAGATCATGAGATCTAATCAAAATTAGACTAAGTGGAAAAATAAATCATCCTAACAGCTCAGACAGTCAAGACTTAGCCTGGCATGTATGCTAAAATAGCATACATAATAATTACAAAATTATCCAGTGCTCTCTTTCTTTCTCTATTCCTTTCTTTCTTTTTTAATTTCTTCCTTCCTTCCTTCCTTCCTTCCTTCCTTTCTTTCTTTCTTTCTTTCTTTCTTTCTTTCTTTCTTTCTTTCTTTCTTTCTTTCTTTCTTTCTTTCTTTCTCTTTCTGCCACCGGGATTCAGTATCTTCACAGCTCCAATCCCTGTAGCCATTTTGTTTGTTTCCCCCAGAGAGTGAGAGACAAGGAAAGATGGGGGAGGGGTATCGCAGCACCACTTCACAGCTCAGTAAGCCTCCCTGATGCAGGTGGCTCATGGTGACCCAGGGCTCAAACAAGGTCCTCTCACATTACCCTGTGCACTCTATTGGCAGAGTCACCTTCCCTTATTCCATAATTTTCTTCCTTTCTTCAGTCTCCAACTTTCAGGCTAAGTTGAGGACTTACAGACGGGAAGCTTGATACTATCACAAATCTTGCTCATAGAGAAAGACTCATCCACCATGATCTTTGTCCTTAGCTACGTTAAAACAAAACAAAGACAGATAAACAAGATTCCAACACTCAGAATCCACAAATGAATACTTGAATTCTATCATTCTACCATCTCTATATCAGTGGTCTCTGTGAACATAATGGAGACTGTAGAATATATTTTTTAAAGATTTTATTTATTTATGAGAAAGATAGGAGGAGAAAGAACCAGACATCACTCTAGCACATGTGCTGCCAGGGATCAAACTTGGGACCTCATGCTTGAGAGTCCAAAGCTTTATCACTGCACCACCTCCCAGACCACTGTAGAATATTTTTAACCACGTTCTGCTGCTCATAACCCACAGAGAGCTTGTAATGGCTCTTTTTCACACACCGTAAACTATCTTTATAACATGTGGAATTTGTGTTTTTAGTATAGTTAGATAGTTGCAAAGCCATAGCTGTTTGGTGTTTTTTTTTTGTTTGTTTGTTTGTTTTTTTGTTTTTTTTGGTCTCTCCAAATCACTTTACTGGGGGAGATAATGATCTATAAGACAGTTTTTGTCACATGGGTACCATTATGTCCCTGTGACAGGTGTTCCCACATCATTCCCACCACCAGCTTAAGTCCCCCTCCACCACGATGCACTAGTTCCCTGATACCCTTCCAACTCCCTCCCCTTGCCATCCATCTGCCTTATGCTTTGCTGCGACAGGTCATCTCCAGTCCAAGTTTCAGTGTGTGTTTCCCCTGTCTGTCCTTGTTTCTTAAGTTCCCTCTATAAGTGAGATCATCTGGTATTTGTCCTGCTTCTGGCTGGTCTCACTTAACGTGATTCCTTTAACTTCCAAACAAGATAGGGAAAAGGAGATTTCATCATTGCTTACAGTTAATTACTAGCCCACTGTGTAGATACACCACAGCTTTCTTAACTACTCATCTGGGTTACTTTCAGGTTTGGGCTATTGCAAACTATAAACATAGGTATACAGAGAGCTCTTTAAATAGATAATTTCTGTGTTCTTTTTTTAAAAATTTATTTATAAAAAGGAAACACTGACAAAGTCATAGGGTAAGAGTTGTAATTATGTTACAACTCCACACAATTCCCACCACCAGAACTCCGTATCCCATCCCCTCCTCTGATAGTTTTCCTGTTCTTTAACCCTCTGGGAGTATGGACCCAAGGTCATTGTGGGATGCAGAAGGTGGAAGGTCTGGCTTCTGTAATTGCTTCCCCAATGAACATGGGCATTGATTGGTCTATCCATACTCCCAGCCTACCTCTCTCTTTCCCTAGTGGGGCAGGGTTCTGGGGAACTGGAACTCTAGGACACACTGGTGGGGTCGTCTGTCCAGGGGAGTCTGGTTGGCATCATGCTAGCATCTGGAACCTGATGGCTGAAAAGAGAGTTAACATATAAAGCCAAACAAGTTGTTGACTAAATTTCTGTGTTCTTTGACTAGATCCCCAGGAGAGGAACTAGATCATAGGGTCACTCCATTTCTAGTGTCGTGAGACAACTCAAGACTATCTCCCACAGGATTTGGAGCAATTTACACTCCCACCAGCAGTGAAGAAGAGGTTCTTTTTCCCCATACCCTTTCCAGCATTTGCTACTTCTGCCCTTCCTACTGTATGACATTTTCACAGGTGTGATATGTGTGTAAGGGAAGAGGGATAGCTCATTGTTGTCTTTATTTGCATTTATATGATAATTAGTGACTTTAACCATATTCTCATGTGTCAAAGGAAGGAATAGATATATTTGTATATAGAGTATCTACCCTAACAGTGTTGGTCTTGTTTATCCACACTAATAGGTTTTTGTTATGAATTCTATAGGATTTTATACATATAAGATGATATCATCCACAATTAGAGATGGCTTTTACTTTCTTCTCTTCATTATAGATGCCTCCCTTTTTTTTCCTCCAAAGTTATTGCTGGGGCTCGGCACCTGCACTACAAATCCACTGCTCCTAGAGGCCATTTTTTCCCATTTTGTATCCCTTGTTGTCCTTATTGTTATTTTTGCCATTGATGTTGTTGTTGGATAGGACAGAAAGAAATGGTGAGAGGAGGGGAGACAGAAAGGGAGAAAGACAGACACCTGCAGACCTGCTTATGAAGCGCCCCCCCCCTGCAGGTGGGGAGCCAGGGGCTCGAACTGGGATCCTTAAGCTGGTCCTTGCGCTTTGTGCCACCTACCCCTAACCCACTGCGCTACCGCCAGACCCCTGATGCCCTTTTTATTGTTGCTTTTGTTGTTAGTGCTAAGTTGCCATGGCCACCATTTCAAGTGTAATGTTTTTTTTTTGTTGTTGTTGTTTTGTTTTGTTTTGTTATCTTACTAGAAAGCCATGTATTCACAGGATACCCCTTCCCAGAATAGCTACTCATTCACGTGAGAGGGGCTCTTGTTACTCCATCCCTGGCAGAAAGAGATTACCTGGTGGGGCCACAGAATACTCCTCTATAACCCGATGGGAGTTTTGCAGTATTTCTTCTTTTATTTATTTATTTATTTTAAAAAGGAGGCATTAACAAAACCGTAGGATAGGAGGAGTACAACTCCACACTGCAGTATTTCTTCTACGCAGTTGCCTTCCACCACATTGTCAGATCTCAAATATAGGCATCTGTCCTCCAATACTGATTCCATGGGCTCCACCCGGTTCGTGTCCACCGCGTGGAGGCGGTCAACAAAGGCAATGGCTTTCTCCAGCCGCGCCACCGCCTCCTGGCTGCGGAAGTCCACTAGCGCTAGTCACTCCAGGTGCTCGATCACCTCCGCCGTCACCCGGCCACCGCCTTGACACACCTCCGTGGTGAAGGCTCGATGCCCGCCCACCAGAGCCCAAGGGCCCAGCCTCGCCATTCGTGCTCACATTCCTCTCTTCAAGTGTAATGTTTAATAATAAAGTGCCTTCAAGTGTAATAATAATAATAATAAAGTGCCTTCAAGTGTAATAATAAAGTGTAATGTTTAATAATAAAGTGCCTTCAAGTGTAATGTTTAATAATAAAGTGCCTCCCTTCAAGTGTAATGTTTAATAGAGAAGTTAAGAGCAGACATTCTTATCTTGCTCCTAATCTTAGGAGGAAAGGTTACAGACTCCTACTATTAAGTATGATAGCTGTGGATGTTTTGTAAACAACCCTTTATCAGGCTGAGGAAATTCCCAACCATTCGAAATATATTGAGTGTCTTTATAATGAAATGTGCTGAGTTTATGCCCAAAACATTGTTCTCCATCTGTTGGGATAATCCTGTGGTTTTGTCCTCTATTCCATTAATATTGCATTAATTGACTTTCCCATGTTGATCCAACCTAGCTTTCCTGGTAAAACTGACTTAGTCATATGTATTTCTTTTCATACATTGCTAGATATATTAGTATCTTGTTGAACATTTTTGTATCTACATTCATAAAGAATATTGACCTTTAGTTTAGTTGTTTTTTTTTTTTTCCCTCTTTGATGTCTTTAAGTTTGGTATCAGAGCAATATGGTCTCAAAGGTGAGTTGAAAAATACTCCTTTTTGCTTTGTGTTAGTTTGTTTTTGTAAGAGTTTGTGAAGAATTGTTATAAACTATTTCCTACATATTTAGTAGAATTCACCAATGAAGCCATCTGGACCTGAGATTTATTTTTCTGGAATTTCTATTTTACTGCTAATGGTTTCCATGGTAAATTCTTTCTTATGTGTACTTAAGCTTTCTTGATTTCTTGATTCTCTTTTTAGGACTTTGTGTTTTTCTTTGAATTTGTCAATTTCATCCCTACTATCTAACTGTTGGCATATGTGTGGTCATTGCAGTCCCTTGAAACCATTTTTCCCCCTTACGTAAGATCAACAGCAATATTTCATCACTTGTTCCTGATTTTAGAAATTTGATTTTTTTCTCTTTTTTTCTTATTTATGGTCCTTGCTTTTTAACAAATATAAAATGGCTTGGATCCACCTCAGCTTCAGTGGCTTTTGATCTGAGAAGAAGAGTCACTATAGAAGAGGTTGAGTACATTTGCCCATAGACCTCAAAAGGGACTATTACCAATCTTTTTGGTAATTCCACCAAGCCATGGTTTTCAATATTTTTTTAATATATATAGAAAATCAGGGACATAGATAGCAGTGAGAACTAAATAAGAAGTGTAGCTCCCTGCTATGAGACGCAAGGAGTAGTATTTACAAATACACCAGACTTATTTTAAACTATCATCAAGAGATGCTAATTTTTCACTAAAATGTTAATAGCCTGCTAAGTTGTAAAATTAATTATTAGCTGGGGCCATGCAGTGACACATGTGTACATGTGACAGTGTGCAAGGACCTGGGTTCAAGCCCCAGGCTCCCACCTACAGGGGGAGAAGCTTCACATGCAGTGAAGCAAGGCTGCAGGCATTTCTCTGTCTCTCTTTCATTTCTCCATTCCTTCTCAATTTCTCTCTGTCTCTATCCAATAAATAAATATTTTTTTTAAAAGTAATTATTGGTTACATGTCTGTGCTATATCATAGGAGGGATATGCACTTGATAATGATTATTTGTAAAGACAGAGAAAGAATGGACTGGAGGTAGGAGTTTATTATGCATATAAAACTTGATTTCTTCTTCTTATTACTGTTATTTTTAATATTTATTTATTCCTTTTTGTTGCTCTTGTTGTTTTATTGCTGTAGTTATTATTGTTGTCATTATTGTTGGATAGGACAGAGAGAAATGGAGATGGGGAAGACAGAGGGGGAGAGAAAAAGAGACATCTGCAGACCTGCTTCACTGCTTGTTTAATTTTATTTTTTTTTATTTATTAGATATAGAGAGAGAGAAATTGAGAGGAAGGGAGAGATAGAGAGGAAGAGAGACAGTGAGACACCTGTAGCACTGCTTCACCACTTGTGAAGCCTTCCCCCTGCAGGTGAGGACCAGGGGCTTGAACCTGGGTCCTTGTGCACTGCAATGTGTGCATTTAACCAGGTGGCCACCACCTGGCCCCTGCTTCACTGCTTGTGAAGTGAGTCCCCTGCAAGGGCTCGCTCGAACCAGGATCCTTACATTGGTCCTTGCACTTTGGGCCACCTGTGCTTAACCTGCTGCACCATACCACCTGACTCCCTTTTTATTATTATTATTATTTTTTAATATTTATTTTATTTATTTATTCCCTTTTGTTGCCCTTGTTGTTTTATTGTTGTAGTTATTATTGTTGTTGTCATTGTTGGATAGGACAGAGAGAAGTGGAGAGAGGAGGGGAAGACAGAGAGGAGGAGAGAAAGATAGATACCTGCAGACCTGCTTCACCGCCTGTGAAGGGACTCCCCTGCAGGTGGGGAGCCGGGGTTCGAACCGGGATCCTTATGCCGCCTTTTTATTATTTTTAAAGACTGAATTTTTAAAGCTAGCATGCAATTTTAAAAGCAAATATACAATTTATATCAACATGCATAAAAACTCTGTAAGGCATCTTGAGTGTCTAAGTATGATAGACATACTCAAACAGGGATTGTTTAAAAGGAACACTGACATTTTTACAGTGCTCTTTAAAGTGGATACTAAGTTACAATGAGCACAGGAAGTGGAGAGACAGATTACAATGAGGGAATAAAACTGACCCATCCAGCACCCTCTCCCTACCCCCACCCATTGAGGGACTTCCTCCCTCCCAACTTCAGGAATTGTCTTGATTACCGAAAGCTGCTAAACCCTGGCCATGTTCTGTCAACCTTCACCCAGCAAGTGGCCAAGGCATATTGAAAAAGCCTCCAACTTTTTTTATCCCAGTTTGGAATAACTTTGAAGAGCCGTCTCTGTTTCAGAATTCCTAAGGGCTCATGGAAGGCAGCTGTCAGAGTACCCCTGAGCCAGTTCCTCCCACCTTAAGCCTTGCTTCCCTACCTTCCCTCACTGGGATGGACTTCTAGAACATTCCTGTTCCCAGATCTCAAGTTCTGCATCCTGGAGTATTTTGTGAACAGTATATATGCACATATATAAATCTAATAATTCACCAGAAAAAGAAGAGGAAAAAACCCTCAAATTTAAACTAAGAACTATTTTGTTGTGATGAGAGTGAAGTGGTGGCTATTGTACTGAGACAAAGCCAGCAAGTTGGGTGTAAAAGGTCCTGTCCCCCTTGACTCAGTTGATTCTATCATTCTAACAGCAACGAGTTTCTATCCAAAGACTCACGATGCCAGTCTGTGCTTGGACTGCCACATAAGCTCCTTAAAGAAAATAGATTCTGGGAGTCGGGTGGTAGCACAGCGGGTTAAGTGCACGTGGTGCAAAGTGCAAGGATCAGTGTAAGGATCCCGGTTCGAGCCTCCGGGGCTCCCCACATGCAGGGGAGTCTTTTCACAAGTGGTGAAACAGGTCTGCAGGTGTCTATCTTTCTCTTCCCCTCTCTTTCTTCCCTTCCTCTCTCTATTTCTCTTTGTCCTAACCAACAACGATGATGACATCAATAATAATAATGACTACAACAATAAAACAAGGGCAACAAAAGGGAATAAATATTTTTAAAAATCAAAAAATATATATATAATATAAAAAGAAAAATAAAATATATTCAAATACTAAATATCCTCTACTGACATTAGCAGCCTGCTCCTTCTTGGCTGGAATGGGTTAGCCCCGCAAGAATCAAATTCTGCCCCTGAGGATGACAGCCATGGTGTAAACTCCAGAGAAACACTGTACATACTGACATCATTACCACCAGGGCATCCTGTATTGTTGCCTCTGGACTGAGCAAATCAGGAGAGAGTTTTGGATCTTATAAGTGAAATTCTGTCACCCTTAGGTGTTTTAACCACAACTAGTTTTTAATTTTTTTGTTATGGACTGTCAGACTTAACTAAAACAGATGGGTCATTTTAGGCTCTGCTGGTAAGATACAAATTGGGGGAAAAAACTATAGTAACCAAGTAAGTAGTTGGCTTGTAAATGTTCTAGAGGTGTGTGTGTGTGTGTGTGTGTGTGTGTGTGTGTACGCACGCATGTGTGTGTGTGTGTTGCTTTAGGTACAAAAACATTTACATTATGAGAAGAATAGAAATCACCTAAATAGCAACATAATGGAACAGGAAATAAATTTGTTCCTTTTGTTGAATTAAGAAATAAGAAAAATAGAGAATTTTTATTTGAAGAACATTCTGCAGAAATAATTTAAACATTACAGGAGTGTATGAAGTAATACCCTTCTGCAGTAGAGCTACACCCATAATTGTTGGCAGTCTGTGTGTACTTTGCTTCTTGATCTTTTAAGATCAAGTGTACAGCCTAGTGTGAATGTTTCCCCAGTTTTTTTTTCTTTTTTACAAAGAAAATCAGATATGAACTCACATATACAAAATTTTCTAACACAGATTATAATAGGTATTATGATTATCACATGAAAGGGAAGCCATTGGTAACCTGGAGAAATGCTCAGACTACAATAGAAAGGGTTTTGGCTTTTGCTTTTTTCACACAGAGACAGAGAATGCAGAGAAGCAGACAGAGAGAGTGAAAGAGACCACAGCACCAAAGCGTCCTTCAATGTGGGGAAAGCTGGGCTTGAACCTGGGTTGAACATATCAGAAAGCAGTGCACTATCCAAGTGAACTGTCTTGTCAGCCCAATAAAAAGTTTATGAACAACAAAACTTGATATAAGGCAAGATATATATTACATTTCCAAAAAAGCTTATGCCTAGGAGAAAAAATGAGCTAGAGGAAGTATAGTGAACAAATGTATAAACAAATGGTTATTAAATGCCAACTGGCAGTGTGAACAAGTAACACTTACCACAGATAATAAACAGTAGTTTCCCCCTGGAGCTTACACGTAGTCCTTTCCACAACACACAGAGGACTGAGAGTGTAAATACAAACATCTCAGGACATTTCAGAGGAAATACAGGAGGCTGAGGGCACATATTTGAAACACCTGCTTCCCAGCCCCATCGGAAATGACCTAGAAACAAAAAAGTTTTAAAATATGTAAAACTCAAAATTGGTACTGGAAGCTACGGAAAGAGACGGTAGAGATGCCAGAGACTTCAAAGACTTTCTTCCACAAGCTGCCAGACTAGAAGGCTAGGCAGAGCCAATGTGGCGATCTCCCTAGCAGCTGTGGGGAGCAGACCTCAGGCCTTCAAGCTCAGCCAGGAGGCCTTTTCTCTGTGAGGAGGCCGAGGGAAGCAGAGGTGGCCAGGAGCAGGGGGCTCAGTGTCCAGCAGAAGCCCTAAGAGGGAGATGTGATTCTGTCCCAGAATTCTTGCCTTCAGCTCTAAAAAACTGCACTCCCTTTTGCAGAGCCAGACCTGCAGAGACAGCCTAAGAGTCTCCTCACAAGCTGTAGGCCATCTCTAGCTACACAATCCACACAGAGAATGCACTGCCTGCTGAGCTAGAGGCTGAGTCTGGCTACAGTGCCAGAAGGCTGGGGGGCTAGCATGATGGTTCTGCAAAAAATGCTTCAATGTCTGAGGTTCCAGCATCAAAGGTTCAGTTCCCAACACCACCATCAGCCAAAGCTGAGCAAGGCTCTGATAAAAATAATAAAAATAAAAGAAAGTGAAAAAAATTGAGGCGTCATAACTACCATGTAGGTAGTGATTGCTGGAGACAGAGATCTCTCTGCACCAGGATGAAGCCTTGAGTACCATATTTAAAAAGAAGGAGGAGGAAAAGGAGGAGGAGGAGGAGGAGAAGGAGAAGAAGGAGAAGTAGAAAGGGGAAATGGGCGGTAGCGCATCGAGTTCAGTGCAGGTGGCACAAAGTGCAAGGACCAGCGTAAGGATCCCAGTTCGAGCCCTGGATCCCCACCTGCAGGGGAGTCACTTCACAAGCGGTGAAGCAGATCTGCAAGTGTCTATCTTTCTCTCCCCCTCTCTGTCTTCCCCTCCTCTCACTATTTCTTTCTGTCCTAGCCAACAACAACAATAATAACTACAACAATAAAACAACAAGGGCAACAAAAGGGAATAACTACATTTAAAAAATAATAAAGAGAAAGAAAAAGAAACATTGAGGCAAAGTGTATCCGGGGAAATGATTGCCACGGGCTTTGCTATTGTCAACTAGGTTGACTTTTTCAAGAGAGAAAGAAAGACACCACAGCACTGAAGTTACAGGGGCCAAGCTCAAATGTGAGTTGCATGACTGGCACAGCAAGCACGCTATTTAGGTGAACTATCTTGCTGGCCCTACAGTGGGATTTTGAAGTAGGGGAAACAGATTGGGTTCAACTGTGACTGCAACACGGAAAAGTAAGAACTTAACTGTCGAAAGTGTGGGGTGGAGGCTAGTAGATGGAAGACCAGCAAGAGAAACCTCAGGGCAAAGAAGGCCCCTCAGAACACCAACCCAACAGGATTCTTACAGGCAGACCTGCATGCTGAGATGTGGCCTAGGATCAGTGGATAAAGAAAATCCCAGTTGCCAGAAGGACTTAGAATGACTGGAGAGCTGCAGAGACAGACACCTGAGGAGCCAAGTCAGGGCCAAGTTGAAAAGCTGTTTGTTTGTTTGTTTGTTTTTTGCTTGAGCTTTTGCTTTTTAATTTTTTTATTATTATATTTATTTATTGGATAGAGACAGCCAGAAATCAAGAGGGAAGGGGGAGATAGAGAGGGAGAGAGACGGAGAGACACCTGTAGCCCTGCTTCACCACTTTTGAAACTTTCCCCCTACAAGTGGGGCCCAGAGGCTTGAACTTGGGTCCTTGTGTACTGTAACATGTGCACTCAACCAGGTGCACCACTGCCTGGTCCCTAAAAGCTGAAGTTTAATCAGTGAGTGATTCTTGGTCAAACAAAACAAATTTATGAGTGCAAAGATGTGCCGACAGCCACCTGGAAGGGCAGTGGATATGTGCTTTGCTAATAAGAAAGAGATTATTAGAGAATTTTGCATATCTAATCTCAACAGAATCCAAAGGAAGTCTGTATATATAAAACTAGAGCAACTTAAAAAACAAGAACAGGGGAGTCGGGCTGTAGTGCAGAGGGCTAAGTACAGGTGGCGCAAAGCACAAAGACCGGCATAAAGATCCCGGTTCGAGCCCTGGCTCCCCACCTGCAGGGGAGTCGCTTCACAGGCGGTGAAGCAGGTCTGCACGTGTCTATCTTTCTCTCCTCCTCTCTGTCTTCCCCTCCCTCTCTCCATTTCTCTCTGTCCTATCCAACAACAACAACAACAACAATAATAACTACAACAATAAAAAACAACAAGGGCAACAAAAGGGAATAAATAAATAAAATAAAATAAAATAAAATAAAACAAGAACAGGGGGTGCTGGGTGGCAGTGCACTAGGTTAAGTGCACATAGTAGGAAGCGCAAGGACCCCAGTTCAAGCCCCAGGCTCCCTGCCTGCAGGGAGGGGGTCATTTGCAAGTGGTAAAGCAGGTCTGCAGGTATCTAGCTTTCTCTCCCCCTCTCTAACTCCCCTTCTTCTCTCAGTTTCTCTCTGTCTTCTCCAACAGCAACAATGACAAAAACAGCAACAACAATGGAAAAAAGAGGGCCACCAGGAGCAGAGGATTTGTAATGCAGGCACCAAGCCCCAGCAATAAACCTGGAAGAAAAAAAAAAAGCAAGAACAGAAAGAAGGAACAAGGTGAAACTTGACTGGATGTAGGATATGCCACCAAAGCAAAGGACTCTGGGAAGGAGAGAAAGAGAGAGGGCAGAGAAGGCCCTGAGGTCCCAGTGCAGGATGACTAGGGGGCAAAGAACCTAGGTTGGGGGAGTGTTCTGCAGAGTGTTCACAGGGAGATGAGAGGTATAACCCCCCCCCCCAATAAGATGGGGAAATTAAAAAAATATTTTTACCAATGCCACACATACTGTGTTTTGAAATTAAATTTTACTTTTTAAAGTATGCCACTACCCGGCCTCAACTGTGATTTTTTAAAATAAATGTTCCCAATGATTCAAAAATAAAACTAGAGCAAGTATTGCAAAAAAAGAAAACATCTTGGAGCCAGGTGGTGGCGCACCTGGTTGAGCACGCATGTTACAGTGCCAGAGGACCCAGGTTCGAGCCCCTGGTCCCCACCTGCAGGGGGAAAGCTTCACAAGTGGTGAAGCAGTGCTGCAGGTGTCTCTCTGTCTCTCTCCCTCCCTATTACCCCCTTCCCTCTCAATTTCTGACTGTCTCTATCCAACAAGTAAAGATTAAAAAAAAATTTTAAGGAAACACTTTGATTTTTTTTTCTTTCTCTCTTTTTTTTTAATGGCAACAGAAAGTGATGGAAATGAGGTAAACCTCAAGCTATGCTTTGAGGACTGTCATGGTTATAAAACCAAATAAATTTCATAAATAAGTTTAAAAAGTAATGGGGAGTCAGGCTGTAGCACAGCGGGTTAAGCGCAGGTGGCGCAAGACATAAGGACTGGCATAAGGATCCCGGTTCGAGCCCCGGCTCCCCACCTGCAGGGGAGTCGCTTCACATGCGGTGAAGCAGGTCTGCAGGTGTCTAACTTTCTCTCCTCCTCTCTGTCTTCCCCTCCTCTCTCCATTTCTCTCTGTCCTATCCAACAATGACAACAATAATAATAACTACAACAATAAAACAACAAGGGCAACAAAGGGAATAAATAAATAAAATAAATATTAAAATTAAAAAATTTTTTTAAAAGTTAGTAATGTTAAATGCCAATGACAATTATGCCCGAAGCTCTGATCATAACAATCTAAATGGTGAATTGGTAAGAAAACACAGAAAGAGTAAAAATGGGTGCTTTTCCTCATTTTTACACAAATGGTAATTAGTAGATATCATTTCCCTGTCTCTCTCATTCTCCTTTTTTTTAGAGACAGTGAAACAGAGAGCGAGAGAGAGTACACAGCACCACTGTAGCTTCTTTCAATGTGGTGGGGGACAAGTTCCAAGCTGGGTCATGCACATAACAGAGCAGCACACTGTCCCGGTGAGCTAGCCCACTGGCCCTTATAATTATGTTCTCAGTCTTAATAAGCAGAGATGACAATCTTTCAACTCTTTCTTAAAATTACGCAACTAGAATGCTGCCTCTAGTAATTAAGAAAAACACTGGGAGTCCGGCAGTAAAGTACCAGGTTAAGCACAGGTGGCACAAAGCACAAGGACCAGCATAAAGATCCTGGTTCAAGCCCCAGGCTCCCCACCTGCAGGGGAGTCACTTCACAGGCGGTGAAGCAGGTCTGCAGGTGTCTGTCTTTCTCTCTCCCTCTGTCTTCCCCTGCTCTCTCCATTTCTCTCTGTTCTAGCCAACAACTATGATATCAATAATAACTACAACAATAAGAAAACAACAAGGGCAACAAAAGGGAAGAAAGAAAGAAAGAAAGAAAGAAAGAAAGAAAGAAAGAAAGAAAGAAAGAAAAACACTGGACATTCCAATTTAGATGAATGTTCTTCTATGCTGTATATATTTCCATATTGCTTAGTAGTCACAAAGAGTAGAAGTCCAGTTTCTTGATGTGCAGATGTTTGAAATTATAGAATTTAAAAAATTAGATCCCGTGTATTTTTTAAATCTAAACACCTATGAGTACTATAGAGGTATTTCTATTAACATTTCTTATTAAGGCACTTTAGGAAGTAACATGTTTATGTAAAATCTTGCCAAAAACAAGAGTATTCAAATGTGTTCTGAATTAAGAAGAAGTCCACATCTCAAGGCTGTTAGAAGCTAGCAAGATCTGGGAGCGAAAAACATGAAACTGAGGTAAATGGACTTGAAACTCTAAGTTGTATAATTAACTGGCTTCACAAACCTTTCAAAGCTGCCAGGTTAGCAGCTGCCATGTTGGACTTGCTTTGTGTACACTCAAAATATATAAAAGCATATATTACTCATGACAGGGTTGTGGTCTAAAGCTATTTTTCATCCAACTACCCACTCTTGATAAGAAGGAAATAACTCACCAAAGTCATGTTGTTCCTCCATTTCATTGCAGGCATTCCTTACTTCTGACCCAATGCAGACTCAGGGTTTTACTTAATCCCTGTTCCCCAGGCCTCCATGGCTTCAGGCTGCAGATGGAGTCATATGAATGATAAGAACTTATATGCCATAGTCCTTTACCCTTCCTCCTTTGTAGGATCTCAGCTGCCTGTGCTTTGTGACATGATAAGGTGTTCCCAGTGTGGTCCTCACTTCTGGGAACATGTCTGCTGAGCCATCACCCTCTGGGACACCATTGTGGGTCCCCACATCTCTTATCTGCTACAGTAGAAGCACCAGTGCTTGGTGTCAAAGACTTAAAGCTTTTTTTCAAGTGCTGTGTTAACAAGTGGGCAAGAACTTTTGATTCCTGTATTGTCACTGAGCCCGTCATTTCAGCTCCTACCTGATCAAAAACCCTTGTGGATGAGACTATCTTCACCATGGTACACTTATCCAATAGGAGTTTGGTGAAGACCTGCTGTGTGTTCTGCTCTTAGAACAGAACCCCTGGCCTCCAGCCCCGGGCTTGAACCCAGCCCCACAGCACTGGAGAAAACTTGGGTGCTATGGTATCTTTCCCTTTCTCCTTCTCTGTCTCTCTTTTCTTTTTCTGAGAAAGCCAGCCCAGAGTGGGGGTGCCCCAGTGATCACAGAGAGAAGAACTAAATCATCAAAAAATAGATAAGATTTTTCTAAGTCAACTCAAGTAAAAACAAACACAAGCGCACCCAGAGTAGCCATCATTATAAACAGTGTCGCACACACTTCCTGAGCCCAGGAACCACAGGTCTTGTGCCCATTTTATTCATGTTGCCTTCATGCCAAGCTCATGGGGTAGGGACAATTTCTCCTTTCTCTGGGTGACAAAGGCCAGGGTCAAAAATGTTCAGTATTGTGCAGACCACACACCCCCACCCTAGATCTGAGTACAAGCCTGGAACTGGGACTATGGCCCTGCCCCCCACACTGGGTGCCCCTGGGTGTCCACCAGTCCTTTGGTATCCAGAGGGCTGCCCACAGTCCACACAGCACCACCCCTCAGCCTGTCTCCAGGCCATACTCCAGTGCAGTGGGCACCCAGCTTAACCCTGGGCCAGTCATGTGCATGACAAAGCAGGTCCATTTTCCAGGTGAGCTGTCCTGCAGATCCATGAATCAACTGAAAGTACGGTTGTTGTCTTACTTATAGAAAACTGGCAAGTTGGGGATAGAGAGGATGGCATAGACTGTCAGGACAGGAAAGTGCAGGTCTGGGGCTCTAGGTTCAATGATTAGAGGCTACCTGACAGCAGAGATGAGCAGGACTCTGGGCCACTTCTCCTGCTTTCTTTCAGATAGGAAAGAAGGAAAGAAGGAAAGAAGGAAGGAAGGAAGGAAGGAAGGAAGGAAGGAAGGAAGGAAGGAAGGAAGGAAGGGAGGAAGGAAGGAAGGGAGGGAGGGAGGAAGGAAGGAAGGAAGGAAGGAAGGAAGGAAGGAAGGGAGGGAGGGAAAAAAGAGAAGTAAGGAAGGAAGGAGAGAAAGGAAAAAAGAGAGAAAGGAGGGAGAGAGGGATGGAGGGAGGGAGGGAAGGAGGAAGAAAGAAAGGCTGGGGGAGACAATGATTCTGCAAAAGACTCTCCTGCCAAGGTCCCAAGTTCAATTCCCAGCATCACCATCAGCCAGGTCTGAACTCTGGTCAATCTCTCTCTCTCTCTCCCCGTGTGTGTGTGTGTGTGTGTGTGTGTGTGTGAGTGTGTGTGTTTGTGTGTAATTAAATAAATACGAAAGAAGAGGAAAGAAAAAAGAAGAGATGAAGGAAATCTGGCACAGAGGGTGGAAAGGTAATTTCCAACTCTGTAATGGCTTGATTGGTTGTCCTGGCAACCAGCCTGGTGATTCTAAAATGTGCCTCCTTCTCCTCACAAAAGACACCTTGATCTCTCTCATTACTTAAGAAGTGCCAAGGGTTTGGGGAGCTGTGATCCAGGAGCTCTGGGTGAAGACCAAATCTGCAGGAGAAATGTGTGTGTGGTTATCAAAATGATGGAACACACATTTCTTCCACTGTGTTACAGTCAGCCAAGATCCCTGTGGCCATTTTTCATCTTTGTACAAGAACTCAGTGCTCAGTTAATAGCTGACATGTTGCCAGTAAATGTCCCATCTCACCAGCTCCTTCTGAGAGCTCCTTCCATAATCACCAGTCCCAGGATTTCTCGCACCTACAAGGTACCTCAAGTAAGTGCCATGGGTATCTGGGGGTGTCTTACTGCAGACTTTCTCTCAGCCCCCTTGGGATTTCAGAGCCAGTTCTTTTACTCTCCTGGGTAGGAGCTGCTTCTCTGCCCTTTCTTGCCGGCCTCCCCAGCCTCCCTCTGCCAGCAGGCCGGCTCTTTCCTTCCAGATTCACATTAGCCTTTCTCTGGGCCTTCTCTCTAGGCTAGTTCAGTCTCTGGCCTGTGGCCTGACTCTCAGGAAGTCACTTGTGAAAATACAATCTTCCTTTGCTCTTTGGCCATCCTCACTACTAAACTGTGAAATCTGTCATTCGTCTGTGCTCTGGGTGAATCTTAGAGTAGTCTGTATGTTCAGTTAGTTTATTTCTAGACCTTTGCTTAATTCCTTTTCTCCCCCTCTGAGGATTTTCACAAACTTCTTCTTCTTCTTCTAGCGTTTTCCCTTCTTCCGTAGCCAGTCATTGAAAGAAAGATGGGCGGAGTTGTTATGCAAAAAGACTTTCATGCTTGAGGTTCCAAATAGAGGGGGGTGGGTGGAGAGGGAAGGCACTGAAACACCCAGTTCAGCACGTGTCACCATGTACAAAGACCTGGGTTCAAGCCCCCCAGTTCCCACCTTCAGGGGGAACACTTTACAAGTGGTAAAGCAAGTCTGCAGGTCTCTCTTTCTCTGCATCTCTATTTCTATCTCTCCCATTCCTCACAATTTCTCTCTGTCCTGTTCAATAAAAAATAAATAAATGAAAAGGTCACTGGAAATGACTGATTTATTGTGCCAAGCCCCAGGGATAACCTGGTGGCAATAAAAAAAAAATTAACCCACCTGCAGGGGAAATTCTTTCACGTGTGGTGAAGTTGGGCTGCAGGTGTCTCTCTCGCTCTCGCTCTCTCTATCTCCACCTTCCCTCTCAATTTCTCTGTCTCTATCTAATAAAAAAATAGTTAAATTAAGAAGGGGGAAGTAAAGAGGAAGGAAGAAGGAAGAAGGAAAGAAGGAAGGAGAGAGCTACAGCGGGATATTCAGTATCCAGACAGTCTGAGAAGGTTCTGGAATTGTCTGATCTTTTCCCACCCCTACAAGGCCTCCCTGGGTGTGAGGGTAGCGCCTGCCTGGGAAGGACCTGCCAGCCTCAGATCCGCCTCCCTCACCACCTCAGCAGCTTCCAAAAGATGGAGGAATTATTTATTTCATGTGAGGCCAAGATTTGTCCATCTTTGCCCCAGCTGCAGGGGGGAAAGCTTCAAAAGTGATGAAACAGTGATGCAGATATCTCACTCTCTCTCTTCCTCACTACTTTGCCCTTTCCTCTCAATTTCTCTCTGTCTCTACCCAATAAATAAATAATATTCTAGAAGTATAAAATTAAAAAGCTAAAGTGATTAAAATAATCACCTATGCAACTATGTTGTGACACTGTGGAAGGGTGAGATGAATGTTTGTTTAATCTCTGGGTATCTGACTTTACCTTTTGTTCCAGAATGTTCAGGAACTAGTGCCCACCCACACCCTCATTACTCAGATTTCTACATTACTTCTAAGAAGATTCCAAGAGAACTCCTCCCACCCCTTGTATTCTCCTGCCCAAGTCCTATCCACCTGGCCACTCCATGCTCCTCTCCAGAGATAGATTAGCACTCCCTCCTCCTACTGCCATCATTGTTCTGCTCCTTGGACTGAGCTATCTCTGTTCTCCGTGCTGATGCTGCCACTGAGTCCTCCATCCTGGACATTCAAAGTGCAAGCGTGACGAGGCTGTGGTTTCCAGAGACACCCTGTGAAAGGCTTGGAGTTGAAAAGTAAGACAAAAGGCAACAGCTCTGTAACAGATAGCCACCATCATGTTTTCTAGCACTCATTCTCATCATCTCTGTCCTGGCTCCCAACAATTCCCGTGTGGTGTGGAACGCTTGAATCCCCTCCAAGAGAAATCCAGGCTCAACCTGCCCTCAGGTCCCTTAAAAGGAGCCCTCTCTTCCAATGCCTGCCCATCCATGTCTTATCTCAGCATGGGGGTCAGGGGGAGGTTTGGGGGTGGGACTGGAGTGGGTGTGTGAATTGTCCTCTTGAGAATATGCATCTTGGCCCAGGAGACCCAAACACAAGGTGATGAGGCTACTTCCCCTAGTCTGCCAGGAGGACTGAGTCAAATCCATTTCACTCCCATTTTATGGCTATTTTTCTGTTTGGCCATCATGGGATTAGTTCTACTCAGCCTTCATGCATAGCCCAGGCTTGGTCCCACCTTTCTAGCTATTGCTAAAATAAAGACTAATAATACACAAACAAGGGCCAGGCCTTGCTGCACCTGGTTGAATGCACATGTTAGCATGCCCAAGGACATGGGCTCATGTCCACGCTCCCCACCTCCAGGCAGGAAGCTTCATAAACCTTGAAATAGGGCTGCAGGTGTCTTTCTCTCCCTCTCTACCTCTTCCTTCCTGCTCAATTTCACTCTCTCTACTCAAAATATTTTTTTAATGAACAGATTTTAAAAGAATAATTTATAAATAAACATTCATTTCTCAAATGTAGAAGGCTCTACTTTCCGATATTGATTTAAAAAAAAAAAAAAAAGCGATCTGGAAGCTCAGCAGATAGAATCTTACAGCATGCCCAATTTGCTTTCCAAAACAGTTCCTTGAATTACTCCTCCTCAGATAATACCCTCACTGAGTTAGGGAGTTAGCGTACTTCACCAAGGGCAAAAATGAGTCTGGTGAAAAGGATCCCCAAACCTAGCTTCTACCTCACAATGCAGAAACCATGTGCCAGCTCCAAAGCAGCAGCCCTGTCACCCAGAAGCTCAAAGTCCTCTCCTTTCTCCGTGACTCCTGTGCTGAGGTGACGTCAGTCAGGTCTCTTCAGCTTTCTGTAGAGGCTGCTTCCTAGACTTGGCTGAGTGGATTGGACCATGGCCATGGAGTCTGCATCTTGGAATGGACTGGAAAGACATTGCCAGCAAATAAATACTTACTTCAAGTCCAAGAAGAGCATCCCTACTTATCCTTGCTTTGTTTTTGTTAAAGAAAATGGCAAGGCCAACTAGTTAATTATTGCCGATAACAAAACTCTGGGAAAATGAGAGACTCCTTACAAGTAAAATGCAAGTGACTAGGATGTTACACATAAAAGTCTGCCTAGATTCAAAATTTGAAGCTTCCAGAACATGAGAAGTAAAAGCAGCCCAGAGTGTAGGGTCCCTTTGAAGTAAAAATAGATGAGTGAAGTCTGATGTGGATCCGAGTTTTTCATCTTGGATTTTAACACACACTAGAGGGAAACTGCACTAGAATTCTGGTTTGTTCATATACATCCAGGTGATGTTGTGGTCTTGATGGGGGTCATCTTATCAACATGATCAACACTGTGTAGTCATCTCTAAATCTGTGACAGAAGACAATTTATTTGTGAATGACTTAGTAGCTGCTTGACTGAATGTTATGTAGAATGCACTAGGTTCCACCCTGGTGGGGGGGAGTGTTTTTGTTTTGTTTACAATGGTCACCCCAGGCATTTAGTGCTGCTAAAACAGCTGCCCTGGTCTACTTCCCAGAACCGTGGCCCCATTGGTGGAAGCAGACACTGACTGGGCGCTTCGGCCTCATCTGACACTGCGTATGTCCAAGAAGAGCACAGCCTCAGACTCCAGCTGATGTGAGGTCTTTGAGTTCTGAGCTGCAATCCACTAATGATCATGAAGTCAGTTTAGTAGATTGCATTCAACTTTAAAATATATATAGAGAGAAGTAGACTTAAAACTATAAGCACAGGGAGGATAAGCATGGTTTGGGGAAGCATTTGTGTTTTATTTATGTATAAGCTTACATGTAAACTACTACACATGTACAAAGTCAGTCATATGTGTCGTATATAGCCCACACACACACACCTCATGGTTTCTTGCCCAGTCAAAGAAATTCAAGTCACTACTCAATGCTAATGGGGGAATCCACAGCCCTCAAATGTCCTCTAGCTAAAGGATGCCACTTAACTGCATAAGCCATGCCTTTACTCAATCTTGGATTACCTCCCCCATAGATTGTTTCCTTCAGTCGGCCATGAAACCCCACAAAGAAGCTCTGCCTGCAAAATTGCTGTAAAGACTGAGTGTATAGTCATGTGCCCCTCTGTTGTTCTCCATCACAGAATGCCATCCAGTTTGCTAAACTAGGAGCCAAGTCACTGCCTTTGGCAGAGAACTTTGGTATCAAACTTTGGGTGGCATGATTAGGAGGTACTGCAGCTATATCTTGTTGTATGGCCCTTCCCTTTTAAAGAGAAGCTCATTCACCCATCCTGGGAGAGAGGGAGAGAGCAGAGCCCCACCCATCCTTGTGCCATGCCAGGCTTCACTGTGACAGGTGTGCACTCTACCACAGAGCTCCTCCCTCAACTGCTGTGTTCATCATATACTGCAACTGCCTTTGAGGAACTGAAGATCCATGAATGTCTTCAGTCTTGCACGAAGCATGTGTGTCCACACCGTTTTTCTTTATTGTTGTTGTTTTGTTTGTTTGCTTGATTTGTTTTTTAACTCTAGAGCTTTACTGAGTAATGGTTTACAGTGCAGTCTATTTTGCACCACTCCAGTCATCAAAGGTCTGTATTCTCCTCCCCACCCCCATAGTTCTCCCACAGTCTTAGATATAGATTGACATTTTGTGTTTTCACATTCATATATTCAATTCTTTATATTCTGCATATAAGTGAAACCATTCTGTAGTTGTCCTTCACCTCCTTACTTGCTTCACTAAGCATCATCTTCTCCAGTTCCATCTGCTTTATCCCAAAGGACACAATATCTCTGTCCCGTCTGTTTTATTTATGAGAGATTTTACCATAGCTTCCTCTCTTCTTCTCTCTTTTTTAATTTTTTTAATATTTATTTATTTATTTTTGTTGCCCTTGTTGTTTTATTGTTGTAGTTGTTATTGCTATTGTTATTGATGTCATCACTGTTGGATAGGACAGAGAGAAATGGAGAGAGGAGGGGAAGACAGAGAGGGGGAGAGAAAGACAGACAGCTGCAGACCTGCTTTACCGCTTGTGAAGTGACTCCCCTGCAGGTGGGGAGCTGGAGGCTCGAACCGGGAACCTTACGCTGGTCCTTGTGCTTTGTGCCACATGCGCTTAACCCACTGCGCTATCGCCCACTCTCCTCTCTCTTTTTCTCTTAATGAGTGTAGCTAGTGGTTTATCTATTTTTGTTAATCCTTTCAAAGAACCAGCTCTTGGATTCATTCATTTTTCTGATGCTCTTCTGTCCATGCCCTTGTTCAATAGCACATGCTCACTTCCTGTCTCCCTGCCACATTGGAGTGATTCTCACAACCACTCAGTTTCCCTCCCTCCTCCCGTCCCTCTCTCCCCACCCCACTTCCTTCCTTGCTCCTTCCTTTTTTGCACAGTCATGTCATCAGACAAGCTCAGTTTCCTTGCTCTGAAGCTGACTATTTTCATTTAGATAGAGAGACAAGAGGGAAACAGAAAGCGATACCACAGATTCAGGACACCCCCCAGGTGTCTATGGCTTCCTCCAGGATGCAGGTCTGCTGTGCAGATGATGCTTTGTCAATGGTCTGCTTGAGAAGCTGGTGATCTAGGGAAAGCATGTCAACTTTTAATTCGGGTGGGGGGGTCTTCTTACAATGCTGGTGGTAACTTAGCAAGCAGCAGGACTGAGCCAGAGATTGGTTTTTCTTTTCTTTTTTTATTAATGATTTAATATTGATTTACAAAATTATAAGATAACAGGGGTATAATAATTCCACACCATTTCCACTACAAGAATTCCACATTCACATTCCTTCCAGTGGAAACTGCAGTAGTTCTCCCAAGGTCACAGATATGAGTTGATATATATATATATATTTTTTTAATGGTCCTGTCTGCTCTTCCTTTCTAAGTCACACCTACACCTGTTACTACTTCTGAATGTCCTTCCTTTTTTCATCTTCTCTTTCTCTGGGTCCTGATGGAATTAGGGTTCAGAACCCTCTGATCATCTTCCCCTAACATATCTCCCCTTCTCAGAGTATGGACCAAAATTTTTTATGGGGTACAGAAGTTGGGAATTCTGAATTCTGCAGTTGTTTCTTTGCCGGACATGAATGCTGGCAGGTCAATCCCTAGCACAAACCTGTTGCTATCTTTCCCTAGTGGGGTAGGGCTCTAGAGAAGAGAGCTTCTGAGACACATTGGTGAGGTCGTCAGACATTTCATATATGTGTGTGTGTGTGTGTGTGTGTGTGTATGGTTTAAGTTATTCACATTTGAATAGAGACAGAGAGAGACTGAGAGGGAAGGGGGAGAAAGAGAGGGAGGCATTTGCACCCCTGCTCCACCACTCATGAAACATCCCCCTGCAGTTGGGAATTGGGACTTAAACCTGGGTCCTAGAGCATGGCAACATTTATGTGCTACCAGCTATGCTGAGACCTGGCCCTGAGATTTTGCATTTCTGTTTTTTTTTTTTTTCAGCCTATGTATTAAAAAGACTCAATCTATGCTTTAAAAAGTTTGAGACATACAATCAATTTTTCCCAGTCATATTAATTAAATAGTGATTTATATGACTACAAATTAATAGGAGTGTCCATAAACACCATTCCCTCCACCAAAAGACTGTGTCCATCCCACCCACCCACCCACTCCCCCCCCCGCCGACCCGGGAAGCCTAATATCTACCCTCACCCCAGGGTTTTTACTTTGGTGCCCTACTCCAGATTTAGTCAAATCCTGCTTTTAGGTTCCCTTTCTGTTCTTCTTTTTCAACTTCTGTTGATGAATGCGATCATCCCATACTCATCTTTATCTTTCTGACTTAGCTCACTTAACATAATTCCTTCTAGCTCCGTCCAAGATGGGTCAGAGAAGGTGGGTTCATTGTTCTTAATAGCTGCATAGTATTCCATTGTGTATATATACTACAGCTTTCTCAGCCACTCATCTGTTGTTGGGCATCTGGGTTACTTCCAGGTTTTAGCTATTACGAATTGTGCTGCGATGAACATAGGTGTACAAATATCTTTTTGGTTGGGTGTGAGATTTTGCATTTCTAACTAGATCCAGGTGATCTCTTGATGCTTGTCCACTGTGAACAGCAGAAGCCTATAAGCTTGAATCCTGCCACAGAGAGTAGTCACCTCAAACCCCAGCTGTGTTCCTTGTGATGTTGATAAACAGATCACTTATTGAGTCTTGTCCCTTATAACAACCTTACAGTAGCCCCGCCACTCCCCACCCACTTCCCATGAGTTAACCCTGGTTAGCCACAGTCTCAAAATATTATAAACAAAGAGATATTTTGAGAGACACGACCACACACACCCACACCACTTTTGACAGGATAATGTTACAATCAACTAATTTAAATATCAGTTTGTGTCATTATTCTCTTACTGGCCAAGGATTTGTAAATTCAGCTTTTCCTAGGTGTGTTTGTATGGGGAAAATAAGATGCATTGGCGTCACACATTACCTGGGTTTCAGGCATCCACTGAGAACCTCAAAAGTATCCTCTGCAGATTGTGGGGGGGTAGACGGGGTGATGGGGGGAGAGTGCTGTAATGTTAAATAGCTTACAGCTTGTAGATAGTGAATGAGAAGAGATGTTCAAGGCTCAGAACCCAGTCAAAGCTTGATTAAAATTAGTTCTTCTCCTATCAAGTCCTAATTCACAAAACAGATCGCTCTAGAAATCCGCTTGACTGCATAGTACAAAATCCACTTGGAAAGCTTGCTCCTATGAATCCACTCAGTCTCATGACCCCTTTTCAAAGAAAACTGGCCCTGATGTGTATTTGTTTGTACAGCAAATTAAGGCATTAAAATTGTCCCTGAGGCAATACCAAAACAATGGCCAAGTCGGATAAGAATACAGGAAGTATTATGCCTCGGCCCAAAGCCCAACCACTAACCCACTCAACCTTGTCCTTTATGAACTAACATAATTGATGAGGGGAAAATGGGAAATTCTGGAACTTCCTAATATAGCCAAGGGCAAGGAACCCACACTGACAAGACTTCAGAGAGCTAGACTTGCTTGATATATTTGGAGACGGATAATCTGAAATAAACAGTAACCCCGTTGCATAGGGTTTATGCTCTGAAATAGACAGTAACCACATCACATAGGGTTTGTTTCTTTGTTTCACAGGAAATGTTGCTTAAGCCTCTTAGAAACTATACCAGGAGGGTCAGTTATTCTCACCTCTACTTCCACACTTGAGGAAACTGAGGCCCAAAGAGGTGCAAGTTTTCCTTTCTTTTTTTACTTTATTTAACAGGACAGAGAGAAATTGAAAGGGAAGGTAGGATAGAGAGGGAGAGAGAAAGAGAGACACCTGCAGACCTGCTTCACCACTCAAGAATCATCCTCCCTGATGGTGGGGACTGGAAGCTTGAACCCAGATCCTTGTGCATAGTGATATGTGTATATTTAACTGAGTATTCCACTGCCTGACCCCCTAGTGCAAATTTTCAAGTGACAGAAACCCCAGACCCAGTGGATGGCTGGCCTCCAAGTGCACTCCTGCTCTGTTTTGCCAAGAAGTGGGGGAACCTAGGGTTTGAGTTTGGGAATGGGTAGTGGCTAGCAAAGAAGTCCTAAGAGTGGGTCACTTCTTGACTTTCTCATAAGCCTTGGTGTCAAAGACATAGTGTCCGTGTTCTCAGTGATATTTGATGTGCTAGAGTTAAGCAAACTACTACAAATTTGAAAGAGAGAGAGAGAGAGAGATGAACTACATCAACAAAGTGTTGTGTGCCAGGTTCATGCCTGGGTCAAGCACATGGTAAAGCAGTGCACTACCCCAGTGAGCTATTTCTGGGTGCTTTTGTTTGTTTCTGACAAATTCACGAGTAACTTGTGGGGTGGGGTGGGGTGGGGTGGTTGCGATTCATACAGTTTTCTTCCAGAGCATTGCTTAGTTTTGGCTTATGGCATTACTGGGGCTTGATCAGCCTTAAGCATGAAAGTACTTTGCATAACCATTATCCTGTCTCCCCAGCCTTTTTTCTTATTTCACTATACCTTCTTTGCCACCTCAGCTTTTTCCTGTTTTCTCTTATTTTCTGGCAAAGTTTCAATTTAAGGAAGTTGAAAAATTATTAAAACTCTTAAATGAAATCCAGATTTCTTCTTTCCTGGATATATCTCAGTATTTATCAGGGCCTAGGAAGGTTAAAGTTTTTAACAAAGAACATCTGAGTAATGGGATTAGCATTCTCTAAAGTAGTCATTCTGCCTCGTATACCATGGTAAGTCAGTTTTTTGGCTCTTTCTTCAATGAAACGCAGGTGTCCTCAAATAGAGATAATTTCCTTTTCCTTCACCTGCAACAACAGCAAAGCCACAACATGTAAAAAAAAAAAAACCCAAGCAGAAATAGCCTTGGAATTCAAACAAGCTTCCAAAATATGGGACAAAACCTCAGTATCCAGATGGTGGGGTCACAGACAGATGTCCACTCCAAACTCCTATAAGCCACAATTGGAAAAGGCCCACAATACATGAAACACTGACCTAGTTCAAGGGAGACCAACTGAACTAAAATCCTAACAACCCAATCCTATTAAAGTTTTGTGCCCACAACTTTACAATAAAAAAATAATATAAAGCCATAAATTGGGTGGTTTTTTTCAATAGCAACTTTCCTGGTGACTGATATATCCTGCAAAGTACCACTCTAATGAATACAGCCATATTGGAATTCAGTTTCTATAGTAAAAGACCCTGGTCAAATTGAGAGAGAAGCATTTCCTTTTCAGTTCACAGTCTGTCATATTCTCTTCTCTGCTAGCCTGAAGATAACCTGAAGTCCTAAACTTCTGATTATTGCCCAGGTAGTTTCAGGGCTTTATCCTCCGCCAGGCATTTATGACTGTGAACCCCTGGTTATTGCCCCTCAGGCCTGCTCAAACACAGTCACTAGTTCCTTCAGTCCTTAAGGAATATCAGAAATTATGAGAAGACAGAAGAAAACATCGCCACATATTGACAAAGACAGCGGCTTGAAGAAAACTCCAAATGCAACAAAGTCCGATACTTCCTTGAGAAGACTTCATTCCCAGCTGGCAAAAATAGCTCAACTGAGTAGTGCATTTGCTTCTCCAGGTCCATGACCCCCTTTACATTGGAGGAAGTTTTAGGGTTGTGATGTGTCTCCTCTGTGTATGAGAGCACAACACCAAATCTTCCTTCAGTGTGGTAGGGGCTGTACTCAAATCTGATGGCACAGCACACAGTATCCCTCTACCTATCTTTTCCTTTTTTTTCCTGACTTTTATTTGATAGGGGAGAGAGAGAAAGAAAATGAATTACATAAATATTAAACCACTAATTAAAAAGTTGGGGGGGGGATGGGAGTAGATAGAATAATGGTTATGCAAAGAAACTCATGCCTGAGCCTCCAAAGTCCCAGGTTCAGTCTCCTACACCACCATAAGCCAGAACTGGTCAGTGCTCTGGTAAGAAAAAAAAAAAAAAAATAAAGAAAGGGAAAGAGAGAGAGACACCTGCAGACCTGCTTCACCATTTGTGAAGCTCCCCCCACCCCCTTGCAGGCGGGGAATGGGGTCCTTGTGCATGATAACGTGTGCAATCAACAGAATACACCATCACTCAACACACCTCTATCTATCTATCTGAAAAGGTCAGTCCAGAGTGTAGGAACTTCAACAATGACAAAAAAAAAAAAAAGACAGAAAGAGAAAAAGAACAAAAGAAGAAGGAGGAGGAAGAGAAAAGAAGAAGGCACAGGAGCAGGACCACCACCACCTGTGGTCCCAAGGAAGTTCACTGAAATGAGAAGTTTAATGTAAGAAAACTCAACAAAGTCAGATAAAGTGTGGAAGAAGTCATAACAGAAATCAAAGACCATAGGCCAGCAAGGTAGCTTACCTGGGAAGACTCCTGGTCACCCAAACAAGCAGCACAGATGTGAACCCAGCCCCCACTGAGGGCACTGAAGGCAGCTTTGCTGTGGTGTCTGTCTGTCCACCTGTCTGTCTCTGTCTCTCTCTCTTTCTAGAGCAGGAAAACCCTAAGACAACAACAACAATACTGCATACATGCATACATGAAAACAAGTGAACATACACAGTCAAATGGAGATGAGCCTTTGAACTCAGACTGCAGGACTGAGGTAGCCAAATGGGCTTGGGGGAGGGTGAGGTGAGGTGCAAGGATGAAAGGAACTCAGTGAACTTGGTGGGGGACTATTTGGTGCTGGGAAAAATATGTCACACATTTTGAAGAAGTGAGAAAGACATGCACAAACCGGTATAAACAAGTTTACCTGAAAAACAAATCAAAGCAATTTAAATTTAAAAAAAAAAAAGGAAAATGTAGATGTTCTACTGAAAATTAAACGGGAGGGGGGAGGGGCAGGGAGTATAAACAATACTTTAGAGAACTGAATGGCATGACCACTAGAAAAGAAATGAATTTACTTGGTGTTCTACTACCCACTTTTTTTTTTTTTTTAATCAGAGCACTGCTCATCTCTGACTTATAGTGGTGCTGGGAATTGAAACTGAGACTTCTGGTGTTTTAGGCATGAAAATCCTTTTTGCATAACCATTATGCTGTCTCCCCAATCCTCCCCACAGATCTTTAATCATTATTTTAGATTTGTGATCATAGATATTTCTAAAAATTATAGGATGGTACAAGAAGTTTCATTTAACAAATACTTTTTTTGTTTAATTACTTGCCAGGATACTCACTTCTGGCTTACAGTGATGCCAGGAATTGAACCTGAGACCTCTGAGCTTCTGACCTGAAAGTCTGTTGCATAAACCTCTGCACAGTCTCCCCAGCCCACAGCAAATCTCTTCATGTGTATTCATTGGGCACAGATGAAAGCATGATAGAAAAATTCCTACTCTTAGAGAATGAAAACTCCAGCATTTTCTCATTTATTTTCTAACTAAGAAATAGCTCATACCTTTGGAGTTATGTGTCTTATTGCATTTTAATTTTTTAATTAGTGATCAATTGACATGCCAAGTGTTTATTCTCTAAATACTAGAATTCTTGAAGGCATGAGTCAGGTATCAGCATTTTGCTTAGAACAGTCACTCCACAAACTTTTGTAAGGGAGGGGATAGACAGCATAATAGTTATGCAAAGAGACTCTCGTGCCTGAGGTTCCAAAGTCCCAAATTCAATTCCCCACACCACCATAAGCCAGAGCTGAGCAGTACTCTGGTAAAAAAAAAAAAAAAATGTATATTCAAGATTTTGGATGGAGTTAATCAGAGAGTTTGATGAATGGACTGCTTTAAGTAGTAGAATTTGTCAGAGAGATCCTTTTTCATCCTAAATTCCTAGTTGCTTTTCAGGATCCAACATGAGACTGGGGTGAACTGCCAATCAATCTGTTTGAAAGTGTATAACTAAAAGCTAGTTCTCCCAGCTTTAAAGAAGAAAGGAAAAACCATCTGAAATATTTTCTCTTTTGACAGCTGTGACCCTGGTCACTAGTTCATGGCTGTTACAAAGCAATAAAACCTGGTCAAAAATACATTGGTGACTGCAGGTCAGCACACGTCAAAGCTCAAAGCCCAAATAGGTAATATGTCATCAGTTTGGATTTACATAAGCAGTGACATTTAGGAATTTCCTACAAGTGCAAATATCAGTCACTGGCAGAGTGAGTGAGTGTGGTAAATGCACTTATCTACTGAAAGAGCATCAAATATCAAGGTCATGGAAGGGTTTTGACCTCCGATAAAAACAGCTCTCTTTATGGAGACTTGTGATCTGCTTCTCTTCTAAATATGAAGACTTCATATTTAATACTAATGGTTCTGCGAAAGACTCTCCTGCCTGAGGCTCTGAGGTCCAGGATCAATCCCCAGCACCATCAGACAGAGCTAAGTAGGGATCTGGTCTCTCTTTCTCTCTCTTCCGCTGCATATTCCTCTCATTAAATAAAATTTGGCCATGTGGATTCGCAGGACTGAAAGTCAGAAGAGACCACAATGACCTCTGTAGGCTCAGCAGCAGCTGACTCTATCGCTCTACACAGCACAGAAAACACAAACGGCTGAGGACAGGTTCAAGGTCTGATCTGAGGTTTTGCCTGACATTCAGAAGAAAGGGATTCCGAGGCTCAGCTAAATATACAAAGCCCTCGCAGGATGAGAGGAATGGCATTTCACAGACTTTTGTTTAAGGCATCAGCTGTGGCAACACAGGTGGATGCTATCATTATATATTTATTTTTCCAAGTTACTGTCATCTGGCGTTTGCTTTTGATGGGGCGGCTTTCACTGATCATCTTAAGAAGTAAAAATGGTCTGATCTGTTACTGTCAGGGAAGTATTGTTCAGAAGTAATATTTTTTTTAAAGAACCCACGCATATATTCTAACAAAAATGTTTAAATGTTCTCCTGGTTGTATTGCATTAAATTTGTGTGTGTGTGTCTATGTGTGTGTGTGTGTGTCTGTGTGTGTGTGTGTGTGTGTGTGTGTGCATGTGTGTGTGCCGTCTCTCTGACTTCCTAGAAAATGTACAGTGGACACCATTACATTCCTGCCTTTTCTCTTAAAACATTCAAAAAGAAGCCTTTTGACTGATCTGTGAAACGCTGCACAGCACAGTGGAGGAGATATTTAAATAAATGAAGCGGCAGGGGTCCCTGCTTAATGTGCTGTGTTGTTGCTGTGAGTTGTCTAAGCGAAGGCCTCCGGCTATCTCCCTGCCTCCTCCTCACTCTCCAATTTGCTGCTGCCAATCTGCTGAGGGCTGGGAAACAAAGCAGGCAGCCCACCTTCTCAAACAGTCTCAGAGAGATAGCCTGGGGCATTCAGAGCAGTGGTTTCAATCCATCAACTTTGACACCCAGTCTCCCCTCCCAAAATACAACATATCCATTTCCCAAGACAAGGAGGAAGGCGCCAGTACAATCATCATCCTGTACACTGAGACCGGGATTGTGAGCTTTATTACTCACTGGTCTTCTCAGGTAATATGACTGTTTCTTTTCTTACAATGCCTGGAAACACTGACCAATCTTTTTTTTTTCCTCTATTGGGGGATTAATATTTTACATTAGACAGTAAATACAATAGTTTGTATATGCTTTTTTTTTTTCTCCTTTCTCAGAGCATCTCCAAGAACAGGCCTGCACTAGGATTCATGGATGGATCTGTGACATGGAACCTCTGACCTTTGCGTCCTCCCACTCAGAAGTTCTCAACTGCCTCTACTGTCATCATCAACCTGTGGAGAGAGGACATCTGTCACAATGGACAAGGATAGGGACCGTTCCATCCTAGGCTACACACACACACACACACACACCTTAGGTGTAGTGCACGCAGAAACACACAGATGCGCAATTCAGTCAGTTCTAGACAATGCATCCATTGAAATATCCAACAGCATATCAATAGCATGAACCAGCTGTGGGGTCTGAGGGCTGTGTTCTGCAAGACTTTTATGTCTGAGGTTCTGAAGTCCCGGGTTCAGTTCTTAGCACCACCATCAGCCAGAGCTAAGCAATACTCTAGTATAGGAAAGAGAGAAAGAGAGGGAGAGGGAGGAGGAAAAAGAAGAAAGAAGAAAGGGAAATGAGGGAAGAGAGAGAGAGAGAGAGAGAGATCAAATCATTTGGTTTGGCCCTGCCAAGGCAATTTCAGGGAGGGCTCAAAATTCAATCTAAGAGCTTTTTGCTTAGCAGCACTGAGTTCTAAATCTTACAATAACAATTCTGTATGGCCCAAGAGTGATGTTGTGCATATCCAAATATCCCTTGGTAGAAGGGACCTTCCCCAGCCCTGGCACAAGGCATTTCACTGCCTCAGGCTGCCTGTCAGTTCCCACCCCTTCATTCTCAGTCACCTTGGGAACTGTGTTTGCCTGAATTGAGCTCCAAGTTTCCAACTCTACATGGATATAGTTGTGGGCATTTTGGCTTCTTGTTGTAGGTGATCAGTGATGAGTCCCTCTCTCCTGCTCATTTGCATTCCACAGTAGATTCTCCACAGTGTACACATACACACTCGTGAGTTTTCTCCAGTTTGGAGCTACTATGGATTAATGTTAAGTAATGCTGAATAATTGTTATATGGATATTATGGGTACTCCTGTGAGTATATTTCTTTTTTTTTCTCCCCAGGGTTATTGCTGGGCTCGGTGCCTGCACCATGAATCCACCGCTCCTGGAGGCCATTTTTCCCCCTTTTTGTTGTCCTAGTTGTTGCAGCCTGTTGCGGTTATTATTGCCATTGTTGACGTTGCTTTGTTGTTGGATAGGACAGAGAGAAATGGAGAGAGGAGGGGAAGACAGAGAGAGAGGGGGAGAGAAAGACAGACACCTGCAGACCTGCTTCACCGCCCGTGAAGCGACTCCCCTGCAGGTGGGGAGCCGGGGGCTTGAACCGGGATCCTTACGCCGGTCCCTGCGCTTTGCGCCACATGCGCTTAACCCACTGCACCACCGCCCGACGCCCCTGTGAGTATATTTCTAAGCAAGAGAACTTACATGAATAAATATGGAAATATATACAAAGCCTATATCTTTCTTCTTTTTTAAATGTATTTACTTATTTTATAATTATTATTATTTTGTTAGAGACAGGAAGAGAGTGAGACAGGACTGAAGCTTCCTTCAATGTACAGGGGGCCGGGTTCAAGCCTGGGTCATGCACAAGGCAAGGCAGCACACTATCCAAGTGAGCTATTTCATTGAGCTATTTCTTCCTCCTCCTCCTTTTTCCCTTCTTCCGTTCTTCCTCTTCTTCCTCCTCCACCACCTCCTTTCTCATCCTCTCTCCTCCCCCCCTTTTCTCCTCTTTTTCTTCTTCCTTCTCCTTTTTCTTTCCTCTTCTCCTCCTTCACCTCCCAGCTCCTCCTCCTTGTCTCTCCTCCTCCTCCTCTTATACTTCTTCTCCCTCCTCTTCTTTTATGAACATCTAAATCTGTATTTAGACTTTCTTTTTTTTCCCTCTCAATATTTTCAATTCACCATTTCAACTTCAGCGATTTGTTTTTCTCTTTAAAAGCAACACACAGTTCCCGGGTCTGAGATATTCTTTTGGAGCCTGACTAGGTCACAGGGCTAAGCAACAAGCAAGCATGTCTGAGTCAAAAGATCCCAGCACAGCGGAGGAACAGTGCAAAGACATAGTGACTGGAATTCAGCAGGCAGGTAGAGGTGCAGTCACAGACTCAGCTGCCTGGCACACAGGAAGAGGACCAGTCAATCCTTGACCTGCTAACATCTAAGTCTTCCTCCTAGATCCCTGGGGACAGTCTACTGCCTGCCACCCTTCGTTAACTATGTCTTTCATCCACAGAGCTCAACCCACATCCAGGCCAACCTCTAAGATGATCAAAGGAAGAGCTGGTCCTGCATGTTAGGTGAGCTCTCCCTAACACAAGTCTCATGAGACTTGCAGGTCTGGTTCAGACTTTCCACATCACTTAAGTCCTTCAACCCCAGGGAGAGTTGGGTTTGGAAAGGAAGACCAGAAGAACCCTCCTTCTATCATCATGCTTTTTATTGTTTTAAAATTAAAATTTTTCAAAAGAGGGCCCAAGTGGTGATGCACCTGGTTAAGTGCTCACACATTATAGTGTGCTAGGATCCAGGTTCAAGCCCCTGGTCCCCACCTGCAGGGGGAAAGCTTCATGAGAGGTGAAGCAGGACTGTATGTGTCTCTCCATCTCCCTCTCTATCTCCCCCTCACCTCTCAATTTCTCTTGGTCTTTATCCAACAATAAATAAATAAGATTAAAAATTGTTTCAAAAAAATTGTTTCGGGAATCGAGCAGTAGCGCAACGGTTAAGCACAGGTGGCACAAAGCACAAGGCCCAGCATAAGGATCCTGGCTCAAGCTCCCAGCTCCCCACTGCAGGGGAATCGCTTCACAAGCGGTGAAGCAGGTCTGCAGGTGTCTATCTTTCTCTCCCCCTCTCTTTCTCCCTCTCCTCTATCCATTTCTCTCTGTCCTATCCAACAATGATGACATCAATAACAACAACAACAATAATAACTACAACAATAAAACAAGGGTAACAAAAAAGGGAAAATGAATAAATAAATATTTTTAAAAATTGTTTCAAAGGGGGAAAAATAGTGGAAAGAACTCTTCAGTAGACAACCATTGCCCTGACACACACCATCTGAATTCTACAACTAGGATTCAGATTTCCTTTATCGTTGGTCTAGTTCTTTGTTCAATTATCAACCCACCATTGTTTCTTTTCCGCAATTCAGAACAAGCTGCCAACATCAGGACACTTTCCTCCTCAAGTCCACGTGCGATCACTAGTTGAATTCATATTTTGTTCAGGTTTTTCTGGTGAAAGTTCTATACAACAACACACAGAGATGCTAAGTCTGCTTTGTATGGACTTGGGTGAGTATAAGTCAAACTCTTAAAATATAAAATGTTTCCATCATTCCAGAAAGTTTCCCAAAGTTGCTTCCTAGGCAAACCTCATCTTCATTCACTATAGACAATTACTATAGTAAACTGTTTTTTGTTTTACCAAGCATGAATTGTGTTTCCTATTCTAGAATATTACATAAGTGAAATCAGAAATGTACAAATGTATGCTTTGGTGCCAGGCTCCTGGTTCAACAGAACATTTCTTCTATTCACTCACATCAGTGAATAAATATGAAATTTGTTGCCTTTTCTTTTTTTATTTGTCCTAAGGGTTATTCCAGTTGAATAGATTTTCCCCAGTTATTTCACCATGTCCCCACTCATGAGCACCTAGGACTATTTTCAGTTTGCTGTTATTGTGAATAAAGCTACTATAAATATTCCTATGAAAATCTTTCAGTCTTCATTTCACTTAGGTAAACAGGGAGTTAGGTTTTAGGACAAGTGGCTGTTTAATTCTGCTAGAACCATTCAGGTCACATGGGAGGTTGCTCCAATTCACGTATCTGCCATTAATGTCAGAGTCCCAGTGGCCTCACACCCTTGCCAGCACCTTGATTTTTTTGTTTGTTTGTTTGTTTGTTTTATAAATGATGTGTGGGACGTGATATCTTGGGGTGCTTTTTATTCATGTCCTTTTTGGTCATCCACATGCCTTCCTTCATGAAGTGAATTTTCCCATCTTCTGTCCATTTGTATATTTCTTGCTGGATTTAAAGAACTCTTTATATAATCTCTTGAACATGCATACTAAAACATCTTCTCGGGGCCAGGTGGTGGCGCACCTGGTTGAACGCACATGTTACAATGTGCAAGGACCCAGGTCGATCTCCTGGTTTCCACTTGCAGGGGGAAAGCTTGACAAGTGGTGAAGCAGGGCTGCAGGTGTCTCTCTGTCTCTCTCCCTCCCTATCACCTCCTTCCCTCTCGATTTCTACCTGTCTCTATCCAATAAATAAATGAAGATAATTAAAAAAAAAAAAAAAGCTTGTTATAAGAAAAAACATTTTCTCCCAGTCCGTGGCTTGCCATTTCACTTTATTTGTTTGTTTGTTTGTTTATTTATGCATTTATTTATTGCCTTCAAGGTTATCGCTGGGGCTCAGTGCCAGCACTACAAATCCACTACTGCTGGAGGCCATCTTTTTTTCATTGCTGTTGTTGGAAAGAGCAGACAGAAACCGAAAGAGGAGGGGGAAGACAGAGAGGGAGAGAGAAAGATAAACTCCTGCAGCCCTGCTTCACCGCTTGTGAATCCAGCCCCCTGCAGGTGGGGAGCTGAAGGCTTGAACCAGGATCCTTGAGTGGGTCCCTGTGCTTTGTACTATGTGTGCTTAACCCACTGAGCTACCACCCCTCCCCCATTCCATTTTACTCTCTAAAGTGCCTTTTTAAGTTTCATTTAAAAAAAAAAAAGATTCATTGATTTGTTGAATGGAGACAGAGAGACCAGTTTGCTCAGCCACTCCTGCTTCAGCTGCAGCTCAGGTGAACAAAGCCTTCACTCTGATGCAGTTAAACTTCCTACCTTTTCTTTGTAACTTTCCTTCTCCCTTCTTCTGCTCCTCCTCTTCTTACTTTTTCCTTTTTGGTAAAAGAAAAAAAGAAAGAAAGAGAGAGAGGCAAAGGAGCTACAGAGAGAAGCAAAAACACCTGCAGCGCTGCTCCCTGACAGAGAAGCTTTCCCTGCAGGTGGGGACTGAAAGTTTGAACTCAGGTCTTCCGACATGGCAAAGTATATGCTCTAACAGGTGATCCCACCATTTACTCTCATTGTCTGTGTTTCCTCCCCATCACCCCCAGCCTGTATTCTCCACTGGCTGGTTCCTCAGAGTCACACCCCAGTCATCCCAGGTCCCGTTGCTTCTTAGGGTACTGTCCAGGAACATCAACTGAACAAAGACTTTGGGGTGTTGGGGGCCTATGCTTGGAGCTCAGGGATTTTATTTCTTTCTTGCCATTTCTTTTGAGAGCCTCGGCTCTGTAACTCCATCCAAAGATCCCCCAGAAGTTTCAACACACTCCATTTGATCCCGGGCCCTATATTGTTAGTCCCCAGAAAAGCAGTTAGGGTTTTGTGTGATTCTGTTAACCCACCACCCATGTCCGAGCTATGATGGCGGCAGAAAGGGTTCTCGACCTCACTCGGATGTTAGATAGCTCAATATGTCCAGCTATTCCAGGTTGAACATGGTTTAAGCTCATAGACTCACATGTTCCTTTTTCCTTTGTTCTCTTTCTTTCTCTCTCTCTCTCTTTCTTTCTTCCCTTCTTCCTTTCTTTCTTTCTTTCTCTTTTTTAACTACAGCACTGCTCAGCTCTGGCTTATAGTAGTGTTGGGGGACTTAGGAGCTTCAAGCATGAGAGTCTTTTTGCATAACCATTATTCTATCTACCCTTACACCCTTTTTATTTTTTAATTATCACTGAGGCTTTCCTGTTCCAGGATGACTTTTTTAGATAATGACAGAGACAAAGAGGCAGAGAGAGAGAGAGAGAGAGAGAGAGAGAGAGAGAGAGAGAGGGCCTGGAAAGAGAGAGAACCGTAGCACTAAAGCTTCCCTCAGTGCAGTGGGGTAGGGTTAAAACCTGGGTCACACACAGGACAAACACCACACTATCAAAATGAGCTAATATGCTGAACTGGACTTGCTTATTCTTAAGTGCCATTTTTTAAAATATATGCCCATATATTTAATTTATTAATTAATTTATGTATTTATGTATTTATTTATTGGATAGAGACAGATATCGAAAGGGGAGATAGAGAGAAAGATAGAGACAGAGAGACACCTGCAGCACTTTTCCACCATTTATGAAGCCTCTTCTCTTGCAGGTGGGGACCAAGGGCTTGGACCCAGGTCAATGTACATGGTACCCTGTATGCTCTAAGGACACCACTGGCCAGCCCCCTAAGTGCTGATACTAACACTTGCAGTGATTCATCCTTCATTGTACTTCGTTTAGGTCTCTGAATACAAAGTCTACATAGACTAACATGATTTACTTAAAATCAGATAAATTTTTAATCAAAACCATATTTCAACATTTCTTAAAAATGGTTTAAATGAGTCAGCCTTCCTATAGTGTTTATTTTTAACCATTGTTTCATCTCCTCACAAGCACAGTCTTAGTTAAAAATACTTACTACTTTAATTTTTACAAGCTAGTAGTTCTCACTCTACAACTGGCTTACTAAAAAAAATAAAAACAGGGCATTTAATTATTTTTGTAAGTCAGTAATCATAAGTTTTTTTTTTCATAAGAATTCATGGGAAAACATTTTAACCACCCAAGACAGCGTTAATTTAAAAACTAATTAGACTCAATAAGATCTGACAAATTCCAACCCTAAAGACAAATTGTTCTCTTAATTTGGTTGGGCACGTTGCCATGGTGACGGTGAAGTCAAAACACACTAGGCCTGGTATTGTTCGTCTCTGCACTTCCTGCTATAGATTTGATTAAGTAAATCTGGCCTCTGTTCATTTTGTGAATTTGAGAACGTCGTATTGTTTCTTCAGTAAAAACATGGCTCTCCTTCTGATGTGATCAATACAGCATCAGAATTGGATCTTACTTGTAATCTTTACTCGTTCTATTTTGATAAAATAAGAAAGAGATAAGGGGATCCTTCACTACATTTTTGTTGAGGTGTTTGTTTGTTTGTTTAGTTTGGTTTTGGTTTGTGGGAGTTTGGTGGTAAATGCAGTGTCTGCTTCCTTTTTCTGAGCAGCAGTATAAGTCCTATAGAAGAACTGAAAAGCTCCCCAGACAATAGCTTGGATCCACCTGCATATCAGATTTCAGACTTGGGAGAAAAAAAAAAAAAAAGAAAAGAAAAAACTAGTATAGCCACAGGTCCTTTGGAATATAACCAAAATATGCCTACTAGCTATCTACAAAGTGGAGGACCCCTTCCCCCACTCTTCATCTGCACTACTCCAGCCTTTAAGTTCAAGATTGGTCAACAACTTGTTTGGCTTTGTATGTTAACTCTCTTTTCAGCCACCAAGTTCCAGATGCTAGCATGATGCTGAACAGACTTCCCTGGACAGACAACCCCACCAATGTGTCCTGGAGCTCCAATTCCCCAGAGTCCCACCCCACTAGGGAAAGAGAGAGGCTGGGAGTATGGATCGACCAATCAATGCCCATGTTCAGTGGGGAAGCAATTACAGAAGCCAGACCTTCCACCTTCTGCAACCCATAATGATCTTGGGTCCATACTCCCAGAGGGTTAAAGAATAGGAAAGCTATCAAGGAAGGGGATGGGATATGGAGTTCTGGTGGTGGGAATTGTGGGAGTTGTACCCTTCTTATCCTATGGTTTTGTCAATATTTCCTTTTTATTAAAAAAAAAAAGAACTGAAAAGATAATTGTTTATTTGGTGAATAAGACAGGTGTGTTTGTCTTTTTTGTTTTTAATCAAACTTAAATTTTTTATTATTATTATCTTTATTTCTTGGATAGAGACTACCAGAAATCGAGATTGTAGGGGGAGATAGAGAGGGAGGGAGAGAGAGAGAGAGAGAGAGAGCCCTGTAGCCCTGCTTCACTGCTTGCAAAGCTTTCCTCCTGCAGGTGGGGACCTGGGGCTCAAATACCCCACCCCACTTGTTCTTGTTTTTTTTTCCTCACTAACACACCAAATAAGGTAATCTTGGGTTCCCATTTCCTTTGCAGATACTGTGAATATTATTCCCTATCTTCCGGTCTTGAAGAATAGTAAGAACAATAGGAAACAGCGCACTTTTTTAATGCTGTGTGTTTGTGGCCTTGTACATTTTGCCTGAGCAAACCTGCTCCTGCTCTTTCGCATGGGAATGCTACCTCTGGTCCACATGTGCTCTGTTGCTCTGAAAAATGGCAAAATCTGTCTTCACTACACTTGAAATGGGTCAGCTTTTTAAAAGACAGATGTGAATGGTAGCTAGAAAGGTGGTTTCTGCAGATATGAGAATTCTTCCCCTGGCACTTTGTGAGGGTAGTTTTGGTTTGATTTGATTTTTAATAAGTTGCTTGAAACCCACCAAATAGTCATCTTCTGCCCTCTATGCAGCACCAGCGAAACAAGAGTGGTCCTTTTTAAAGGAACCCTTTTAAAAATATATTTTATTTACTTTTTATTTTTATTGGATAGAGACAGAAATTGAGAGAGTAAGGGGAGATAAAGAGGGAAACAGAGACACCTGCAGCACTGCTCCACAACTCATGAAGCTTCCCTCCAGCAGGAGGGAACAAGGCCTAGAACCCTGGTCCTTGTGTATTGTGATGTGTGCACTACTCATCCCAGGAACTGTTTTTTTTTTTTTAATCCAGTGGAATATTGAAGCTGATCAGTAGCAGCACTGTGGCTTCTGTGCAAAGACTGTCTTCTGTAATGTGAAGCCACTCAGGTAGCTAAAGAACCTTGACTCTTACACTAAAAAGTTTCAGCTACAGCAAACGAAGAATTTATTTCTTAGCAAGGAAAGATTTCTTAGAGCTTTCCTATTTGACTCCTCATGGGAAATATTTCATTCTGAAGCAATTAGAATATAAATCTAGTGGGGGTTGCTGGCAGTGGTGCACGCAATAGAACAAGCACATTATCATGTGGAAGGACCCAGGTTCAAGCCCCCAGTCTCCACCTGCAGAAGAGAAGCTTCATGAACGGTGAAGCAGGGCTGCAGGCGTCTCTCTTTGCCTCTTCATCTCTCCTTCCCCTCTCAATTTCTCTGTCCTATCAAATAAAAGAAAGAAAGAAAGGAAGGAAGGAAGGAAGGAAGGAAGGAAGGAAGGAAGGAAGGAAGGAAGATTATAGGCACTGTATTACTGAATTTGGTCTCAGCAGAAAGCTTCCACCCAGAGCGTGGTCTGGATGGCCATAGCACACATGCTGGCCTCAGTCATGTCCCCACGCTGGGGGAGAGCTCTCCACCGAGGGAGGCCTTGGGCCCCTCCCAGAGGGCAGGCAAAAATGGGCAATGTGTGAACAAGAGCCCTGCCCTGCTGCCTGGCCACTCGGCTTTAAAAGCCCTGCTGTGTGTCTCAAGTGTTGCAACTGGCAGCTCCATGGGCCACTGGCTTCCACCGAACAATCCCCCATTCAGGCAGGCAGCCCAGCCTGGGCAGGGTGGGGTGACGCAGAGGGAGGGGAGCCTCTTAGCTCCCCTCCACAGAGGGGAAGGGCTATGCCAGTGCCCCAAGACTCCACAAGGGAGAGTTCAGCAGAGGCCTCACACAGCAGCTCCTACCCCAAGTTCAAAAGGAGGGTGAACACTTCAGCCCAGTGGTGGGGTAAGCTTTACCTAGCTGGCTTCATTTTTCTGGTTCTACCACAGTGGGAACCATCCCTCACCTTCACTACTCTCCCCCGAAAAAAAATAACCTTCAGTCAGGACTTACTCTCTCCCTGGCCTTCAGGACCTCTCCAATCCTGCCAGATTTTTTTCTTTAAGACTGGCATTTCTAAGTAAACATCAGAATAATAAGTCCTTTCTAGGGCTGGTGTGAAAGCATGAAGCAGGGTTTGTGGGTCCCAGTAATGCAGTAGAAGAAAGAGTGAAAAGAGAGTGAGACAGACAGGCAGGGTCTGCTGGTGATTTTAAGTCCTTCTGGACAAATGGAATTCTGCAATGGTTACCTAGGAGATCATACAGTCCCTGCCCGTGGTATAAATTACCTACCAGCAACACACACACACACACACACACACACACACACACACACACACACACATACACACACCACTCCTTCAAGCAGTCCCTCCGTGGTGTAAATTACCTACCAACAACACACACACATACACACCACTCCTTCAAGTAGGCCCTCCATGCTTCCCAGAGCTGCTTTAACAGAGGATGAGGAATGGGATGGCTTCAGCAAACAGAAACTTCTTGTTTTTCAAGCCCCTTTTTATGTGTGATTAACAGTGCCCAAGATTGTAGGATTCCAGGATACAGTCCCATACCTACCACTACAGTTCCTGTGCCCAAGCACCCAATGAGAAAAAAAAAAAAGTCTCAGAGATTGTTTTCTTCTTGTTTTTATACAAGTTCTGATAATTGTCTTTTGCCTCTTTATTTATTTCACTGAGCATAATCACCTCCAGTTACATGTTTTTCCCCAAAGGGCACCATATCATCATTTTTGATTGTAGAGTAGTATTCCATGGAGTATATATAGTATGTAGTGTTTTTAGCCAGTTGTCTGTTGATGGGCATTTAGACTGCTTCTTTGGGTATTGTAAATAATGCAGCTATGAACATAGGGGTACATATGTCTCTGAATTAGTGTTTGAATGTCCTTTGGATAAATGCCTAGGCGTGGTCTTCAAACCGCAATTTCATTTATTTTTTCTTTCTTATTGGGGGATTAATAGTTTACAGTAAACAGTAAATACAATCATTCGTGCATGTGCAAAATTTCTGTTTTCTACAAAACACTCTCACCTCCAACCTAGGTCCTCCTCCACCAATGTGCACCAGGACCTTAGAGAACCCCCACTCCAGTCCTTTACACACCAAACACAGTCCAAATTCGGCTTTGTGTTTCCCCTTCTGTTCTTATTTCTCAGCTTCTGTCCATGCGTGACATCATCCTATGTTTATCCTTCTCTTTCTGGTTTATCTCACTTCACAAGATTCCTTCAAGTTCCATCCAAGATGAAGTGAAGGTGACTTCATTATTCTTCGTAGCCGAGTAGTATTTCACTGTGTATATAGACCACAACTTTCTCAGCCACTCATCCAAGCAGCAGCATCTTGTCTCTCCTGTCCAGAGACTAGAAGTCTGAGTGGTGACAGTGGCCAGGCTTGCTTCCTTGAGGGCACAGGGCCTAAGGGAGAAGCTTCTGCTACTGCTCTTATCTCCTGGCATCTGCCAACAATGCTCAGTAGTCCTTGATTCACACTCACATAGCTCTTCTCCCCCTGTGACTTCTCACCATTTCCCCACAGTGTGTGTCAGTCTGTGTTCAGATGTCCCCTGGCCATGGAGGTCTTAGGGGCCCACCTGAGTGACCACACTGGAACTCCATCACCTCTGTGATGATACCATGTCCCGAGGAGCTTGTGCAGGCAGGGACTTAGGAGTAGTCCTAAGATTCCAGCGTGTCTTCTGTCCTTTTAAAAAAATAATAATAATAATTTATTCATTTGTTTCTTTACTGTAATGAGGCAGATTCAAAGAAAGGGTGGAGGGTACATAACATAATGGTTATGCAAACAGACCCTGTACCATCTTAAGCCAGAGCTGAACAGTGCTCTGGTTAAAAAAAGAGAGAGAGCAGAGGGTAGATAGCATAATGGTTATGCAAACAGACTCTCATGCCTGAGGCTCCAAAATCTCAGGTTCAATCCCCCACACCACCATAAGGCAGAGCTAAACAGTGCTCTGGTTAAATAATAATAATAATAATAAAGAGAGAGATACAAAGAGAAAGAGATGTTCATCTGGTGTAGACAACAGCAGACAATACCCACAGCCCCTAGCCCACCACTGGGCTCCTGATGATTCCCCAAGGTGTCCCAGCTAGCCAGGAGCCCTCAGCAAGAGCTGAGGAGCCAGCTGACTACAGGAAAGTCCAGCTCCAATGCCACAGAGAGAAGCCCTCACTGATGCTGAGGCTCAACGTGAAGGAGCCCGACATTCCAGAAACCCCCCCCATCCCTGCTCTTTGTCCTCCCCTGTGAGTACCATTACCTTCCGAGCCTGTCTCCATAGCAGAGTCCACAGAGTGCCTGGGCATGCATGAGGGGGCCTGAGCTGGCTGAGCTGGAGTGTGGAATCCTGGGTAGGTGTTAGGTTTGAGACCAAGGAGACTGGGTGGTGAATGAAGCCGCTTCCCACAGAGGTCCACAGAAATAAGCTTGTTGTTGTGCCCCTGTGGTCTGACTTTTTCACAAGCTATTATGAAAGGAGGGGGCAGGTGTCTCTCCATACAGTCTGCATGTTAATATTTGCTCTAAAAATATTCCCTGAGAAAGGAAAAAACACTTTAAAATATGCTTCTAGGGAACAACATTTCAATTCCTGTGATCCAAGCATCTAGCTGGATAAAGGAGAAAGAGGAGGATGAAGAGGAGAAGTAAAAGGAGGAGCAACAGGAAGAAGGAGGGAAATATCCACTTGCTTTAAATTATTTTTTATATTTATTTATTTACTCCCTTTTGTAGCCCTTGTTTTATTGTTGTTGTTATTGATGTTGTTATTGATGTCGTTATTGTTGGATAGGACAGAGAGAAATGGAGAGAGGAGGGAAAGACAGAGAAAGGGAGAGAAAGACAGACACCTGCAGACCTGCTTCACCTCCTGTGAAGCGATTCCTCTGCAGGTGGGGAGCCGGGGGCTCGAACCGGGATCCTTCTGCCTTTCCTTACACTTGCTTCAAATTATTTTTATTGACTGCAAGCTTTCAGCATTGAATAGCCATATTTAGAGTTTGGGCAAAACATCATTATTTACACACTTATCTAACTCAGAAATGATTCAGGATATTCAAAAAAGAAGTATTTCTGCCTGTTCTTCTCACTCTTTCCTCAGCAAATGTGCCTCGCCCACTTGTGGTAGTTTCCAGAAGGGATAGATACCAGAGCTCCCTGGCTTAGCTCCCCATTACTCTGTCAGTAGGACCAATTGTCAAGACTTTTCATAATAAAATGCATGCATGTTGCCAGGGTTGAATTTATAAGGCATATCCTTATGTTCTCTGAGTCAGAATAGAAGATCTTTCTCCTCACAAGGAAAACAGAGACTTCCTCCTGCATGAAGGTAGCTAGAGGTCTGGTCTCTTCTCTGAAGTGTCTCTGGGGAAGGAGGTCTATGCAGTGTGTCTGCAGGGTGGATGGTGCAGAACTACAGGTACCTGCTGAATCACTTTCCCCATATCCCGGCTGCCAGCCCGCCTGCCTCTGGGGGTCTGCCCCCAGCAGTGGCCAACCAAACCAGGGTAGAATGAGCTCACCCCCTGCATGCCTTTTGGGCACAGCCAGAAGAGAGTAACCTCAAATGACCTGAGTCCAGCCTTGGAAAAGGACACTGCCCTTCCTGTGGGTCAGTGGCCACTATGACTGGGAGCTTCTTCACAGCTCTCCTCACAATTTCCCATCCCTGGAAAACTTGCAACAAGAGAACATTTCATATCTCTCTCTCTCTCTCTCTCTCTCTCTCTCTCAAGTTTGGGGGGGGGTGGGAGTTCCCACATGGATCTTGAATAATGAAGGAAATTTTTAAAAAGCAGCACAACAAGGCAGAAGCACAGCTCCAGAAGTGTGGAGCCCACAGGTTTCCATCTCCCTGTGTGGCCTGAGGCACACCCAGGGACACTGTGAAAGGTCCTTTCTCCTGGGGACAGTGTTTCCAATTCAGGGACACAAGGAAGAAAGACAGAATGGAAAGAGAAGAGTGCCCTAAAGAGATTTTTTTTTTTTTTTGCAGGCTTAGGTCTGGACTGGGGGAAAGAGAGAGGTTTGGAGCAAGAGGGGATTTGATCTGGACAGGTGGATAGAAGGCTGTAAGCACAGACCAGAGCTTTGGACCATCGTGGCTTGGTCTAAGATTTATCCAGAACCAGAAAAAAAGAGGAGCCTTATGTTTCTGGCTCAAGGTTTGAAGAGAAAGCAAAATATTTCTGCATAGAAAAGAGTTCAGAAAGAAAAACCTGGGGTCAGGCAGTGGTGCACCCAGTTGAGTGCACACGTTATAGTGTGTCAGGACCCAGGTTTGAGTCCCCAGTCCTCACCTGCAGGGCAGAAGCTTCAAGAGCAGTAAAACAGTGCTGTCGGTCTCCCTCTCCCTTTTCTTCTCCCTCTCCCTTTCTACCCCCTTTCTCTGTCAAGTTCTTTCTGTTCTATCAGATACAAATAAATAAATATAAGGCTGTCTGGAGCTGTGACTTCATCGTGCAGGTGTTAAGTACCAACAATAACTCTGGTGGCAATTAAAAAACAAAAAAAGTTAAAATATATACATATATTTTAAAGGGAGAAGAAAGAGGAGGAGGAAGAGGGGGAGAGAAAGAGGAGGAGGAGGAAAAAGAGAGAGAGGAGAAGAAGGATGAGGAGGAGGAGGAGAAGGAGCAGGAGGAGACTCCACCAGGATACTCCAGCAGCAGCTTTTTCAAAGCCATATGGACACACACATGCTCACTGCAATAAAGCTGATTCGTTCACACTAACTCTTGGTCCCCTTTCACTACATATATTTACGTGAGGTGGATTTCTACCTCAAGAGGCACTGGAGCAGCCAGGGATCTGGCTCAGCAGTAAAGCATAAAACTTGCTTGCCTTGAGTCACAAAGGAGTTTATTCCCCCGCACCACACAAGCTCTGGCTCTCTCCTCTCGCTGATAAATCAACACCCCATCATTACAAAGTAGAAGCTCTGACAGGGTGTGAGATTGTTCTCTTTTCCTGTTCCAGAGCAAAACACGTGGCTTTGCTCACCTGGAGCCCTGGACACTGTACACTACCAAGTAGGACAGTGACAACTCTTCCAATCACTAGACACCCATGGGACAGCTTTGAGGTTTCTAAGCATCACCTGAAGATAGAAAGAAATCAGCCATAGGCCCATCCTCAGGAAGAGACAGACATGGGAACAAAACAGATCACAACACGGCAGCCTGAACGCCAGGACACAACCTGCAGCCTGGGCAGAAGGAAGGATGTGATGGACTCCCTACCACAGCAGCTTCACAGGGCTGACAAGAGCCAGAGAGAAGACTGTGTAGCACAGGTTGGGGAATCATTGGTTGAAGTGTTGTTTTCTAAAATGTAGGGGAGGAAGTGCTTAACGACCAAATGATCTGAAAATGTCGTTTACCACATGGTTTATCTTTACTATTGGAGGTGCAGCCATAGACAAGTTTCTTTTTTTAGTATTTATTTTATTTGAAGGGTTAGAGCAAAATTAAATGGATAGGGGAATAGAGAGGAAAGAAGAGAGACACTTGCAGCCCTGTTCCACCACCCATGAAGTATCCCCTTTGCAAATGAGACTGGGGGCTTGAACCCACATCCTTGTACATGGTGAAGTGTATGCTCAGCTGGGTGCACCACTACCCGACCTGATAAATTTCTTAGTCTCCTCCTAACACACACACACACACACACACACACACACACCTGTCTAATAACTGGTAGAGCCCAGGCACAAGGAGACACCCAGTAACATTTAAATTATTAAATTCAGATATGGTGAAGAATATGTGTAAGAACAAAAGAAGATGAGTTAGCAAAATAGCTTCCATGGATAGTGCCATGTACATGACCCAGGATCCAGCCTGGCCCCTACCATACTGAAGGAGGCTTCAGAGCTATCTTCTCACTCTATCTATCTCTGTCTCTGTCTCTGTCTCTCTTTCTGTCTCAGTGTCTGGAAAGGAAAAAAGAGAAAGAAGGAAAAAGGGTGGGGGTGGGGGTAGATAGCATAATGGTTATGCCAAGAGACTCATGCCTGAGGCTCCAAAGTCCCAGGCTCAGTCTCCTGCACCACCATAAGCCAAAGCTGAGCTGTGCTCTGGGGGAGAGAGAGAGAAGGGAGGGAGAGAATGGAGGGAGGGAGGGAAGGAAAAAGGAAAGAAAAACTGGGTATGAGCCCCCAGTTTCCACCAAGTGTCATGAGCAGTGAAGCAAGTGGGCAGGTGTTTCTTTTTCCCTATCTCCCTGTTTCCTTACAGTTCTTCTCCTATCAAATTAAGAAATAATAAATAGCAGCAAACAAGTATAAAGACCTAAAAAAAAAGTTGAACCTGAAATGGAATTGGAGTATTACACCAAAGTAAAAGACTCTGGGGTGGGTGGGTGGGTGGAGAGAATACAGGTCCATGAAAAATGATGAATGAAATAGTGGGGGTTGTATTGTCAAATGGGAATCTGGGGAATGTTATGCATGTAAAAAAAAAAAAAAGAAGTAGAAACGCAAAGCAGAAATTGACTGAGTTTGGAGTATGGCACCAAAGTAAGAAAGCAGAAGTACACTAGAGTTTGCAGTGAGTACCTCCGTAATACTTCCTCTCCACTTTTCCAAGCTTTGGGTCCATGATTGCTCAACAATTTGTTTGACTTTGTATGTTAACTCTCTTTTCAGTCACCAGGTTCCAGGTGTCATCAGGATGCCGGCCAGACTTCCCTGGATTGAAGACCCCACCAATATGTCCTGGAGCTCAGCTTCCCCAGAGACCCACCCTACTAGGGAAAGAGAGAGGCAGACTGGGAGTATGGACCGACCAGTCAACGCCCATGTTCAGCGGGGAAGCAATTACAGAAGCCAGAACTTCTACCTTCTGCAACCCACAATGACCCTGGGTCCATGCTCCCAGAGGGATAGAGAATGGGAAAATTATCGGGGGAGGGGGTGGGATATGGAGATTGGGTGGTGGGAATTGTGTGGAGTTGTACCCCTCCTACCCTATGGTTTTGTTAATTAATCCTTTCTTAAATAAAAAAATAAAAAAATAAAGACCTAAAAAAGACACCATAAAGTACTTAATCAAATATTTTCTACTTAGACCTAGATACTGTCCTCACCTACTTCCTATTTCACTTCTCTTAGTCACTTTAAGTACAACCGTGTCGGATAAAACATGAACTACAAAAGCTGGATAAGGGCAAGAGGCTGGCATGCTTTAATGATGTTCCTTTTGGTCACTATCAGGCCACCCCATCATCTGGGGCCCTAGTCAGGGAATCTTGGTATTCCCACATAGATATGATGGACCTAGACCTCTAACAATTTGTTCTGCTTTATATCTTAATGCTTTTTCAGCCACCAAGTTGCAGATCCTTCCATGAGGCCAACCTGACTTCCCTAGGAAGGTGACCTCACCAGTGTATACTGGAACCCCACCTCTCCAGAGCCCTGCCCCACTAGGGAAAGATAGAAACAGGCTGGGAGTATAGATCGACATGCCAATGCCCATGTTCAGTGGAGAGGCAATTACGGAATCCAGACCTTTCACCTTTTACACACCATAAAGATCTATGGTTCATACTCCCAGAGGGATAAAGAATAAGGACCTGCCAATGGAGAGGATGGGATAACGGAACTCTGGTAGTGGGAATTGTGTGGAATTCTTATCCTACAATCTTGTCAATCATTATTGAATAAATTAAAAATTACATTAAAAAGAAATAATAAATATTTTAAATTAAAGAAAAGATAAAGAAGACAAAAGACAAATGCTTTTCTAGCAGGAAGCTGCTGTCTTGCATTCTCTGTTTCCCAAAGGGAAAGAGGAAGTCAGAGAAAAGAATATCTTTGTGGCACAAGCTACCTGGAGAAGACATATTACTAATTACTTGTTGAGTGAATTCCAGTCTTCTTCCAGATAAAAGCCAATGGTGAAATCAATGAGTCCTTCCATTTGCATGACAGATGAGGCTACTGGGGGTAAACAGATGACATTCTTCAAGTTTTTTTTATATCAGTGAAAGCTTTAGAAATTGGGTGATTGTGTTCATTTTGTTAGATCCCCAAGTGGAAAAATTAAGATCTGCTGACTATACTTTGTAAAACTACTCTTAAGAAAACTACAAAATAAATCCCACCTACTATTTAAAAATGAAATGTTACTAGTTCTAATACAACAGCATGTGTTTGCTCCAGCTGAAAAATTAAAATAAAAAGATCAAGTGAGAAGGGGATGGGGGAAGACAGACAAGATCAGTAGGGAATCTCAGCTCGCTTAACCAGGCAGGTCCCTGCATAGGAACACATTCAGCCACTAGGCAGGAGAGTCCTCTGTTAATTCCAGAGGCTGTTATTCCTATGAGCAGGGGGATCGAGGAAAAAGGAAGAAACAGACAGAAGGGTCAGCTAATACTTTCTCAAATGTCACTAGTGTCACTGTAAAGCTGCCACAAGACACTCCCCTACCATAGTCTTCATCGTCACACTTTGATTGGTCCTTCCCCAAGCTGGGGCCATGGGATTTCATGTCTGGTTTCCTCTGAGGCAGTGAGGCTGTGTCGGAGAGTATGGGAGAAGCACTGGTGGAAAGGCTTGTTTGTCCAGGGTTCACAGGAGGAGTGAAGTTCATGCTGTGCCCCAGGAAAGCAAAGTGTCATGTCCTACTGCCAAGGGGTTGCATCATTTCTTAACTTTCCGGAAGACTGGACGTCTGGGAGGTCATCTGTGTTTATTTGGTGAAGTTGGGCCTACCAGGAAATGTGTGGGGACAGGAGATATTTTGGGCCCAGGAGACTCTCACTTTAGAAGCTGACCCCAGCAGCCTGCGCCCTGAGCCGTCTCTAAGGGCAGCTGCAGAAAAAGCATGAGCAAGGCTTTCTGGCTGCACGCACTGGGCCACGTACAGAATCCTGCTGCCAAGCAGAGACTAGAACCAGATGACAAAGCCGAGAGAAGCAGCCGCAATGCACTAACTCTCTGAGAAACACACCCACAGGCTCCTCCTCTCAGATCTATCCCTGGGAATGCTGCATAAACACTCACCAATCCATATTAATGAAAGCTGGACTTAGACCTGAGAAGATGATTCTTTTTCCTACAAAATTATTCATGTCAGACTTCTTGAAAGACATAGTGGAATTACTTCAACAAGTAAGGGGGAAAAAAGTCTTTATGGGAATGATTTTTTAGCATACAGTTTGACAAATGTCATTAATGACCCTCCCAACCTACACCAACTTATTTTTCAACCAAAAGGGGGAAAAAAACACATATTCACTTACATTAGATTGATTCATTGACTTTAAAAAATATATTTTATTTACTTTTTATTTTGATAAGAGAGACAGACAGAGAACAGAGCACTGATCAGTTCTGGCTTACAGTGGCGCTGGTGACTGAACCTGGGACTTTGGAGTCCCAGGCAGGAAAGTCTTTTGCAGAACCATTATGCTCTCCCCAGCCTTCATTCGTTTATTTTTATGAGAAAGCTCAACTGGGATAGATGGACTACTGGGGATCGAACCCGGGTCCTCAAGCATGTAGGTCCTATGCTGTATCACGCTGAGCACTCTCCCCAGCATGAATGGGCATTTAATTTGTCTGAAGTGTGTGAAAACACTGGCAGGTGGGTCCAGCTGGTGAGACAGCAGCAATGATTGATGGCATTGCTGGGCAGTTCCATGCTCAACACTGTCCACACATCCCCTCCCTGCAGGGAGCTGATGGCCTGGAGGGCCAGCTGCAGGCCCCTAAGTCCATAGGTTTATTTTTCAATGGCATGGACACATTCATCTTGCAAGTGTCGTATCTGCATCTTTGCTCTTTTAATTCTTTTTTTTCCCCTTACTGGGGGGATTAATGGCTTACAGTTGACAGTCAAATACAATAGTTGGTACACGTGTAACATTTCTGTTTTCCACATAACATTCTAACCTCCCACCCCACCTAGATCCTCCTCCACCATCATGTTCCAGGACCTAGACACTCCCCCCACCCCAGTCCTTTACTTTGGTGCTTATATAGCAAATCCAGTCCAAGTTCTGCTTTGTGTTTGCCCTTCTGTTCTTATTTTCCAACTTCTGCCTATGATGAAATCATCCCATATTCATCCTCTTCTGGCTCATCTTACTTAACATGATTTCTTCAAGCTCCACCCAAGATGAGGTGAAGAAGGTGAATTAATCTAATTTTTTTAATGGGAGGATTAGTGGTTTATAGTCAACAGTAAATACAGTTGCTGGTACATGTGTAAAATTCCTCAGTTTTATGCAAAAGACTCTCGCCCCCAGTCTGGGTCCTCCTCCACCATCATGCATCAGGATCTGAAAGTCCTCCCCTCCCACTACAAAGTCCTTTACTTTGGTGCAATACACCAACTTTAAAAATACATATTTTATCATTTTTATTTTAATGTTTTATTATTTTTAATATTTATTTATTCCCTTTTGTTGTCCTTGTTTTATTGTTGTAGTTATTGTTATTCTTGATGTCATCATTGTTGGATAGGACAGAAAGAAATGGAGAGAGGAGGGGAAGACAGAGAGGGCAAGAGAAAGATAGACACCTGCAGACCTGCTTCACCGCTTGTGAAGTGACTCCCCTGCAGATGGGTAGCCAGGGGCTCGAAATTACACTGGTCCTTGCTCTTTGCTTCACCTGCGCTTAACCCACTGCGCTACCGCCCAACTCCCTGTTTTATTACTTTTATTTTAATGAAAAAGATACAGACAGAGAGGGGACTTCTGGAGGCAGGACTACAGAGTAGCAGCAGCTGTGCTTTGCTCTCCCCGGTCAACTAGGAAGAGCAAAGAAGATCACCTGAGAACACAAGATGTGACTGGGATTATTTTGGGAACTCAAAAGTCACAGGTGAGAGACAGACAGAGAATGAGACAAGAGCACTGCTCAGCTCTGCCATATTATGGTGCAGGGGATAGACCTTGCAGCTCCAGGCAGGAAAATATTTTTGCATAACCATTATGCTATCTCCCCAGCATCTTTGCTATATTTTATATCGTCCATGTCTTCCCTGTCTTCTTCCTTGACTAGCATAGAGGTCCCTTCCTCCTCCTCCCTCCTTCATCTTTCCACACAGTTTTGGGGAGACTGGGAAGGTGCTTGAAAATATCATTTCCATCTTGGTGTTTCTTTCTGCACAGCCCTGCACATCCCTGAGAACACAGCCACCGCCCTGAACATTTGCCTGGAAAACTCACGTCCTTCTCGGTTGTGAATAAAGCTGCAATGTTCTTTCTCCCCAGGGCCACCCCTCCACACACACACTTCACAGGTGTGCATCTTAAGAGCCAGCAACATCTGTGAGAAGGGAGGGAGGGAACCCCACAATGTTCCAACTCCACATGCAACATCTTTTCAGAAGGCAAAAGGAGAGAAAAACTGAGGGACCTGCCAAGACCTTGTGTAAAAACCAACTTCCCTGTGGAATGATGGAAACGTTTGCAAGAGCTGTTTCCCCAGGGCTGGAGGCCTCAAGGATCATGGGGCCCAAGCGCAGTGCTAGAACGCAACTGACAGAGGCAGACTCTCCCCAGGTCAGGGTGAGCCAGAGAGAATGAAGCCACATGCAGACAGGAGGTGAGGGAAAGGACATGTCTCCAGGAGGGGGCTACCCTTGGGTGAGCCTGCATTCGATCTGTGCCTTAGATCTGCTCACTGCCCTGGGGGTGTTGCCATCCTCTCTATGTACTTTGTCCAGATAAAAGAGGCATCTGGGATGCTGCCATTGGAAAAATACATTGATCCACCTCCCTTCTTTTTTTCTTTTTTTATAAAATATTATTTTTTTATATTTATTTTCCTTTTTGTTGCCCTTATTTTTTTATTGTTGTGGTAGTTATTATTGTTATTGATGTTGTCATTGTTGGATAGAACAGAGAGAAATGGAGAGAGGAGGGGAAGACAAAGAGGGGGAGAGAAAGATAGACACCTGCAGACCTGCTTCACCACCTGTGAAGCAACTCCCCTGCAGGTGGGGAGCCAGGGGCTCGAACTAGGATCCTTGCACAGGTCCTTGTGCTTTGCGCTACATGCATTTAACCCGCTGCACTACAGCTTGACTCCCCTACCTCCCTTCTTAACTGATGGGAGAAAGTGCCAGCCCATCAGTGTCCAAACCCCCACCCAATGCAGTGCTGGCAAATTTGACCAATGAACGCTTCTTCACCTTCAGCCCCGCAAGCCTGTACAGATTTCTAGAGTATCTCCTCCTCTTCCCTTAGCATTTGTACATCCTTTCACCCAGATGGTGAAAAGAAAAACAAAAAACAGCTCCCTTTCCCATCTGGCCCATCCTGTGTGGCTTTGAACAGGCGACACTACAGTTGGCTTGGCCTAAGTGGAAGCTGCTTTTCTCTTTGTTACAGGAGGGGAGGGAGAGGACAGAGGTGTCACAGGCTTTCTAGCCCCAACACCTGAAGCAAGGAGGACGTTTTCCTTGATGTCTTTTTCTCTTTCTTTTAAAGATGTATTTGTTATTTATGGGAAAGATAGGAGAGAGAAATAACCAGACCACTCTGGTACATGTGTTACTGGGGATTCAACTCAGCACCTCATGCTTGAGAGTCCAAGGCTTTATTCACTGTGCCACCTCCCAGACCACACCCTTCCTTCCTTCCTTCCTCCCTTCTTCTTTTTCTTCTTCTCCTCCTCCTCCTCCTCCTTCTTCTCTCTCTCTCTCTCTCTCTCTTCCTTTCCTTCTCTATCTTTCTTTCTCTATCTCCCCTATCTCTGCCTTTCTCTTTTTCTCTCCTGCAGGTGAGGACCAGGGAATCAAACTCAGGACCCTGGGGATGGCAACAGGTAAGCTTTACCACTCTACTGGGTAAACCACCAGCCAGTCCTTGTCTGTGATTCTCTTTCCCTTTAAAAGTCACCTCTCATATTCTGAACATTCCCTGAACTTAAAGCTTTGGATGTCTTTCTGTCTGCCTGGGAGACGGGGTGTGCAAGGTCTTGTAAGGCCTGAGCAGGTGGCTCACACAGGAGAGCGCACCCATCATCACTTGCAAGTCCAGGGCAACACATAGGGATGTCTGCGGATGTAGGCACTTCACTAACAGTGGTGCTATGCTGTGGCATCTCCCCTTCGCTCTCTCTCTCTCTCTGTGTCTGTGTGTGTGTGCGTGCACGCGTGTGTGTTTGTGCGTGTATGTGTGCATGTGTGTTTGTGTGTGTGATTTACCCTTTGTCAGAAGAAGAAAAAATAATAGCTTCCAGGAGAAGTAGAGTCATGCAGACACTGAGCCTCAGGGATAACCCTAGTGACTATGAAGGAGGAGGAGGAGGAAAGGAAGAGGAAGAAGAGTGTTCAAGGTCTGCCTACTGAGGACCTGGGAATCTGAGTAAGAAAGATGCCCAAGGGCCTGGGAAATGGCTCAGCAAGCAGAGTGCATGTCTAGCTATCATGAGAAGGTATGTTAGACTCCCCAGCTGGACAGGGATAGCACCAGGGCATGTCCATGGGTGTAAAGCAACATGATAAAGTCTCTCTCTTGCTTCTGCCAAATCCAATGCCTAAAAAACATAGACTAGTGTCATTAAAGTTCGGGGCTCCAGCTGGCTGGGCTAGCTTCGCGGTGGAAGACAGAGACGACCAGAGACACATGGCTGGGCAGAGAGGCTTTATTAATGAGCAGGCAAACATGTGCTCTCCTGTCTTTCTGCTCTGGCAGCAGAGAGAGACCCTTAAACTAATCACCACACACATTTGTCCTCCATCCCCTCACGCGGCCGTGCCAAGAACTCTGGAACTACGTAGCATAGGGGGCGGGGAGAAAGAGAGGCGTGAAACTAGCAAGAGCCAAACCAATTCTCCTGGTGGGGGGGGAAGGAGACCAAACCAATATGAAACAGCAACAGACTAGAAACTGACCTGAGGAGATAGCTCCAAGGTGTTGCACATGGGTGAGGTCTGGGGCTCATTACCTGGCAAGAAGTGAAAAGTGGTAAGCCTGGGTGAGCACATGTGCTACCATGCATAAGGATCTGGGTTCGAACCCTTGGTCCCCACCTACAGGAGGGAAGTTTCAGGAACAGTGAAGCAGGGCTGATGTTTCTCCTTCTCTCTGCCTCTTTCCATATCTAGCTCTGTCTCTCGCATCCTTCTCTATTTGGATTATCTCACTCAGTATGATGTCCTCAAGTTTCATTCAAGAGGATGCAAAGAGACTACATCATCATTTTTAATAGCCAAGTAGTATTCTATTGTGTATACATACCACAATGTTTTTAGCCACTCATCTGATGTTGGACATCTGGGTTGGTTCCAGATTCTGTCAATTACAAACTGTGCTGCTATGAACATAGGTATACACAGATTTCTTCTGATACATGTTTCTTATTTATTTATTTATTTATTTATTATCTTTATTTATTGGATAGCAACAGCCAGAAATCAAGAGGGAGGGGGTGATAGAGAGGGAGAGAGACAGAGAGGCATCTGCAGCCCTGCTTCACCATATGTAAAGCTTTCCCCCTGCAGGTGGGAACTGGGGCCTCGAACCCGGGTCTTTGAGCATTGTAATACATGCGCTCAACCAGATGCACCACCACCGGCCCCTGATAAGTGTTTCTGTTGTGTAAACCACCAGGACAGAAATTGCTGGGTAGCAGAATGGGTCCATTTCTAGTGTCCTGATAAGTCTCTAGATTACTTTCCACAATGCTTGAACCATTTTGCACTCCTGGTGCCCATTTTTTTTTCCTTTTGTTGAGATAAGGGTGGAGAGACAAAGTTAAAAAAAAATGGAGAGATAAAAGACACCACAACACAGCTCCACCACTCATGAAGCTTCGTCTCTACAGATGCTCCCTTGTCACCAAGTCCCTTGTCCAAGACTCAAAGTTAAGCCCTTGTGTATGATAATTTATGGGTTCTGCCTGATGAACTAAGGGCTGTCACCCAAAGGCCTGGCCTTGTAACCTTCAGTCACCAAAATAGTGATACAGTTTAACTGGATCTTCAGAGCACAGTACCAGGTGTCCTTTGTAAAGACATCCAGAGACAAGAATGGTGTCTGGTAAATGAATATAAGTGGACATGCTAGGGATTCATCAGAAATAGAAAGTAGGTTTTAATAGAGGATCACAGCAAGTTGTCTGAAGAAAAGAGTAATGAAATAGTGGTTGTGTTATCCTATGAGCATTTTTTATTATCTTTATTTATTTGATAGAGACAGCCAGATATCAAGAAGGAAAGGGAAGATAGAGAGGAAGAGAGACAGATGACACCTGCAGCCCAGCTTCACCACTTGTGAAGCTTTCCCCCTCCAGCTGAGGACTGCCAGCTTGAACCCAGATCCTTACACATTGTAACACGTGTGCTCAACCAGGTATGCCACCACCCAGCTCCCTGTGCATTTTTTAATTAATCTTGATATTGCTCACATCTGAGGAAAACCTTCTTAAGGGCTAGAATACTTTGAAGGCTTGCATGAGTACTAGTACAAAGGGCCTAAAGAAGGTAGGTAGAGCAGTACGGGAGGTGGTGCAGTGGATAAAGCATCGGACTCTCAAGCATGAGGTCCTGAGTTCAATCCCTGGCAGCACATGTACCAGAGTAATGTCTGCCTCTTTCTTTCTCCTCCCATGTTTATCATTAATAAATAAATAAAACCTTTTAGAAGAAAAGAAGAGGCTAAGTACACAGATTTGCTGGGGCATGGGGGTGGCGGTGGTAGCACACACAGTTTAGCACACACATCACCGTGCGCAAGGACTCCGGTTCCAGCCCCCCTCCCCACCTGCAGTGGGGGACACTTCACAAGCAGTGGAGCCCGGTTACAGGTGTCTCTCTTTCTCTCTCCCTCTCTATCTCCCCCTTCCCTCTCAATTTCTCTCTATCCTATCAAAATAAATACACTTTTTGCATTAATCATTTGCTCAGACCCAGCTCCTATCTCCTGCATTGCAAACACAAAGAAACTGAGCCCAGGGCGGTCATAATTATCAAGCAATCTGAAATTTCTCGTGCATGTTATGCTAAAAATGCCAAGTATCTTGTTTATGGAAAGAAAAAGAAAAAAACACAAGGATGGAAATGCTGGACATCATGTTTATTATCACAGAGAAAATACACAATAAAAGCCTTCCACGTTGTGAAGAAAGCAAGCAGGCATCCTGGAATGGAAGGCATCCTGGGATACTTAAGGTAAAAAGCTTGCATTGGTTTTAAATGGTTGAAAGAAAAACACGATACAAAAAGCAGAAAAACATAGCTTTTATAAGCAGCTTTTGAGAAGATAAACCTGAGATTTTGTAACAGTAACATAAAAGCTGAAGTTATTATTTCCTAACCCTGATTATATTTTAACTGTCAGTAGAACAAAAGTAATGGAAAGAATTATATGTGTATGCATGAAGTGGCTATAAATGATCCATTCATTATGAGACATTTCATCCCTTATCTGTATAGTCACAATTATAGCCTTGTATACCAGCATTTGAGAAAACAGGATGTTGGTTCATAAAAATTCCAGTTAAGTAAGTATTAATTTTCTAAGTCTGTCCCTTGTTTTGTCCCTTAGTCTTTCCTCCTAAACTTTTCACAGTTAAAACATTTCATAACTTACTTTTCCCCCCATTTTATTGTGGGGTGGGTGTTAAAGGTTTGTAGTGCAGATGTTGACAGAGATGGAGCCTCTCATCTCCCTGTGTGTGACAGGTGTCCAAGGCACTATCACCCCCCCAATCAAAGTCTTTTGCCCCCATCCTGTACATTTAATAACTTTGTACTTAAAAGTGTTCATTGTTTAATACTTTGAGCACACCTGCATGTTAGCTATTGGTCTCGGGCAATTACTAGTCATAGGTCCCTTGGAACATACCTAAAATGAACTCCCTAGCTTCTTCTTATATGGAGACCCCTAATTTCATCAGCTCTATTCCTACCTTTGGGTTCCTGTTTATATCTTATCACCTTTCAGTCACCAAGTTGCAGACACTACCATGCCGCCATCTTGACCTCCCTAGGCAGACAACCTTACCAAGGTGTCCCAGAACCTCACCTCTCCAGAGCCCTACCCCGGTAGGGAAAAAGCTGGAGATATGGTCGACCTGCCAACATTTGTGTTCAGTAGAGAAACAAGTACAGAAGCCAGAACTCCCAGGTTTGGTCCAGGGGGCTGGGTAGTGGTATACTGGGTTAAGTACACATAGTAGAAAGCACAAGGACCCATGCAAGGATCCCCATTCGATCCCCCAGCTCCTCACCTGTGTGTGAGGGGGTCACTTCACAAGCAGTGAAACAGACCTGCAGGTGTCTATCTTTCTCTCTCCTTCTCTATCTTCCCTCATCTCTCAATTTCTCTCTGTCCTATCCAATAAAATGGGGAAAAAATGGCAGCCTGGAGCAGTGGATTCATAGTGCTGACACCGAGCCCCAGCGATAACCTGGAGAAAAAAAAAATAAAAGAATAATTTTTAAAGAAAGGGTTTTGGTCCATATTCCCAGAAGGATAAAGAATAAGGAAGCTTCCAATGGGGGGGATGGGAAACTGAACTCTGTTGGTAGGAACTATATGTGTGTTATCTTAAAATCTTGTTAATCATTATTAAATCACTAAAAAAAAAAATTTTAAATAAGTATCCACTAGTTCTTGTAGTCTTCTAATATCATCAAGTAGAAAGTTTGTGTGGAAGACTATGATATGTGCTGAAACTAAATAGCTTAGTGAACTGTTTGCCATGGTTGTGACCCAGGGGTAAGCCCATACCCCACCGCTATGAGGGAGGCATTAGTGCTGTGGTCTCTTTCATTCTTTCTCTGCGTCTCTGTCTCTATCTTAAAAAAAATAAGTGAAAGATCTGGTGTGTATTTGAGTGAGTGAGTGTGTGTGTGTGTGTGTGTGTGTGTGTGTGTGTTGACTTATTTAATGCATAAGTGCTACACATGCACAAATTATATGAGATTGTAAACTCCACGAGGCTAAGTGTCTGAGTCAGCCTGTTTGTTTGCTTCCTTATTTGAAAAGCAGAGCCCAGAAGAGAGAGGAGGAGAGACATCAAAGTACCATCCACACCACAGGAAGCCTCCCGCCTACAACGGTTCCCATATGGTCCAGGGCTGGAACCTGGGCCCCACACACAGTCGGGGTGCACTCAGCCTAAGAAACTGTGTGCCAGCTCCCGGTGCAGACACTTCAGCATGAAAAGAGAGCACACTCTTCCCTGTTAAACAAACTCACAGTCCAGGACACCACAGTCTGTGGAGCTTTTTTTTTTTTTTTTTTCTTTTTTTTTTTTTTTCCTCCTCCAGGGTTATTGCTGGGCTCGGTGCCTGCACCATGAATCCACCGCTCCTGGAGGCCATTTTTCCCCCCCTTTTGTTGCCCTTGTTGTAGCTTCGTTGTGGTTATTATTATTGCCCTTGTTGACGCAATTCGTTGTTGGATAGGACAGAGAGAAATGGAGAGAGGAGGGGAAGACAGAGAAGGGGAGAGAAAGATAGACACCTGCAGACCTGCTTCACCGCCTGTGAAGCGACTCCCCTGCAGGTGGGGAGCCGGGGGCTCGAACCGGGATTCTTACGCCGGTCCCTGCGCTTTGCGCCACATGCGCTTAACCCACTGCGCCACCGCCCGACCCCTCTGTGGAGCTTTTCACGTGGACGAGCTGGGCCTTGAAATTAAACCTCTTCTTTTTCTAGCGTTTGCCCTTCTTCCGTAGCCAGTTAACAGCGTCAGATTGAGCTAATATTGACTCTCTTTTTTTTTTTCCTTGCCACCAGAGTTATTTGTTGAGGCTCAGTATCTCCATGTGTTTTTTTTTTTTTTCTTTTCATTTTTGATAGAGTAATTGAGAGGGAAGGGGAAGAAGAAAAGCATCTGCAGCCCTGTTTCACTGCTGAAGCTTCCCCCCTATAGGTGAAACTGGCCTTGTGCCTAGCTTCCTATGCATGGTAACATGTGTGCTCTACTGGGTATGCCACCCCTCAGCCCCTCCAACATCAACATCTTCAGCTGACCACAGTCAATGTCCTGGCATGTGAAATATCTGCTCTCTGCTGTTCTATAGTTTTCCTATTAAGATGGGGAGAAAGGGACTCTTCATAGTACACGTATCTGCTTCCTCACCCTTCACATCAGCTTATACATTTTAAATAAATGTCTACTGACAACTTGTCTTTGTTCTTCATGTCCTTTTGCCTAGTTTTCTATTTATTTGCACATCATTTATAATTACCTTGCAGTACTGTGACCATGCATGCTTTGTTACTGCTGAAATTTTTCTTCAAAATTGTTACATTCTCAGTTAGTTTTCTGGTATTTTGCTCACGATGTTTTTTTTTTTTTTCATTTTACAAACAAGAAATATACCTACCTGTGTACATAGAATATATATACTAGGGAGTCGGGTGCAGCAGGTTAAGCGCACGTGGCAAGGACTAAGTGCAAAGACTGGCGTAAAAACCCTAGTTCGAGCCCCCGGCTCCCCACCTGCAGGGGAGTCGCTTCACAAGCAGTGAAGCAGGTCAGCAGGTGTCTGTCTCTCGCCCTCTCTGTCTTCCCCTCCTCTCAGCATTTCTCTCTGTCCTATCCAACAATGACAACATCAATAACAACAATAATAACTACAACAATAAAACAACAAAGGCAACAAAAGGGAATAAATAAATATTTTTTTAAAGAAATATATATTAGAGGGGCTGTTGATGACTCGCCTGGCTGAATGCACATGCTCCAATGCACAAGGACACAGGTTTAAGTGCCTGGTCCCTACCACAGGAGGGAAGCTTCATGAGCAGTGAAGCAGTGCTGCAGGTGTCTCTCTCTCTCTCTCTTCCCTCCATTTCCTCCTTCCTTCTCAATTTCTTTTTTTTTTTTTTTTATTTTTGCCTCCAGGGTTATTGCTGGGGCTTGGTGCCTGCACCACGAATCCACTGCTCCTGGAAGCCACTTTTCCCCCTTTTATTGCCCTTGTTGTTTTATTGTTGTTGTGGTTATTATTATTGTCATTGTTGTTGGATAGGACTGAGAGAAATAGAGAGAGAAGGGGAAGACAGGGGGAGAGAAAGAGAGACACCTGCAGACCTGCTTCACCACTTGTGAAGTGACTCCCCTGCAAGTGGGGAGCCAGGGCTCGAACCAGGATCCACTCCGTTACTGCCCAACTCCCCCTTGTCAATTTCTCCCTGACTTTACCCCAAAGTAAATAAATAAACTTTTGAAGCTTTTAAAAAAGCAATATATCTTGGGATTTTTCATCTCCATCAAGAATGTTCCCCACATCTCTAGAGAAAGAGATGTCTTATATGCCTTGCCTTTCTTTCTGCAATTTATTTAATGTTTTAAGTTGAAATGTTTCACAATAGTCTTACTGAGGTAGAATGCATGGACCATAAAACATTCCAATGTAAATGCTTTTAGTAAGTGTATGTGATCACCCATTTGTGGCCACAAAACTTATTTTTAGAACATCCCCATCACTCGAAAACATTTCTACATGGTGGTGTAGCCTATGCCCTCTCCCCTCGGGGCCCTGGCAGCCACTGCTCTCTGTAACCATAACTCTGCATCTGCTGAGCAGCCGCTGTAAATGGGATATTAGAGTGAGTGGCCCTCTCTTCCCAGCTTCACTCTCTCAACTTCCTGTGTTTACAGTCGCCTTGATTGACTGGTGCCACCTTAACAAATAGCACCAACCCACTGACCCTGAGTAGTTTGAAGCAACAGAAGTGTCTTTGCTCACAGCTCCAAAGGTCAGAGTTCAGGTGACCAAAGGCTACCTTGCCAGGGGAGAGGGGTCCTGGTGACAGGTTATTGGAGAAACTCTTTTATTTTATCTTATTTTATTTATTCCCTTTTGTTGCCCTTGTTGTTTTATTGCGGTAGTTATTGTTGTTATTGATGTCGTTGTTGTTGGATAGGACAGAGAGAAATGAAGAGAGGAGGGAAAGACAGAGATGGGGAGAGAAAGATATACACCTGCAGACCTGCTTCACTGCTTGTGAAGCGACTCCCCTGCAGGTGGGGAGCCGGGGGCTCGAACCGGGATCCTTACGCTGGTCCTTACGCTTTGTGCCACTTGCGTTTAACCCGACTACCGAGAAATTCTTTTAAATTTCTCTATTGGGGGATTAATGTTTTGTAGCCAACAGTAAATACAATAGTCTGTACATGCATAACATTTCCCAGTTTTCCACATAACAATACAACCCCCACTAGGTCCTCTGCCATCGTATTCCAGGACCTGAACCCTCCCCCTACCTACCCCCAGAGACTTTAACTTTGGTGCAATATTACCAACTCTAGTCCAAGTTCTGCCTAGTGTTTTCTGATCTTGTTTTTCAACTTCTGCCTATGAGTGAGATCATTTCATATTCATCCTTTGTTTCTGACTCATCTCACTTAACATGATTTCTTCAAGTTCCATCCAAGTTGGGCGGAAAACAGTGAAATCACCATTTTTAATAGCTGAGTAGTATTCCATTGTGTAAATATACCACAGCTTTCTCAGCCACTCACCTGTTGTTGGACACCTGGGTTGCTTCCAGGCTTCAGCTATCAAATATTGTGCTGCTATGAACATAGGTATACAGAACTCTTTTTGGATGGGTGTGTGTGGTTCCTTAGGATATATCCCCAGGAGAGGAATTGCAGGGTCATAGGGTTAGGTCCACTTGTAAGATTAAAAAAAAAAAAATTAAAGAAAAGAAAAGACAAGCAAGAGTTTCCTGCAACAAAGGAACTAACCTTTGGAGCCAGTGCTTCTGCTTGGGGTGCAGGTGTCTAAGCCTTCGCCCCAATCTGGTGGGGTCAGAGGGTGATACACCTATTAAGAGCACATGTTACCACATGCAAGGACCCAGGTTCTAGCCCCTGATCTCCATCTGCTGGGGGAAACCTTCACAAGTGGTGAAGCAGGGTTACAGGTATCTCTCTGTCTCTCTCCTTCTCTATCTCCACCTCCCCTCTCAATTTCTCTCTGTCTGTAGCCAATAATATATATATATAAATTAAAAAAAGAAAATTTAGTACAATTGAAACTACCTGTAAGTAACCTCTCTACCAAAACCAAACAAGCATTTTTTTAAGAAAGTAAATTAAAAAGCTAGCACTAAAATTCACATTTGTTATCCAAATAAAATTTACCAGCCATACAAGGAAATAGGAAAATGTGACCCACAATCAGGCAAAAACTAAAAGAAACTGATCCAGAAATAATAGCGATAATGGAATTAACAGTCATATGCTAAAATAGCTATGATAAATATGCAATGAGTGTTAAAAAAAAAAAAGGCAACATAAAGACAAAGAAGTAAGAAAACAAAGATATGGGTAGTCTCGGAATTTCCAGGAATGAAAAAATATGATATTTTAAATAAAAAGTACACTGGGCAGAACTAACAACATATTAGCTAATGCAGAAAAAAAAGATTAGTGACCTTTATGTCAGTAACAGAAATGGCACAACATGAAGCACAGAAAGGAAAAAATATATATAACTGGGAAGAACAATACAGTCTTCAGCCAGAAAGTCTGCTGCTTATAGGTAAAGCATGTGCCTTGCCATGCACAGCCCAGGTTCAAGGGGTTCAAGACCAGACACTGTAGGAAAAGTGCTATGGCACCAGAGGAAGCTTAGGTATAACATCTCTCTCTCTCTCTCTCTCTCTCTCTCTCTCTCCCTCCCCTCTCTCTTTCTCTCTTACTCATCTGCCTATCTATCTTTCTATTTCTTTTTTTATAATTTTTATATTTATTTATTTTCCCTTGTTGCCCTTGTTTTTTTCATTGTTGTTGTAGTTATTATGTTGTTGTTATTGATGTTGTTGTTGTTAGATAAGCTTTTTTGAAAATTGACCATAACTGTGATCTGGGAGGTGGCACAGTGTATAATGCATCAGACTCTCAAGCATGAGGTCCTGAGTTCAATCCCCAGCACGTGTACCAGAGTGATGTCTGGCTCTTTCTCTCTCCTCCTATGTTTCGCATTAGTAAATAAATAAAATCTTTAAAGAAAGAAAACTGCCAAAACTATAAAGAGTCCAATGTTCCTAAACAAGGTGAATGTTCTTAAATGCACCAAGATACAACAGAATTGAGAACAGCTCTCTCTTCCACTTTACTTCTCTATCTCTCGCCCTCTATAAAATAAAAAATTAAAAAATGAGAACAGATTTTTAGCTAGAAAATTTATAAGTTATAGCCAAAATGACTATTTTTAAAGTCCTGAAAGAATCAAAAGTCAACTAAAAATTCAATACCCAGCATTAATACCATTTGAAAGTAAAGATTATAGACATCTGGCAGATGGAAGTTCAGTTATATTATTGCCAGGAGACCTAAACTATACTACATGTAAAAAGAAGCTATTGGGGGGAGTCGGGCGGTAGCGCAGCGGGTTAAGCGCACATGGCCCAAAGCACAAGGACCGGCATAAGGATCCCGGTTTGAGCTCCTGGCTCCCCACCTGCAAGGGAGTTGTTTCACCACCTGTGAAGCTGACACCTGAGGTATGCAGGTGTCTGTCTTTCTCTCCCCCTTTCTGTCTTCCCCTCCTCTCTCCATTTCTCTCTGTCCTATCCAACAACAACAGCATTAATAATAACTACAACAATAAAACAACAAGGGCAATGAAAGGGAATAAGTAAATAAATAAATTAAAAAAAAAAAAAGAAAAAGAAAAAAGAAGTTATTGGGGCCAGGCGGTGGCACACCGGGTTAAGCGCACATAGTACAAAGCACAAAGACCCAAGCAAGGATCTTAGTTGAAGTCCTCAGTTCCCCACCTGCAGGGGGGTGAAGCAGGTCTATAGGTCTCTTTCTCCCTCTCTAACTCCCTTTCCCCTCTCAATTTCTGTATGTCCTATCCAATAAAAAAAAAAATGAAAAAAAAGATCACCGGGAGCAGTGGATTTGTAGTGCAGGTATGAAGAAGAAGAAGAAGAAAAAGAAGAAGAAGGAGGAGGAGGAGGAGGAGGAGGAGGAGGAGGAGGAGGAGAAAGAGAAGAAGGAGGAGGAGGAGGAGGAGGAAGAGGAGAAGAAGAAGAAAAGGAAGAGGAAGAGGAAGAGGAAGAAGAAGAAGAAGAAGAAGAAGTTATTTAACTAAAGGGAATGTTATGACAGACATCTGAATTCACATAAAGAAATAAAAGACAATGGAACCTGCAAGTATATAGATAATAAAAAGAATATTTTCTCTCAATTTAATTTCCTTTAAATGACAATTTGAAATTTAAAGAAAAATGATCCTGTCTATCTTCTCTCTCTTCTCTCCCTCTCTCCTTCCTCCTTCTCTCTCTCTCTCCTTCTTCTCTCTCTCTCTCAGAAAAAAATAGACATGCCATTACTATTACTTCATTCAAAATGAATAAAAGAAAAATGATCCTGTCTTTCTAAGAATGTGCTTACAACACATGTAAAAGTAAAAATATGATAACTACAGCATAACAGAAGTATAATGCTAAAAAAAAAAAAGTATAATGCTTGAGGTTGAGGACACATGCACAAGGACCCAGGTTCAAGTCCCCTGTGGTGGGGGAAGCTTCACAAGGGCTGAAGCAAGTACTACAGGTATCTGTCTTTCTCTCTTCCTCTCTATACCCCCACAATTTCTCTGTGTCCTATCAAATAATAAAAACAGAAATAATGGAGAGAAGGAAGAAAGGAAAGAAGGAAGGAAGGAAGGAAGGAAGGAAGAAAGAAAGAAAGAAAGAAAGAAAGAAAGAAAGAAAGAAAGGAAAAATTGGCCTCCAGGAGTAGTGGATTTGTAGTGTTGGTACTGATTCACAGCAATAGCCCTACTGGCAAAGACAAAAAAAAAATTTATTACTATGATAAGCAAAAGATGCATATTAGAAATCCTTTTAAAAAGGGGGGGGGAAGAAATATAGAGTGGAGAAGATAGCTTAATGGTTATGCAAAGAGATTCTCATGCCAGAGACTCTAAAGTTTCAGGCTCAGTCTCCTAAAGCACCATCAATTAGAGCTGAGCAGTGCTCTGAACCCCACCCTACTAGGGAAAAAGACCTGTCAAACCCCATGTTCAGCGGGGAAGCAATTACAGAAATTAGACCTTCAACCTTCTGCATCCCACAATGACCTTGGGTCCATACTCCCAGAGGGTTAAAGAATAGGAAAGCTATCAGGGGAGAGGATGGGATACGGAGATCTGGTGGTGGAAATTATGTGTAGTTGTACCCCTCTTATCCTATAGTTTTGTCAGTGTTTCCTTTTTTTAAAAGAATTTATTTATTTATTCATGAGAAAGATAGGAGGAGAGAAAGAACCAGCAATCACTCTGTTACATGTGTGCTGGGGATCGAACTCGGGACCTCATTATTGAGGCTCTAGTGCCTTAGCCACTGTGCCACCTCCTGGACCACAATGTTTCCCTTTTATAAATAATAATAAAAAAATTTGTTTACGTTTTTTAAAAAAGGCCAATAATGGAGATAAAATAGTATACTAGAGTAATCAAGAAATCCAAAAGAAGACTGGAGAAATCGTGGAAATATGACAATAGAAAAAATGGGCCAGGGTAGATAGAATAACGGTTATGCAGTGACTCTCATGCCTGAGACTCCAAAATCCCAGGTTCAATCCCCTGCACAACCATAAGCCAGAGCTGAGCAGCGCCCTAGTTTAAAAAAGAAAGAAAAGGGGCCAGGTGGGGTGCACCTGGTTAAGCACATACATTACAGTGCGCAATGACCCAGGTTCAAGCCCCTGGTCCCCACCTGCAGGGGGAAAGTTTCACAAGTGGTGAAACTCTAAATGGAAAGCAGAGAGCATCAGACAGGTGTTTTTTTTTTTTTTTTGGGGGGGGGGCGGACACTGACTTTTGTAATGTGGCTCAAGCATGCTGTGAAATATTATTTAACTCTGAAGAGGAATAAAAGTTTTATAACTGCCACAACATGGATGAACACTGAAAAAATCATGTTCAGTGAAAAAAGCAGACACTTAAAAGCAAACTTATAAACATCTGTGTGTAACTGCACATTTGTGTATGTTTTCTTTTCTCTTGAGTTATACTTAGTAAATAAGTCACTGCATCACATGATAAGTTTTTTTTTTTTGAGGAACTGACAAATTGTTTTCCGAATTAGCTATTAAAGTTATTTTCCACCATCCAAAAAAAACACTTCTGTCAACGTCTGTTTTTTTTTATTAAGAGAGAAGTGATAGAAAGATCTGTTTTGCAATAGAAAATAAATCATATTAGCAGACTGAAAAAGAAAAATCATATGATCAACTCTGTAGATACAAGAAAATCACTTGGCAAAATTCAAAACCCATTCATCATAAACAAACATGGACTTTCTGCACACTGCAAACAGAAACATTCATGACTTGGTAAGGAGAATCTTTAGTGACTTCATTGGGGAAACTGAAGATCCTTCCTAGCCGACTGAATCCACATGGATCCCAGTCACTTTCAAAGCCAGCAACAAGCAGCTCCTGATGCTGTTGACTGGCTACAGAAGAAGGGCAAACGCTAGAAGTGACTTTCTAGCTTGTATCACACTGAATGCTCTCCCATTCAAATGGCTGCACTACGAATCCGCTGCTCCTAGCGGCCATCTTTCCTCCATTGTTGTTGGGTAGGACAGAAAGGAATTGAGAAAAGAGGAAAAGACAGAGTGGGAGAGAAAGATAAACACCTACAGACCTCCTTTACCTCTTGTGAGGGGACCCCACACCCTGCTTCCCCCCACCCCTCCGCAGGTGGGGAGCCTGAGGCTTGAGCCCTTATCCTTGTGCTTCGCAGTATACGTGTTTAATCCGTGCGCTACTGCCCGGCCCCCGATATACTTATATTCATTATCATACTTGGAATCTTGATCAACAAAATACAATAAGAAAAAGAAATAAGTGATACACAAGTTGCGAATGAAGAAGAAACTGTATTTTCCCAGATAACATAATCATGATCACAACAGACTTTCATGTCTGAGGCACTAGAGGTCTCAGGTTCAATCCCCAGCTCCCTCATAAGCTAAAGTTGAGCAAAATCATGTACATGGAAATGATTAAGAAATCTCCAAAAAGCACTTCTAACTCCTGTGAGTTAGGAAGGCTACAGGAAATAATGTCAATATGCAAAGATCAATTGTGATATTAGCAACGGACAATAAGAGATGGGCATTTTATGCAAACTGAGAGGTGGCTCAGTGAGTAGTGTACAAGGCTTATGTGTTAGACCCTGGGTTTGAGTGCCAGCTGTATGCCCTGTGCTAGAGTGGTGCTCTGTTCTCTCCCTCTCTCTCTCTCTCTCTCTCTCTCCTCCTTCTTTCTTGCTCATGTTCCTTCATTCTGACGTATACACACAAAAATAAATAATCAAATTAATAAATCTTTCTGTAAAAATGGGAATATTTAAATGTAATTTAAAACTCATCTCAAAAGGTATCTATATTTAAAGATAATTTTAAATGCATTTAATGTCAAATACAGCTAAACATAGCTTTATCCAAATATTTGCCCAAACTGTACAGCAAACAACAAAAGAATATTGAAAAATATTTAAGATGGTCTTCATAATTGGAGATATATACCATGTTTAATATCATCAATACGAAGATGTCAGTTTACTCTAAATTTACCTACAAATTTATGTCAAATTACAGAAGGCTTTTTGTTTAGAAATGGGCAAGTTGATTATAAATTTTAAGTGAAAACAAAAAAAAGTAGTAAAAAAATAACAACAAAAAAGGTTTTAAAAAGAAGAAAGTTGGGGAAGATACACTTACCCACTTCAAGGTTGACTGCAAAGCTGTGATAATCAAGCTTATGGTACCAGAATAAGAAATTGATGGAACAGAATAAGAGTTCAAAGTTAGACCCATACACAAAGGATCATTCAGTTTTTCACCAAGATGCTGCAAAGTAACCAATAACTAAATAATTGTACTTTTTAAAAAGTTTGTGGAACAACTGTAAAACCATGAACCCTGACCCTTACATGGAATTCAAAATTTGCCTTCAAATGGGTGCAGGAATACAGTGTAAAGGCTGAAACAATTTAAATTTCTTGAAGAAAATTGCTGTGACTTTTAATTAAACAAAAACTTTTGTAGGACACAAAAAAGCCTGAGCCAAAAAGAAAGGATTTAAATTGGATGGTCATCTGGACAAAAACCTTTTTCTCTTGTGCCTGGGGTGGTACATAGAACTCATAGATGTGAGGGTAGGGAGGTAGCACAGTGGGTTAAGTGCACGTGGCGTGAAGCACAAGGACTGGGGTAAAGATCCTGGTTGGAGTCCCAGGCTCCCCAACTACAGGGGAGTCGCTTCACAGACAGTGAAGCAGGTCTGCAGGTGTCTATTTTTCTCTCCCCCTCTCTGTCTTACCCTCCTCTCTCCATTTCTCTCTGTCCTATCCCACAACGACACATCAAAAACAACAACAATAAAAACAACAACAATAAAAAGGGCAACAAAAAGGGAAAATAAAATAATTTTTTAAATGTTATTATTAAAAAAAAAAAACTCAGATGTGAAGTCCCAAGTTCCATCCCTGACACTGAATATGCCAGAGTTATGTTTTGGTTCTCTCTGGGTGTCTCTCTCTGTTTCTCTTTCTCTCTCTCTTTCTTTCAAAGTAAAAATAATAGTAGTAACAAAAGAAAGGGGGAAACATTTTTTGTTTTTAAATTGATGACTTAATAAAATAAAATTCAAACTATTGATTTTGACAAAATATTTGCAAAATATCAATATAATCTTTAAAGAATTTCTACCCAGAACATGTAACAGCTAATAAATATAAACAGTTGATGAAAAATGTATCATAGATTTGAGAAGGGGCCAGGTGGTGGTGTACCTGGTAGAGCACATATGTTGCCATGTGCAAAGGACCTGGGTGCAAGCCCCTGGCTTGACCTACGGGGTGGGGGAGGGGGAGGCTTCACAAGCCAGGAGCAGTACTGCAGGGCTGTGTGTGTGTGTGTGTGTGTGTGTGTGTGTGTGTGTGTGTCTCACTATCAAAAAAGATCAAATAGGAAAATCAACTAAAAGTTTAAATAAATTAATTAATTAATATATTTGACAACCAGCAGGATATCTCACCTGGGAAACACCTGACTGGTCACATACTACCTGGGGTCGAGCCTGTCCCCCAGCACAATGGGCAAGTTTGGTGCTATTGTGTCTTTCCATCTCTTCTTCTGTTTCCCTCTCTCTCTCTCTAAAATAATGGACCTGGAGCACTGAAGACCCAGTAATGATGAGAGAGAAAGACAGAGACAGAGAGATTTGAGCAAACATGCCACCAAATAAGCTACCTGAATGGCAAATAAACCCAGGAAATATTGCTCAATATCCAAATCTACTGGTCATTTGGGAAGTAAAATTTGAAACCATGATGATATGGGCATTGTATTCTATAAGGAAGGTGACAATTTCAAAATTGACATTACCTCATGAAAAAGCAGCATGATTCAGTAATACCACTCTTTGCCATTTATCCAAAAGACGGCCAAACACTAGTTAGAAGGAACATATGCACTCCTATGTTCACAGCTATATTATTCACAATAGCCAAAGAGTGGGAGCCGCCTAAATGCCCATCAACAAGTAATTGGATAAAGAAGTTATAGGATTAAACAAGGGCAACAAAAGGGGAAAAAATGGCCTCCAGGAGCAATGGATTCATAGTGCAGGCACCTAGCCCCAGCAATAACCCTGGAGGCAAAAAAAAAAAAAAAAAAAAGATGAGATCGTGTAGTGTGGGGAAAAATGTATAGAACTGGAGGTGATTATCAGGTTCCAGGTGTCATCAGGATGCCGGCCAGACTTCCCTGGATTGAAGACACCACCAATGTGTCCTGGAGCTCAGCTTCCCCAGAGACCCATCCTACTAGGGAAAGAGAGAGGCAGACTGGGAGTATGGACCGACCAGTCAACGCCCATGTTCAGCGAGGAAGCAATTACAGAAGCCAGACCTTCTACCTTCTGCAACCCTCAATGACCCTGGGTCCATGCTCCCAGAGGGATAGAGAATGGGAAAGCTGTCGGGGGAGGGGGTGGGATATGGAGATTGGGCGGTGGGAAAATAAATAAATAAAAAAAAAAAAAAAAAAAGAACTGGAGGTGATTATGCTGAGCGAAGTGAAGAGGTGAAGGACAGCTACTGGATGGTTTGCTCATATGTGGACTACAAATGGCTAAAGCAATGAACTTGTAAAAAAAAAAGTTGTAATCAAACTGCCACGCACTCAGACTTTGTGAGGACTCTGGTGGCTATCAGAGGGAAAGTGGGGCACAGAACTGTGATGGACAGTGTAGTAGTTTACACATAACCAGGTATGGACGGTTGGGTGCAAACATTATATTGTGCAAGCTCCAGGATTCAAGCCCCAGTCCCCAGCTCCTGCAGGTGGGAAACTTCATAAGCAGTGAAGCAGGTCTGCAGGTGTCTCTCTCCCTCTCTATGTCCCCCTGCCTCTTAGTTTCTCTCTGTCCTTAAAAGAGAGAGAGAAAATATAGCAGATGAGATTTGGGGTCTCCATTTTGGAAAAAACGAATAGGTCTATTTTAGGTATATTCCAAGGGGCCCATGACTTTACTAATCTGCTATATTCTTGCCTTTAGGTTCTTGTTATTCAACAGTTTATTCTGCTTTGTATCTTAATGCTTTTTCAGCCACTAAGTTGTATGTGCTACCATGACTCCAACCTGACTTCCCTGGGCAGATGACCCCATCAATGTCTCCTGGGACCCCACCTCTCCAGACCCTGCCCCACTAGGGAAAGACAGAGACAAATTGGGAGTACGGATAGACCTGTCAACACCCATGTCCAGTGAAGAAGTGATTATAGAATCCAGACTTCCACCGTCTGCACCCCATAATGATCCTGGGTCCGTACTCCCAAAGGGATAAAGAATAGGAAAGCTTTCAAGGGAGGGGAGGTGATACAGAACTCTGGTAGTGGGAATTGTATGAAATTGTATCCCTCTTTTTTATTATAATTTTTTTCCTCTTTTGTTACCCTTGTTTATTGTTACCTTGTTTACTGTTATTATTGCTATTGCTGCCATTGTTGTTGGATAGGACAGAGAGAAATGGAGAGAGGAGGGGAAGATGGAGAGGGGAAGAGAAAGATACACACCTGCTCCACAGCCTGTGATGCAACTCCCCCTGCAGGTGGGAAACTGGGGGCTCAAAGTGGGATCCTTACTCCCCCTTGCGCTTCATGTCATGTGCGCTTAACCCGCTGCGGGTTTTGTTGATATTTTTAGTTTATACACAAATTTAAAAAAAAAGAAGCCACTAGTTAATTTGTCCACCAAGTCCGAGCAATAAATGGTGGGGGGAAAAAAAAACTGTATCCCTAGAATCTTATAATTTTGTAAACCACTGTTAAATCACTAATTATAAAAGGTAATAGTTTCAATTGGGAGTTGGGCAGTAGCGCAGCGGGTTAAGCGCATGTGGCACAAAGCGGAAGGACCAGAGTAAGGATCCCCGTTCGAGCCCCTGGCTCCCCACCTGCAGGGGAGTCGCTTCACAGGTGGTGAAGCAGGCCTACAAGTGTCTATCTTTCTCTCCCGGTCTCTGTCTTCCCCTCCTCTCTCCATTTCTCTCTGTCCTAACCAACAACGACGACACCAATAACAGAAATAACTACAACAAGGGCAACAAAAGGGAATAAATAAATAAATAAAATTTTTAAAAAAGGTAATAATACTCTATATTAACAAAAGTGTGAAACAACTGGAAATCTCACACATTGCTGGTAGAAATCTCAGGGGCATAAAATCTCACAATTATACACAGCCAATATGATTTTTTTAAAAATGTTTAAGTTATTTATTTAAGTTGAGAGATCACAGCCCTGCTGAGCTCTGGCTGATGGTAGTGTGTGGCCTCAGAGCCTAAGGCACTGAAAAGCACACTCATTTTGGTGAAGTGATTGGCAGTCAATCTAAATGTCAGACTTTAGGGCCAGGGAAAATAGCATCATGGTTACACAACAGACTTTCATGCCCAAAATACCAGAGGTACTAGGTTCAAGCCCCAGCACCACCATAAGTCATAATTGAGCTGGAAAAAAAAAAGTCAGACTTTGACTATATAACTAGCAATATCACTTGTAAATATTTACTCAAGAAACATAAAACATTCACAAAAAAATGGGCATAAATAGTCATAGCAGCTCCAAGATAATCAACATTTGGAAGGCTGCCAAATGAGCACTAGCAAAGGAATGAACAAATTCGGTTTATCTGTTCAATATGAGGCCACCGAGCGAACAGAAATGAACAAGTGATAACACGCTGTGACAGTGGTGAATCTCAAAAACATCACGCTGGGCAAAAGGGCTTATGGGACATTCTAGAAAAGGTAGAGGAAATCTAGATTCAGTTGCAAAAACCAGGTGGGTATTTACTGTGAGGCTGTGTGAGTGAGGTGGAGTAAAAGGGAATTTACTAGAATGACAAGGGTATTCTCTCGTGATTTAAGTAATTTCATGGGTGTGTTTATGTGTCAAAAGTCTTGAAGATGTACACTTAAAATAGATTACACTGGGCCTGGGGAGATGACACAGTGTTTACGCAAAAAACTTTTCATTGCCTTAGGCTCTGAGGCCACAGGTTCAATCCCACACACTACCATCAGCCAGAACTGAGCAGGGCTCTGATCTCTCCCCTCCCTCCCCCTTGTATCTCTCTCCTTAAAATAAATAACTTAAACATTTTTTAAAAATCATATTGGCTGTGTATAATTGTGAGATTTTATGCCTCTGAGATTTTATAACTGTGTAAAACTCTGTTAAGTCACTACTAAAAAAAACCAAGAAAGTAGATGTGTTTCTATTATGTGTAAACATGCTTCAAGCAAGCTGACTTCATTCTTTTTCTTTTTCTTTTTTTTCTTTTTAATTTCACAGAATGCAATGTCTTTAGAGACTGTGCTGGGATGTTTCCTCCTGGGAGCGGCTGTCTCTTTTCCCCACTTCTCCACCCTTGGAATCTGCCTCCCTCCAGGGCTTGGGTCCCAGTCACCTTTCATCTGCCGATCTCCAAATATTTGTGGAGGTCTTTATCAATAGGCTCCTTCACCCACCCGCCCCCAACCCGGCTCCCCCCTCCAGGTTAAACATTGCTAGCCCTTCAGTCCTTCTTGTTGGGTGTTGCTTCTACCCTTGAGAAAAGTGGAACTGGTGAAAGCGTGCAGAAGAGAGCATTCCCCAAACATAAAGAAGGTATTCAAAGGGCTCGACGACCCAAGAAGGCAAACACAGGAGGTATTTGCAGTGGAGGGATGAGCAGGCATCCAGCCTGGCCGAGACCTGGCTTCCTCCTGGCGGGAAAAGGCTAGGAGGGGTGCGGTGTGACTCACTCCACTGTGCTCCCCTGCAGTACTGGTCACAGAACTCCCTTCAAAGCGCTTCCTGGGCTGGACACATCAGGGTACTAGGAGCTCAGTGTTTCCTCATACTTGAACAATTTCTCCTTTCAGACCTCCTGGACTTGGTGAAGAGTCCTGTCTTTAAAAGCAGGCTTTCACATTTCATTTAGTCTGCTGCTGGCTCTTCCCTTTACTGGTTCTCTAGGCTCAGCTATGTCAGGATTGTTAAATTTGGACAGATTCTTAATTTGTTGTTGGTTCTTCTTTTCTTTCCTTTTTGTTCTTTCCTTTCTTTTTCTCTTTCTTCCTTCCTTCTTTCTTCCTGCTCCCTTTCTTCCTTCTTCCTTTCCTTCCTTCCCTCCTTCCTTCCCTCCCTCCCTCCTTCCTTCCTTCCTTCCTTCCTTCCTTCCTTCCTTCCTTCCTTCCTTCCTTCCTTTCTGTATGTGACTTCATGGCCTCACTCATGTATGATTCCATCTCTCCTAGACCAACTTTTTCATTCTTTTTGTTTCAAATGTGAGAGAGTAAAGGAGAGCAGAAGATAGGAGGAAGAGAGGGAAAAATAACACAACACTGCTCCACCATCCATGGAGCTTCCTCCCAGAGCCATGGTGCTGCTATGTGGTACCAGTGCTGGAGCCCAGGGCTACACACCTTGGAAGGCCTGTCCCCTAATTTATGAGGTGTCTCTCCACTCTCTTAGTTTCCTCGCCTGTAAAATAAGCACAGCAGTTGTCATAGCTTCGAAGTGTCGCTATGATACTTAATTGTATCAATACATGTGAAATGTTTTGGATATTTCCTGACATGCGTAGCAAGCCCTTTCTGTGTTTCCTGCTCTTATGGACCCTAGGATAAAGAGGAAAATCCTATATGCTAAAGAAAAGCTAATCTGTTATTTATAAAGTAGGATAGAGAGAGAAATCGGCTTGCAGTGGCATTTCCATTGGCAGCACTAGCATGTAGAAGGTAGGGGAATAGTTTTGAACTGAAAATCCTATGTCCACTGACTATCTGGTTTATTTGTCTGAATGAAATTTGGTCGTGCTGCAAAAATGCATTCCCGGGAGTGGAGCGGTAGCGCAGTGGGTTAAGCTCACACGGCGCAAAGCACAAGGACCCATGCAAGGATCCCAGTTCGACTCCCACCTGCAGGGGAGTCACTTCAAAGGCGGTGAAGCAGGTCTGCAGGTGTCAATCTTTTTCTCCCCCTCTCTGTCTTCCCCTCCTCTCTCCATTCCTTTCTGTCCCAGCCAACAACAACAACATCAATAACAACAAGAATAATAACTATAACAATAAAACAAGGGCAGCAAAAGACAATAAATAAATACATACATACATAAATAAATATATTTTTTTAATGTATTCTTGGCCCATAGAGTACCTTGGAGACTCCCAGTTTTGGCTGGTAGAGGGCCATGAACCAAGACTTCTGGTCTACCTTCCCTCCCCAGCACTGACTGTCTTTCATTTGCATTCCTCACACACTACATAGGGCCACTCCTTCTCCTGACCCATCCTCCTCAGTTCTTTCTGTTTACATTGCAATTATCCCCGCACCAGGGAGCCAGAAAGGGTCTCACATTCTCTCTAAGTTAATGAAGTTTTTCTCCCAATTTTGTCAGGTTTGTTTTAGGTCTCAACACATTTCTGACTAGGGGCAGAGGGGAAAAAAAAAAAAGGATTAATTAGGCCTATTTCAGCTCTAAAGAAATGTAGGAAAAAAATTCTAGAAAATATCAAAACCAGAAAAGATTTTTCCTCTTTCATAAGGAACTCTACCCCCACCCCAACCCAGGACTTTGATCTGACTTTTAAACTCCTGTTTATATTTTTAAAAATGGATTTCATGCAACTGGAAAGTTATTTATCTCTTTATTTAGGTAGTTTAATGCTTTACAGTGCAATCATTGATATATGCATCCAATTTTATTATATAGTAGACCCCCAGAGTTTTCTTCTTATCCACCTTCTCCCTCCCTCCCCAGAGTCCTTTGCTTTGGTGCAATATACCATGTCCAATCCATGTTTTCACTTTATTAAGTCCTGCTAATAAGTGAGATCATTTTATTTTGTAACTTGCATTATTTTTTTCATAGCTACCCTATTCATTGACTCAACTAATACAAATTCTAAAAAAAAAAAAAATCACTTCATTACTGTCAGAGATTACAAAGCACTGATCTCTCTGATTTTGTAAAAAAAAAACCTAAAATTTGAAATGTTAGATTTCTTTGTAGAGGATGGAGGTTTAAAAAAAAAAACTCTTTAAAGCCTGCTTGCCAAAAAATTTATATCTGAATTGTTTTTCATGCCAATTTAAGGGAGAAAAATTCTGTGCTGGATTCATTTTTGCTTGACTCATCAAATTGTCTTTCTAAAAGTTGTTTGATGTTCTGCTAGTTTTTCAGCCCTTTAAAACATTTCGGTGTCTTCTCTACCCCCCCCCCCCCCCATTAAAGACTTCTTGCTCCCTTTGTGAGAGTTACTCTAATGTGTGCCTCCTGTAGTTAATCCACACTTCCCAGAGGGAAGAATTGTTTGAATGAATTCCTTCTTACCTCAGGAACCCTCCTAGAGTACTTGTCTGGAGCTCTTGTTCTTAGAATTCTTTCAAGTTAATGCCTACGTTTCCTTTGTCTAGATAAAGAAACCTTTTCTTTCTACCCCCCTTTTCTTCTTTCTCTTTTTTTTTCTTTCTTCCTTCTATCCTTCCTTCTTCCTTCCTTCCTCCCTCCTTTCCCCCCCCAAATCATTTCTTTGAGGAAATAATGGTTTATAAGGCAGTGGCTGTCACATGAGTTCAATGTCTTGTCTCCCGGTGTGATAGGTGTCTGTGCACCAAAAGTTACCTTTCCAACAAGGCCTACCCTGACCACTTTATTTAAAAACAGCAACAACAACAAATATAAAATAGAATAGGGAGTTGGGCGGTAGTGCAGTGGGTTAAGTGCAAGTGGCGCAAAGCGGAAGGACCAGTGTAAGGATCCTGGTTCGAGCCCCCCGCTCCCCACTTGCGGGGGGGGGGGGGTTGCTTCACAGGCAGTGAAGCAGGTCTGCAGGTGTCTATCTTTCTCTCCCCCCTCTGTCTTCCCCTCTTCTCTCCATTTCTCTCTGTCCTATCCAACAACAACAAAATCAATAACAACAATAATAACTACAATAATAAAACAACAAGGTCAACAAAAGGGAATAAACATTTAAAAAAATAAAATAAAATATAACCTGTGACAACTGACACACACAACCATAAAGAGTGAGAGGATCCTTGAAGTTCTTCTAATCCTGATTTCTCATCTCACAGTTGAATTCTAGAGCAAGAAGTCAGATGCTCTCCCTGAGGTCAGCTGATCCAGACACAGACATGTCTACAGCTGTCACACAACTGAGCTCCTGCAGTTCTGCCATCTTACTTCTCCCACAACCTTCCCTATCTTGGTTGATGGCAACACCATTATCCCAGCTGTTTGGGCCTCAAACCTTGGGACCCTCTTCATTCCTTTTCTTTACACCCTCATACCTGAACTGTCAACAAGCCCCATTTACACTATTTTCAGAATAGATGGAGAACCCAACCAGCTCTGCCTCAGTCTCCAGGTTGCCTCCTCTTAGTCCCACATCACTAAAGTTGTCTCCTGTCTCTCTGTTTCTCCTCTTGCCCAGGAGTGGCTATTTTCAGTCAAGAACCAAAGTGATTCCTTTACACCCAAGTCAGTTCATGCCATACTTGCTCTTGCTCCAAATCCTGCTATAGCTTGTCCTTTCACTCAGCTAACCCCACAGAACATTCCACTATTTGGCCTCACACAACGTCTCGACTTGAGCTCTTGTTCATGACACTCTATTCTAAATGCAGTCATCTCCTTGCTGTTCCTTGAACAAGCCAAGCATGATCCCACTTACAATGCTTCACTGGCTTCCTTTCTGAAAGTTTCTTCCTCTAAGAGTTCTCATGATTAACTCCACCTCCTTTGTTTAAAAGACATCTTCTCTGTGAGCCTAGCATAACCTTCTTGTTGAAATATCACAAGCAACTCACTCACACACTACTTATAATTGATCTCTTATCCAGTCTTTCTTTTTCTTTCCTTTTTTTGAACACATTACCTTTTAGAAGAGTATATCAGTTACTTGTTATGTTTATCATTTCTTGTCTGTCTCTTTCTTCTCATAATGGAAGCTCCATGGACATAGAAAGGAATGTTTTTGGAATAGGTAAGGAATTAGATTTTTTTTTTTTTTAAGAAATCAGATGGTTTCATTCTAGGAGTACACATATTTTGATCTCAGTTGTGTAATAAACTGGTTATATAGTACCTATTTCTACAGATATGCTGAACATTTCTGGGAGCTCATATACAAACACCAGAACTAATATCACTAATATCACTAATATCTGAGGAAAAGATAAAAAGAAGTTTCGGTGAACCACAGATAAGGAAAACTTGATAAGCATTGTGTAACTTCTATGTTGTTGGAATATGTTGCCTTGAGGGTGTATTGTATGGGTAGTTGAACAGTTCTAAAGGACAATGCTAAAATCTGAAGGAGAGAAAAGAAAAAATATACAAAGAAAAGGAGAAAAGGGGGCCAGGTAGTGGGACACCCAGTTAAACACATATAGTACCTGCCATGCACAAGGATCCAGACAAGGACCCGAGTAGGAGCCCCTGCTTCCCACCTGCAGCGGGGACACTTCACAAGTAGTGAAGCAGATTTGTAGGTGTCTCTCTTTCTCTCTCCCTGTCTACCTCTCCCTCCCCTTTCAATTTCTTTCTGTCCTATCAAATAAAATAGAAAAAAATAATAAAGGTGGGGGGGGATGGCTGCCAGGAGCTCTAAGCCCCAGCAATAACCCTGAAGGCAAAAAAAAAAAACAAAGTTGAAGGAGAGATTTCAGTATGCTTTTGCTACTTCACATCTTACTTAGTACTTATGAATACTAAGGACCCAGGAGTTGACCTAGGAGTCCTGTGATCTCCCACACTGAATTTAAATGTTTTACTTAATACAATATATACAATGTCAAACGGATAAGTGTTAACAAGCGTGCATGGATTCCACTCACTGCCATTTTTTAATGACTTTAAATGAAGATACTAAAGAAGCATCAGCATATATGTGTTTTTGTTTTTAAATCTACTAGATAAACAGAGAGAAGTCATAAAGAAAGGGAGAGAGGGAGTTGGGCGGTAGTGCAGCGGGTTAAGCGCAGGTGGTGCAAAGCACAAAGACTGGCCTAAGGATCCCAGTTTGAGCCCCTGGCTCCCCACCTGCAGGGGGGTCGCTTCACAAGTGGTGAAGCAGGTCTGCAGGTGTCTCTCTTTTTCCATTTCTCCATTTCTCTCTGTCCTACCTCACAATGACGACATCAATAACAACAACAATAACTACAACAATAAAACAACAAGGGCAACAAAATGGAATAAATAAATATTAAAAAAAAAAAAAGAAAGGGAGAGAAACCTGCATCACTGCTCTACTGCTTGTGAAGCTTCCCCCTGAAAATGGGGAACGGGGGCTTGAACCCAGGTCCTTGCACATGGTGATGTGTGTGCTCAACCAGATATGCCACTGCCCAGCCTCAGCATATATATGTTAGATAGAAGCAGAGAGGGATTGCTCAACAATTTGTTTGGCTTCGTATGTAAACTCTCTTATCAGTCACCAGGTTCCAGATGTCATCAGGATGCCGGCCAGGCTTCCCTGGATTGAAGACCCCACCAATGTGTCCTGGAGCTCCGCTTCCCCAGAGCCCCACCCTACTAGAGAAAGAGAAAGGCAGACTGGGAGTATGGACCGACCAGTCAAAGCCCATGTTCAGCGGGGAAGCAATTACAGAAGCCAGACCTTCCACCTTCTGCAACCCACAGCGACCCTGGGTCCATGCTCCCAGAGGGATAGAGAATGGGAAAGCTATCAGGGGAGGAGGTGGGATATGGAGATTGGGTGGTGGGAATTGTGTGGAGTTGTACCTCTCCTACCCTATGGTTTTGTTAATTAATTCTTTCTTAAATAAAAAAATAAAAAAAAAAAAGAAGCAGAGAAGGAAAGTGATAGAGACACAGCACCCAAGCTTCCTTCAGTGCAGTGGGGGCTGGACTGGAACCTGGGTCAAGTACATGGCAAAGAAACACACTGTCCAGGTGAGCAGATCCTCCTCCTCCTCCTCCTCCTCTTCCTCGTAGTCATCGTCATTCTTTTTCCTAAGTCAACTTATTTCTTGAAAGGGAAAGACTTCCATCTCAATAAATGGCTCTGAAGCCCTTTCTGAGAGATTCCAACAGAACCCAGTCTGTCCAGAGAGAGTGAAATAATCAGAGAAAGGTCTCAGCTTGGCTGCCCTAGTGGAAAATGTTCTTGTGCCCTAACAGTGAAGGAATCTCTGTGTGCTCCTCTCCACAGCCTGCCTGCCACTCATTTCCTATTTTCCCTCTGCTTATCTGTGCCAGAAAGCCCTTCCTATCCTTTCTCTTCTCCCACCCCCACCACATGCTCAGCACTCAGCTTCTGGGACTTCACAAAGCTTCTTTCAAGGAGCTGTCTCTGCTCCTCTTTGCCATTTCTCAATTTGGTGGGGCTGTCTTCCTCTAGAAGTTGGTCTAGACTGGCTTACAGGAGGACCTTGTCCCTCTACCCAGGCCACCATGGCTGGCGCAGAGTTGGACCTGTGGTATTGGGCTTCTCACAAGCCAAATATCCAGCATGAGCATGGCTGGGCCTTCCCAGCAATTCTCAGTCACCCACCAAGTCCAAGAGTTCAACTCAAGTCTCACACTCTTTTTTAAAAAAATTTTTATTTACTTATTATTTATTAAATAGAGATATAAATTGAGAGAAGAGAGGGAGATAAAAATGGAGAGAGAGGGAGTCAGGCGATAGTGCAGCGTGTTAAGCGCACGTGGCACGAAGTAAGGATCCCGATTCGAGCCTCTGGCTCCCCACTTGCAGGGGAGTCACTTCACAGGCAGTGAAGCAGGTCTGCAGGTGTCTATCTTTCTCTCCCCCTCTCTGTCTTTCCCTCCTCTCTTCATTTCTCTCTGCCCTATCTAACAACAATGACTTCAATAACAATAATAATAATAACTACAACAACAATAAAAAACAACAAAAGGGAAAGGAAAGAAATAAAGAAAGAAGTCATTTTAAAAAAAAAAAGAGGGAGAGAGACAGACACCTGCAGCACTGTTTCACTTCTCATGGAGCTTCCCCCTGCAGGTGAGGACTACGGACTTAAACCCAGGTCATTGTGCACAGTAATGTGTGTGTTCAATGGGGTGCAACACCGCCTGGCACCAAGTCTGATGTTCTTTACCCAGAGACACCACCACTCAGCACAAGCCATGGGCTCTATCTGCTAGAAACAGCCTATACTCCAGTCACCTGCTGTAGCCTCAAGCTCCTGACCAGCCTTGACCTACAGCTTCCTTCTCAAACTTCCAGTGCCTGCCACAAGCTCAGAGTACAGTCTGTGCTTCCAATCACCTGGCTACAGGGCCAACATTCCCAGGTCACACACCTCAGGTCCACTTAACTTGCTAGAGCAGGAGCCAGGTAGTAGCACACCTGGTTGAACACACATGTTACCATGTGCAAGAACCTGAGTCCAAGATCCCAATCCCCACCTGCTGGGGGGAAAGCTTCACAAGTAGTGAAACTGGGATACTGGTATCCCTCTGTCTTTGTCTTTCTCTCAATCCCCCTTTTCTCCTGATTTCTTTTTTTTTTAATATTTTTATTTATTATTGGATGGAGGCAGAGAGAAATTGAGAGGAGAGGAGGATATAGAGAGGGAAAGAGACACCTGTAACCCCCCAGCTTTACCACTTGTGAAGCTTTCCCTCTGCAGGTGGGGACCAGGGGCTTGAACCCAGGTCCTTTCTCACTGTAATGTGAGCACTTAACCAGGTGTGCCACCTCCTGCCCCACCTTGATTTCTTTCTGTTATAGCAAATATAAAATAATAATAATAATTAGGACAGGGGAGATAGCATAGTGGTTATGCAAATAGACTCATGGCTGAGGCTCCCAGGTTCAATCCCCTGTACCACCATAAGCCAGAGCTGAGCAGTGCATTGGTTAGAAATAAATAGGGGGCATGGTGGTAGTGCAGTGGGTTAAGCACACATGGCGCAAAGCTCAAGAACTGGCCAAGGATCCTGGTTTGAGCCCCCAGTTTCCCACCTGCAGGGAGTTCACTTCACGGACAGTGAAACAGGTCTGCAGGTGTCTAGCTTTCTCTTCCCCGATCTGTCTTCCCTTTTCTCTTGATTTCTCTCTGTCCTATCCAGCAGCAACAACAATGGCAACAAGGGCAACAAGGGCGACAAAAATGGGAAAAATGGCCTCCAGCAGCAGTGGATTTGTAATGCAGGCACCAAGCACCAGCACTAACCCTGGAAGTAAAAATAAATAAATAAATAAATAAATGCTTGAAAATAACAACCAGGAGTGTGAATTTTTCATGCAGGCAATGATAGTCCTGGTGGCAATTAAAAAAATTATTATTATTATTATTCTAGTGCAGTCCACAGAACTCTGGAAGTCCTTTTTCTCATCAGGATGCTAATCTATTAGCAAGGATACTAAAGAATATTAACCAACTTCCATCCAGCCAGAAGAGTTGCACAGAGCATGGCATGGGGGACAGGCACAAAGATTCTATTTCCCTTCCTCGATACCTTTCCAAATCTTCATGTTCACTGTCCAGAATTTCTCTGAAGCACCTGCCTCCAGGTCTCTATGGAGACCCCACTACATAGGTCCGATCAAGCCAATCATTGGCTACTGGGATGACACTCCAACACCAGCCCCTCTCGTGCTCGCTTCAGCAGCACATACACCAACACCAGCCCCTCTCCTCTCCCTAGACATCAGCTGGTCATGGGTGGAGGTTCTACCCACTATTTACTTTGGTTTCCCTGGTAACCAGCCCTCATACATAAGTGTTTTCCTTCAATAACACAGCAAAGGTACCTTTAACACTGAGGAAAGTCTAAGGCTTTTGTAAGGGATGTGAGAGAGGATTTATAAAGAGCAGAGATGGACTAGAAATACAAGCTGGTCAATCGTTCTGGGAAAGAGCCACTCCCCAACTCTCTCTCAGGGTCAACTGGAAAAAATTTCTTCTTTTCCTGGAAAAACGATAGGGAGACTGGAGTTGTAGAATCACTGCAGACAGTGCATTGCCAGAAGAGGAGCCAGCTGGAGAAGAAAGGCCCCATTACCTCTCACTCCCTGCATGGACTTGGGTCATCTGGTACAAAGCTATCTCCTCAAGTAATGGGCATAGTTATTTTTTGAAATTAGTAAAATGATAACATTGAATACTTTCCGTGGAGCACATGGCAAAGCACCACTTGATCTAAATTCAAGAAACTCTGCCCTTAATATTTAGAAAGGAATATTTTCTCCCATTTGCACTAGTATAAGGAAATTGATTACATCTATTCTTATAAAATGTTTTGATTTTTTTCTATATTGTATTATTTAAAAAAATTTTATTAGTGATTTAATAATAATTAACAAGATTGTGGGATAAGAGGGGTACAATTCTATGCAATTCCCATCACTAAAGTATCCTATCCCCTCCATTGGAAGCTTCCCTATTCTTTATCTCTCTGGAAATACGGACCAAAATTTTTTATGAGGTGCAGGAGGTGGAAGTTCTGGCTTCTGTAACTGTTTCTCCACTAGACATGGATGTTGACAGGCTGATCCATACCCTCCAGCCTGTCTCTATCTTTCCCTAGTGGGATAAGTCTCTGAGAAGGTGAGGTCCCAGGACACACAGATGAGGTTGTCTGCCCAGGGAAGTCAGAATGGCATCATGGTAGCATCTGCAAAGGAGCGTTTAATTTTTATAAGCAAATAAAAGTTAGGTTTCAAACTTCCACAATCTATTTCTTAATAGTGTGCTATTTTTTTAAATTACGGAAGCTGGGTCTGAATAGCAATGCCATTACCCCATGTCCCAACTTGTTAGATTCAGCTAAAGCAATGCCTGTGGAGAAATGTTCTGACTTACATGACTGTTAGATTGTGAGTCAATCAGCAAAGTCTTTTCATTACTTCTGAAATGATTTAGGATATGCCTAAATACAGAATCAAAACATCCTTTTTTTGAATGTAGCATACTGAAAAGTACAATAATATAAGGGAAAAAATTGATCTTCTGTGGTAAAAGATCATATGTGAGTGAGATCCATACTACTAAAATTATAATGCTTATCATCTGACATCCCCAACAATAATAAAAATAGACCACAGTTTTGGCACAGTCTCACCATTGGCATTCTACATTCGAAGAATAGATAAGACAGCAGGGAAGTAGTATATACTCTCTAATGAAGAGACTGTAGGCAAAGGCAGACCTAAGGATAAGGGTACTAGAGCATAATAGACTTCAGGACCTCTTCCCACCTGGGTGTGCTGACAGGGCTTAGGTAAGAAGCACAGCTTGGGGGGGGGGGCAGGTGATGGTGCACCTGGTTAAGTGCACACATTACAGTGCACAAGGACCCAGGTTCAAGCCCCTGGCCCCCACCTGCAGGGGGAAAGCTTCATGAGTGGTGAAGCAGGGCTGCAGGTTTCTCTCTCTCTCTCTCTCTCTCTCTCTCTCCAATAATAAGTAGATAAAGATTAAAAATAAAAAGAGAAGCACAGTTGGAGAATCCACCATATGATATATATGAAGAATTCCTGGAGAACGAATACCCCATGCATTGCTAGGAATCAAACCCAGGGCCACACATCTACAAGCCCTGCACTCTACCTCTTGGACTACTTCCCCAGCCATGTCAGCTGTGCTTCTAATGAACTCTATCACAAGCCAGGTGGGAAGAGAGCCTGTTCATGAAATCTTGTGTGTCAGGCCAACCTTTAGGGGCACAAGAGAGAGGAGTACTTGGAGAGCAACAGCAGTTTAGAATTAGAAAGAAAAGAAATGCAATTGTTATCTTCTCAAAGGAATGCTCTGAACTGGTTTAAAACTTTATCTTATTTATTTTGGTAGAGCCTGGATCATAATTATATGTGTGTGTTTGGCTCCCCCACTCCCTGCTGATGAGAGAGAGAGAGAGAGGACATACAGAGAGAAGGAGAGGGATAGAGAGCTTCCCCAGGATGATGGCATTGGCACATGGGGGCAAGTGTTTGAGCCTGGCTTGTGCAGGGCAAGGCACATTCTTACTCAGTGAGAGCTCTCTCTGGCCCCTGGCTTACTGATTTTTTCATATAGCAAAGCCAAGATATACTTTGGAAGATAGTAGCTTACATCTAAACATTTCAGCACTGGTAGCTCATGTAGTTCATACTTTTGCAGGCTGTGCTCCACGGAGAGGCAGGTGCAGACACAGGATTAGCAAGGCAAGGTGTTTATGGGGAGAATTGGCTGTGAACCAGAAGAGGAGCTAGAGCATGTGGAGGTAAGTGGAATCCCGGATTCTAGCTGCATACCAGTGAAAGGAGAGGTGGAAGGAAAGAAAGTTGGGTGGAAAGTGGCTCGTGTGACTAGCTCTGTTCTAACACAATTTGGGACAGGTCAGTGTAAGGTGTTTGAGCCAAAGCCATTCACTATAGTTCCTACAGAATTGAGCCTGCCCTAGTTCACAGTAGATTCATTCATTCACACTCAGCCTGGAGAAAAGGGAGACTATGGCAGGGACAGTGCAGGATTCTGCACTTAATCTTTTAAGAAGACCCCATACTGGTTTCCACAGAGGCTGAGCTCATTCACATCCTCACCAAGCTTATGCAAAGGTTGCTTTTTCTCCACATCCTCTCCAGCACTTGTTACCATGTGTCCTAGTTGCTAAAGGTTGAGCGCACAGGCATCACTTCCCTGACAAGCTTTCCAATGTAAATCAGTGACCATGAGCATTTTTCTTATATATCTATCATGCTGGTCATCTGTATGTTTTCTTCAATGGAGTATTTGTTCAGTTCTTCTCCTCACTTTTGATGGGGTTCTTTCTTGTTGTTGTTGCTGTTGAGTTTTATGGGTATTAACCCATTATCTGTTGTGTGGTATGTGTATTATTTCTTCCCATTTGATGGGATACCTTTGTGATAATTTCTTTCGCTGTGCACTTTTTATGATGCAATCCTACTTGTTTGTCTTTGCTTTAGTTTCCCTGTCATCAGAATCTAGTTGCCAGAGACATTCCTATGTCCAATAGCATGGTGTTCTGCCTATATTTTCTTCCCAGTATCTTATGATTTCCAATAAGAGGGAGGGAGAACCAGAGCATCACTCTGGCATATGCGGTGCTGGGGATCTAACTCATGACCTGATGTCTGCCAATCTAGCATTTTAGTTTCTATGCCACCTCTTGGGCCACCATCTTCTCGTTCTTTTAGAAGTGATTTATGATTTTTGATATACAAATCCCTACAGGAGCAAAGCTTCATGAATGGTAAAGCAGGGCTGCAGATGTCTCTTGGTCTTGTGGAATATGACACTTAGTGATGAGCAGATGTTAAAGCATCCTTTAATCTGAAGGATAAGCCCTATTTGATCATGCAATGTTATTTTAGAATTTGCTGCTGCACTCAAGTTGCTGATATTTTGTTGAAAGCTGTTACATCTCTATTCATGAGGGATATTGAGCTGTAGTGTTCTTTTCTTATAATTTCTTAACCTGGCTATGATGAGTTGACCTCAGAAATGAGTTTTTGATTGTTCACACCTTCTTCAATTTTTTTGGAAGAGGTTCAGAGAGTTGAATATTAATTTTTTTTTGTGAAATTCACAAACAACTGGTCCTATACTTTTCCTCTTGGAATAATTTTGATCACTGGTTCTTTACTCATCATGGAATGGCTTAAATTTTCTGTTTCCTCATGATTCTATCTTGGTAGTTTATATTTTTCTAAGAATGTGTCTATTTCTTCTACTTTTCAAAAAATCTATTTTATTCATTAGATATGAAAGAACTTCATGAGACACACAGAGAGAAAGAAGGAAAGAGAGAGAGAGAGAGAGACAGAGACCAAATTATCACTCAGGCATATACGGTGCTGGAGATCAAACTGGGAACCAGAGAACCTCAGGCAAGTAAGTCCAGTGCTCTACCAGCTACACCATCAGCCATTTCTTCTCTTCTGCCCAATTTGTTGATGTATATACGTGGGTCTGGTAGTTTCTGATTTTGTAATTTCTATGATAACAGTTGTAATTGCTCTTCTTTGATTTCTAATTGTATTTCAGATTCTCTTGTTTCTTGATTTTGCTAAAACAGTTTGCTGACTCTGTCTTTAAAAAAAAATACAGCTTCCGGCTTCATTGACATTTTCTATTGTTTTGTTTTGTTTTTTTCCTGGTGTCAGTTCCATTTATTTCTGATCTGGTTTTTATTATTTCCTTTCTTTGATTACTTTAGGCTTAGTTCTTTGTCTCAAGGTATAATTTACTTCCATACATGATTGTTCTGCCCATTATTGGGATTTGGATAGGAAAGAATATTAAAAATGTGAGTCAGGCGGTAGCACAGCAGGTTAAGCGCACATGGGGCGAAGCACAAGGGCCAGTTTAAGGATCCCAGTTAGAGCCCTGGGCTCCCCACCTGCAGGGGAGTCACTTCACAGGCGGTGAAGCGGGTCTGTAGGTGTCTATCTTTCTCTCTCTCCCCCTTTCTGTCCTCCCCTGCTCTCTCCAATTCTCTCTGTCCTATCTAACAACGACATCAATAATAACAATAACTACAACAACAATAAATAAAAAACAACAAGGGCAACAAAAGGGAAATATATATATATATATATAACCAAAGAAGTCCTCTTAGATTTGATAAGGTAAGGGATGATGGTGACCTGGACTAGTATGTAATAAAGATGACAATTCACTACTGGTGTGTGCGTGTGTGTGTGTGTGTGTGTGTGTGTGTGTGTGTGTGTGTTTAAATCCGCATTATAGCAGATATCCTCTGTATAGGACTTTTGGTTAAAGTGTCCACCCTCTGTTTTCATTACATTACTCCATTTTAATTGACCTGTTTCATTCATTTCTTTACTGTTCTATGCTTAGGAGAGGTATATTTAACATTTAGGACTACTTTAACTTCAAGTAATAGTGAGGGGGAAATCAGGGTTAGAATGAAATAGCTTATGCTAAATCAGTCCTTACTATTATTATTTTTCATCACTAAGGTTTCAGTGCTGGGTGCTGACTTTTTCAGATAGAAAGTAAATGACAGAGACAGGGAGAGGGAAAGACACTGTGAGACCAAGGCTTGCTCCAATGCTGTGGAGGCTCCAACTCAGCTCATGAACATAACTCTTTTATTTTTTTTCCTCCAGGGTTATTGCTGGGCTCGGTGCCTGCACCATGAATCCACCGCTGCTGGAGGCCATTTTTTTTTCCCCTTTTGTTGCCCTTGTTGTTGTAGCCTCGTTGTGGTTATTATTGCCATCGTCGATGTTGTTCGTTGTTGAATAGGACAGAGAGAAATGGAGAGAGGAGGGGAAGACAGAGAGAGAGGGGGAGAGAAAGATAGACACCTGCAGACCTGCTTCACCGCCTGTGAAGCGACTCTTCTGCAGGTGGGGAGCCGGGGGTTCGAACCGGGATCCTTATGCTGGTCCTTGCACTTTGCGCCACGTGTGCTTAACCCACTGCACCACCGCCCGACCTCCGAACATCTCTTGCTGACTTCCAAATCTGCTTTAAAGTGTCTGACCCATAATGATACCAATACAAATGAGACTCAAGGTAGCTCACTTGGGAACGTGTCTGCTTTGTTATGTCCAATACTGTTATGTCCAGAGGACACTGTACTTTGGGCAGCTTCTGTGGGACACTGCACTGTGGATAGCTTATGTGCTGAGGTGTCTTTCCCTCTCTCCTGTCTCTCAGTCTCTCTTTCTATCTGAAAAAGTTTTCCCAGAGCACAAGGATGTGGGTTCAAGCTCCCACTCTCCATCTGCAGGGGGTACACTTCAAAAGCAGTGAAATAGGTCTGTCAGTGTCTCTGTCTCTCTTCCCCTCTATCTCTTCCTTCCCTCTCAATTTCTTTCTGTTCTCTCCAATAATATATATTTATAATTTCATATATATATATATGAAAAAATGCTGGGAGCAGTGGATTCATCAAGCCCCAGCAATAACCTTGGTGGCAGAAATAAATAAGTAAACAAACAAACAAATAAGTTGTCCCAGAGTGGTAAAGCTCCAATAACTAAAAAAAGCAAATGAAGCAAATAGTGATCATTTTCAAAAATTAAACAACTATGAAACCAAGAGTGTGCTTGTGTTTCTTTATGTATATGCGGAGAGATTTATTTTCATAAATTAACCCATGTGATTATGGGGACAACAACCTGGAGACCCAGGGAAGAACTGATGTAGCTAACGTTCAAAAGCAAAAAATTAAAAAGCAATTAATGTTCAACTCTCTGAACCTCTTCCAAAAAAACTGAAGAAGGTGTGAACAATCAAAAACTCATTTCTGAGGTCAACTCATCATAGCCAGGTTAAGAAATTATAAGAAAAGAACACTACAGCTCAGTATCCCTCATGAATAGAGATGTAACAGCTCTCAACAAAATATCAACAACTTGAATTCAGCAGCAAATTCTAAAATAACATTGCATGATCAAATAGGGCTTATCCTTCAGATTAAAGGATGCTTTAACATCTGCTCATCACTAAGTGTCATATTCCAGGAACATTACCACTCTAGCCACTTTTTATTATTATTATTATTCTGAGAGAGAGAGAGGAAGATGCCAAAGCAACAGAGCTTCTGCTGATGCAGTCCCATCTCCTATGTGGTGCTGGGCTCTAACCTGGCCAAGCATAGGGCAAGGCCCACCTGGTGAGGTCTCTCTGACCCCTGGCCTCAAGAGTCATCAAGGAAACCACTCCAGTGGATGAGGGGGCTGCTGTCAAGCTGCAACAGGACAAGGACCCACCCACTCTGGGGGAGTGTTCTCACCTTGCCTCACGTACTCACAGAATCTGGATGGCCGCATTTCAGAGCTGGTGAGCAAGTAGGTCCCCAGAGATTCTGGAATTAAGAATGAAGAAAGACCCAGAAGGGTGAGGGTGGATAGCATAATAGTCATGCAAAAAGACTCTCATACCTGAGGCTACAAAGTCACAGGTTCAATCCCTTGCACCACCATAAACCAGAGTTGAGCAGTGCTCTGGTAAAAAAAAAAAAAAAAAGGAAGGAAGAGAGAGAGAGAAAGGAAGGAAGGAAGGAAGGAAGGGAGGGAGAGAGAGAGAGGGAGAGAGAAAGAAAGGAAGAAAGAAAGAAAGAAAGAAAGAAAGAAAGAAAGAAAGAAAGAAAGAAAGAAAAGACTCAGACCAGAAGACACCGGAGAGATTAAGAGCTCAGCTGTGACTAACACATTCCTCCAGGGGGAAAAAAAATACTTAAGGAACATATGCTAGATAAGGTCTGTTCAGCCTAAGGGAGGCCACATGGAAGGGTACTGTTCCTTTTGACTACTAGCACTGAATAGGTAGATAGAGGACTAAAATGTCAAAGAAGCAGGTTTCAGATCTATAACAGGAGGAGTAGAGAGAGAGACAGAGACCAGAGAGGTGCATGCAGTGTGGTGGTGATGGGGGTGTTGAACTAGGAATCTCAGGGATGAAAATCTGGTGTTTCCCCAGCCCCATATTTAGAGGTTTTTTTTGTTTTGTTTTGTTGCAGATGGCTATCTAAGCTGGAAGAGTTTTCCTTCCTTCTGGCTGTGTCCAGGCTTGGGGTGAGTGTTTAACCAACATAAGCATGAGAACAGAAATTCTGCTTCAAGAGGGGAAAGAGATGGAAAACTCTGTTCGTATCAGATCTTACAGGCCCTGGTAGTCATTTAGCTTCTACCGAATCGCTCTCATAACTGTAAGGCAGATATTATTGTTTGAAATAGCTTAAAAATAAAGTTGGGCCTATAATTTGCCCTCGTTTGGCCTCAAACAATAGAAAAGGAGGTGGAACTATAACTTCCATTCGTTCAAGTTTCCTCTAGGATCCTGTTAAGCCAAAGCTGCAGAGCTACTCTGAGAGTGTCACTGTCTGAGCTGGCTTTGCTCTGGTAAATTTCTGAACACACTTCAGAACAGGACTAATTGGCTTTTCACCAATGTGCATATTGAAGCAGATATCAGATCTGGCTCGGGACTCAGAACTGGGAGTGAATGCAAAGAGTTAATGCCCTCTATTTAAGGTCAAGATTGGGTTTCAAGATTAGAGGCAAGACTGAGCCTGTCTGAAGGAATCCAGCAAGCTCAGCCAGAGGCATAGAGGTAGGCTGAGAGCCTGGTGGGGTCTTCTAGATAATTCTGCGTAGTGGCCGTAATGATCTCCAAGAAAGAGGTTTAAATTGAAAACATTAAGAATTAAAGAAGTGTCCAGAGGTTTGATAATCCAAGAATTTCATAGCATTAGTTTCAGAACTCATTTTTCTTTTTTTGCTCTAGTATGTTAAAGAAGTTGCATTTCTGTTATTACAAGTTGAGTTGTTCAAACTTTTTTTTTTTTTTTTGCCAGAGCACTGTTCAGTTCTGGTTTATGTTGGTTCTGGGGACTGAATTTGGGACCTCAGTGCCCCAAGCATGAAAGTCTTTTGCATAAACACTCTGCTATCTCCAGGGTTCTAAATCACCTGAGATTAGGAAGTATGACTTGGAATCTCCTTTGAAGATGACTTAGCCTTCTCTGCATGACCATAGAAGGGTTTGAGTCTACATTTTAAAAAAACTTTTCAAAATTTCTTTACTGGGGGACTAATGTTTTACAGTTGACAGTAAATACAATAGTTTGTACATGCATAGCATTTTTGTTTTCTGCACAACAATACAACCCCCACTAAGTTCTCTGCCATCCTGTTCCAGGACCGTGAGTCTACATTTTATTGTAGGCCTTTATTATTATTATTATTATTATTTTTACCAGAGCACTGCTCAGCTCTGACTTGTGGTGGTGCAGGGAGTTGAACCTGGGACTTTGGAGCCTCAGGTATGAGAGTTTCTTTGCATAACCATAATACTATCTACCCCCACCCTATTGTAGGTTTTAATACCCAACATCTTCACCTACATTTTAAAAACATGTTTTTATTTTATTTTATTTATTTATTTTCCCTTTTGTTGCCCTTGTTGTTTTTATTGTTGTTGTAGTTATTATTGTTGTCATTAAAAACATGTTTTTATAAGTTTTTTTCCTCCTTTATTACGGAGATTAATGGTTTACAGTCAAGGGTAAAATACAGTAGCTGGTACATGTATAACATTTTTCAGTTTTCCACAGACCATGATTGTCTATGATTGGGATCATCCCATTATAAGTTTTTTTCTTTCTCTTCTTTCTAATTTGATAGGAAATTGATGGGTGTGGGTAGAGAAAGACACCTGCAGCATTTGCAATTGCCTCCTCACTCCCCCACTCCTCAGGTAGGGACTGGGGTCTTGAACCTGGGTCCTTGAACACTATATAACCCAGCCTCCTCCACTTGCAAGTTTTTTTTTTGTTTGTTTGTTTTGTTTTTTTTCTTTTACCAGAGCACTGCTCATCTCTGGTTTATGATGGTGTGGGGGGAATTGAACCTGGGACTTTGGAACCCCAGGCATGAGAATCTATTTGTGTAATCATTAGGCTATCTACCCTCACCTCACCTGCATTTTTTTTTTTAAAGAATGATGTTATTTATTGAGAGAGAGAGAGAGAGAGAGAGAGGACCACTCTCACTGTGGCACTTGTGGTGCAGGGGATCACACTCAGACCTCACCCTGGCAAGTCCTGATCCTGTAGTTGTGCCATCTTTCCAGGCACTGGGCATCTTCACTTGGATGTGAGTTTCTGTATTTGAACACATCCTACACTACTTTTCACCTCCTTTAAATCTGAGTTCTGAGGAATGTTATTTATTTATTTATTTAACCACAGCTCTGTTCAGCTCTGGCTGATAGTGGTGCTGGGGATTGAATCTGGGACCTTAGAGCCTCAGGGGGGGGAGAGTCTTTTGCATAACCATTGTGCTGTCTCTCTGGCCTTAAGCTGCTTTTGGAAATAAGTCAATGTTATGATTGTGGGGCTCTACCTGGGGTTATAGGTGACTCAGTTTCTCCACATCTGATAATGATACTCATTGTTTTGGGTTGAGGCCTCTCTCATTTTTAGAACTTTCACTTTAGTCTAAGTCTTCTTCATCTCCCTCATTAGAGGGTTTTCTGACATGACCTTCTCTGTGGTGCTGGGAACTGCACCTGGGACCATGAAGCCTCATCCATGAGAGTCTTATAAAAACCATTATGCTGTCTCCCCTGTCCCAGAATAATCAGTCTTGACACCTATTGCAATCACTTTATGACTGTGTAACTACACGGTGTTCATTCATTGTATTTATGTCCCTCAACATATAGTGTGGAGTCCTCTTAAAAGTCTCATCTTTTCCCTTAAGTTTCCAGGTGTCTGTCCTGTGAATTTCCTCCAAGAATGACATTTTCATTAGTTCATTTGCTCATTTCTTCACTCAAGGAGAAACCAGTATTTACTCAGTGAATGCTGGGAGCTTCAAGTTTTCAGTCCTCAGAACAACTAGAGCTGGAAGCCAACGTTGCCACTAAATAGATAAGAAGACAGGTCCTCAAAGAACACTAAAAAAAACCTTTCCTGGTTATAATTGCTATGCTCTCTTCCCTTTTTTTCTCTATAAGGTACTCTCATTTCGTAATCACTTACTGGGTTTCTATTCTGTACTCAAACTGGTGTTAGGAAAAGAAGATGAATGAAATAATGAAGTCACGTCTACACATTTAAGAAGTTAAGAAATTTAGTACACATTGATTCACCATGATTAAAATAAATTCAATTTGGCAGAAGTAAAACAAATAATTTTCTTGTGAATTTCTCTTGCCACCCCCCCCTTTTTTTGTTATTGTGGAAGCTTCACTGTTTTCCCTTAGAAAGAAATACAGAGATAGAGTGGTCCGGGAGGTGGCCCAGTGGATAAAGCGCTGGACTCTCAAGCGTGAGGTCCTGAGTTCAAGCCCCGGCAGCATATGCACCAGAGTGATGTCTGGTTCTTTCTCTTCTCCTATATTTCTCATCAATCAATAAATAAAATCTTTAAAAAAAAAAAAGAAATACAGAGATAGAGATGGGCAGAGAGAAAGGACAGCCCAGCACCAATTTTCCTCCAGGGTCTTAGGACAGGCTTGTACCTGGTTGGGTACAGGTGCATGTCCAGGTGAGCTATACTGCCAGCCTGCTCTTGACTACTTTTTTTTCCTCTCATTATTTATTTATTATTTTTAATTTTTACTTATAAAAAAGGAAACACTGACAAAACCATAGGATAAGAAGGGTACAATTCCACATAATTCCCACCACTAGAATTCTGTATCTCATCCCCCCCTGATAGCTTTCCTATTATTTAACCCTCTGGGTCATTATGGGGTACAGAAGGTAGAAGGTCTGGCTTCTGTAATTGCTTCCCTGCTGAACATGGGCGTTGGCAGGTCAATCCATACTTCCCAGCCTGTCTCTCTCTTTCCCTAGTTGGGCAGGGCTCTGGGGAGTCAGGGCTCCAGGACACACTGGTGGGGTTATCTGCACAGGGAAGTCCAGTTGGCTTCGTGGTAGCATCTGGAACCTGGTGGCTACAAAAAGAGTTAACATATAAAACCAACAAATTGTTGACTAATCATGAGCTTAAAGGCTGGAATATTGCAGATGAAGACTTGGGAGGGGTGACTCCATTTTGAAGACAGCTAGTAGGTCTATTTTAGTTATATTCCAAAGGGCCCATGACTATACTAGTTTTTTTCCTGAGCCTGACCTCTGATATGCAGGTGGACCCAAGCTGTTGTCTGGGGAGATGACGTCATGGCTGGAAAAAGGGCTAGAAAGCTGCATCAGGGAAGAGAGTACTTCCCAAATATGGGAGAAGTGTATAAATATTGTTGACCGTAAACCTGATCAATTTGATCTGGGCCCATATTCAGCTTAGGAGCCTAAGTAACCTCTGCATCCCTGTAGATCTGTCTGAGCACACATTCTTGACTACTTTTTTTAAAAAATATTTTTATATTCATTTATTTCCTTTTGTTGCCCTTGTTGTAGTTATTATTGTTGTTATTGATGTCATTGTTGTCGTTGTTGGATAGGACAGAGAGAAATGGAGAGAGGGGGAAGACAGAGAGGGGGAGAGAAAGACAGACACCTGCAGACCTGCTTCACCGCCTGTGAAGAGACTCCCCTGCAGGTGGGGAGTCGGGCTCAAACCGGGCTCCTTACGCCGCAGGTCCTTGTGCTTTGTGCCACGTGCGCTTAGCTAGCTGCGCTACCACCCGATTCCCTCTCTTGACTACTTTTTACCTTCTTTGTGAATCCTGTCTTTTGGCACTTGAATTGAGCCTTATTGAAATTTATCTATTGAAAAACCTACTGAAATTTACCCACTTACCTAGCCATTTAGATTTCTTTCACATACCTTATTATGACTTATTCAGCAAAGCATTTCTATAAGGCACTGTACTCAAAGCACAATTCTGGGAGTGATACTGGTAAAAGAAAAAAGGAACAAGACCTAGTCAAGCAGAAGATACACATACTGGCTTCCAAGCAAAGAGAAGAAGAGTTACAATATTGTGAGGAAACAAGCTATAAACTGTGGGGACATTGTGAAAGACATTAACTAGGGCACAAAGGTGAGGAAAAAGCCTGGTGATAGACAGGACAAAGAAGTGAGCTACAGAGAGATAGAAACTGTGTTCACAGGGACAGAGCTGAGCTTGAGAGCCATGAACCTGGAGAGTCTAGCCTGTGGGAATTACACAGATTCCAGGAAGCTGGAGAAACTGGTCAGGAATGGGGAACTACAGATTATTTCTTTTTCCTTCCATGCAGGACTGTGGCTCAGGATTGGAGCCTGTTTTATTGACTTATTTATTTGTATATTTTCTTTTTTTTAAAGATTTTATTTATTTATTAATGAGGAAGATAGGAGGAGAGAGAAAGAACCAGACATCACTCTGGCGCATGTGCTGCCGGGGATCGAACTCAGGACCTCATGCTTGAGAGTCCAAAGCTTTATCGCTGTGCCACCTCCAGACCACTATTTATATATTTTCTTGTCGCTGGAACGTCACTGATTTTTTCAGATAGAAAGTCAGAGGGAGGGGCCGGGTGGTGGTGTACCTGGTTGAGTGCACATGTTGCAATGTGGACCGGGGTTCGAGCCCCTGGTCCCCACCTGCAAAGGGAAACCTTTGTGAGTGGTCAGTTTGTGTTTCAAGTGTCTCTTTGTCTCCGCCTCTCTCACTTCTCTATCACTCCTTTCCCTCCCAATTTCTGGCTATCTGTCTCTATCCAATAAATACATAAAGATTAAAGAGAAAAAGAAAAAAGAAAGTCAGAGGGACACAGGGAAAGGCACCCTAGCACCTGAGCTTCCCCCAGTGCGCTGAGGGTCAGGCTCAAACCTGGGCTCCTTGTTTAACAGAGAAAATGCACAGTCCACGTGAGCTCTCTTGTCTGTTCCGGAGTCTACTTTAGAAAGATGGTTTCCAGAGACTTTCTGGGGACTCTTAGGTCAGAGGGGGGCAAGAAGACAGTTAGCAGGGAGTGCCTATTTGCTTGAAGTCACTAGTTCTCCCACATCTCTTGCCCTACCCCTCAAATAGTGGCAACTTTCACAGGGAAAGGTGCTGTTTCTCAGTATTCTTTTTTAAAAAAAATATTTATTTTCCCTTTTGTTGCCCTTGTTTTTTATTGTTGTTGTAGTTATTATTATTGTTGTTGTTGTTAGATAGGACAGAGACAAGTGGAGAGAGGAGGGGAAGACAGAGAGGGGGAGAGAAAGATAGACACCTGCAGACCTGCTTCACCACCTGTGAAGCGACTCCCCTGCAGGTGGGGAGCCGGGGGCTCGAACCAGAATCCTTATGCTGATCCTTGCGCTTATGCCACGTGCGCTTAACCCACTGCACTACCACCCGACTCCCCTCAGTATTCTTTTTATGCACTATGGGCTTTGATACAGAATTATGTACAATAACTCTATGATAAGTGGTTATTATTTTGGGGGAATGTCAATGACAGGAATATATTGTCTCAGAACACAGCCAGGTGGCTTTGTTATCTAGTAGTTGGGGTTCAATGAGATTATGTACAATACCTGGAAATCTAAGGAGGGAGGGACTTCCCAGGGACAAGCTCTGTGCTTCTGTCTCCCCAAGAATAGGATGAATACACTCTGTTGACTATTTTGAGGCAAACACACAGCTACACATTACATCTGATGTATTTAATAGCATCTCAACAGTTACATAATGACTCTGGCTGTGGCTTCCTTTGCATGCTTGACAGATGTAGAAATAGGAATAGGAGCCAAGGGCAGCCTTTGCCTTGGTGAGAGCACAACCAGCCCTGAGAGGGGGAAAGAGGAATTGAGATTGACTGACCCCATGTTAGTCCGATAGCCCAGATGCTGTGAAAACAGACAAGGGAATGATGAAATTGTCCATAACGCGGTCCTTTTGGATTTAAAATAAGGAACTATAGCCTGGGAGGAACCTCATTCTGCAAAACACACTGGACTATGCCTGAGGACATGGGTTCTAGGCTCTGGTTACCATATGGGAGTACCTGCAGGGGGAATGTCATGAGCAATGGAGCAGAGCTGTGATGTCTCTCCTCTCTCTAGAAAACAAACAACAACAAAGTGGTGGGGTACAAAGGGGGAGGAAGGAAGCAAGCGTCTACGTGTGATGGAGGAGGTACAAAGCTCCAGAGAAAACCCTGGTAACAAAAATAAAAGAAAATTCCAGCTGGGGAGATAGCATTATGGTTCTGCAAAAGACTTTCCTGCCTGAAGCTCTGAGGTCCCAGGTTCAATACCCATCACCATCATCAGCTACAGCTGAGCATGGCTCTAGGCTCTCTCTCTAAATATATATCTTTCTTTCTGTATCTCTCTCTCTCTCTCATTAAAATAAATAAAAACATTAAAAAAGATAACAGAAATTTTAATAAATAAGGTGGGAGGAAAGTGTGTGTGCACTGGAAAATGTGTCCGTCCTGGACCTCAGTTCTGCCTGGTCAACAGCACTTAGTAGCAGTGTCTTGGCTATCTTTTGAGGGCTGTGCAACAAGAACCTTCAAGAGTGAGTCACTGCACAGAACTTTGGTGATGGGTATTGTGTGAAACTATCCATTGTAATTTTACAATCTTGTAACCCACTATTAATCACGAATTAAAATACTTTATACATTTTATTTAGAAGTGAGTCCCGGGCAGGGGTAGATAGCATAATGGTTATGCAAAGAGACTCATGCCTGAGGTTCTAAAATCGCAGGTTCAATCCCCTGCACCTCCATAAACTAGAGATGAGCATTGGTTTGGTTAAAAAAGTGTGTCCCCCGAAATTTTATGCTTCATCAGCTTGAACACCCCGCTCTCCTAAAGGGATCCGCTTAGTAACTCAGGCTTGGGAAGCCGGGGTGGGGGGTGGGGCGTGTGTCAAAGGAAGCCAGGTTCCTGGGAGCCGGCAGCAGCGCTATTCGGGCGTTTACGGCAGGGGCCGGGCCGCGGCCCCATGTGGTCCCAACTTCTCCAGCGTGGCGGAGTCCCGGGGCTGGCGCGTCGGCCAGTTACTCCAGCCGCGGTGGTGCGGGCTCTACTAGGTGGTTTACGGCAGGGGGCGGGCCGCGGGCCGTGTGCTGGCGACATCACTGGCATGGCGGAGTCCCCGGGCCAGCGCGCCTGCTAGTTCCTCCAGCGGCAGCGGCGGCGGCGGGAGCGGGAGCGGCCAGGAGCGGCCAGGGGCAGTGGGATTCTCGGCGCTCCCAGCGGGTCTCAGCCCCGAGCAGGGCAGGTAAGGCGGCGGGGCCGGCGATCGGGGACTGGAGACTAGGAATCGTGGAGCCCCGCTGGCTGCACAGTCGGCCGAGTGCGCCTCCGGGAGCCCGGGCGGCTCTGCGCTGGGGCTAGAGCAGGGGCTGGAGCCAGGGACCGGAGCCGGGGCTGGAGCCAGGGATCGGATCCGGGGCTGGAGCCAGGGATCAGAGCCGGGGATCGGAGCCGCTAGCAGGGGCTGGAGCCGGGGCGGGGGCGGCGGGGCTCGGCCTGCGCGGGCGCCCCTCTCCGAGTCTGGGAGGAGGTGACCGAGCAGGGCTGGTGGGTGGGGGCTTGCTTCTGGAATGGAAACCTGGGGTGTGGGGGTGGAAAGGGGTCGGACTGTGCCACCAAAGGGTCCGAGGATTCCGCCTTCCAACCCCCGCCAGCTCTGGTCCGAGAGATCCCAGATACCCCCTCCATCAGTTCGGGTTCGAAGACCCCTCCCAGGTACTCCCCTCCGCCGGCCCGGGTCCGAATTCCATTCCCCCCGCCACCCACCCCCACAACCTCTCCGCCAGCCGAAGTCCGAGGAACCCCCCCTCCCCCGAGGCTCCCAGCTGTGCCGGCCTGGGTCCGAGGACCGCCCTCCAGCCCCCATCTCTGGTCTTTACGCTGGGGCAGGGGCAGGGGCAGGGGCGGGGGGGGGCTCCGACGTGTCACTTTCGGCGGCTGTAGGTTTCCACCCGGGGGGGGCGGGGCGCCGTGCAGGGTCCCCGGGAGCCCCCCCCCGTCCCCGCCCTCGGCCTCCCCGGGACACTCCCCGCCCCTCCCGCCGGCGGCCACCGCGGCGCGCCACGTCCTCCCTGCCGCCCCCCCCCCGCCCGGGCAGGGGGCGGGAACGTGGGCTGGCGGCGCTGAGGACCCGAGCTTCGAGCAGCGGGTTGCGCAGCGCGGTCAGTTGGGGCCAGGGGACTCGGGGGCCACTGGGGGGTGGCGGGGGAGACACGGGTGGGCTGTCAACTCGGTGGGACCCGAGGGTGTCTCCCGGGGTCTAGGGGTCTGGGCAGGGCCCCGCGCGGCGCCACTGGCGGGAAGCCCTTCGGGAGTGCGCCCCGAGCGGGCGCGGTTGGAATCCCCCCTCCGGGCATTCCGGCCAAGCTGACCGCTGACCGCTTCCTTCCCCGCACGGCCTCCTCTCTCTCCTCTTCTCTCCTCTCTGGCCCAGCTGCAAACTAAGTTTGGAGCTCTTGGAACCCACGGGAAGGTTGGGGTGGGAGGGCAAAGACATTCCCTTCCTTCCATCCAACCCGGTGGGTCCTCGCTGTCTTCCTCCTCCCCCAATCTCCTCAGGCTTAAAAACATTTTGGACCTGGCCAGGTCTTTTGTTGGGTGGATACCCCCTGATTGCTTGTCTGTTGTTTTTTTAATGTGCAGTTAATTTGATTTGAATTTCCTCCAATTTCCAGGCCTGCTAGGGAGGGCTCAGGGAGAGGGAAGAAGTCTTTCTTCCTTTTTCTTTCTTTCTTTCTTTTTTTCTTTCTTTCTTTCTTTCTCTCTCTCTCTCTCTCTCTCTCTCTCTTTCTTTTTTCCTTAAGCGTGGAGCTTTGGGGAAAGGGGAGGCCAACGCTTGTGGGCAAAGAGTCAGCGGGAGCAGACAGACCCGGAAGAAAAGGAATCTACTCTGGAATAACACTTTTTTTTTCTTTTAAGTCTTCAGGCCTTGGGGCCAAAAAAAAAAAAGTCTCTGTTCTGATTTCTGCTGTCTGATCTGCTCTCCCACTCTCAAGTTAAAGCTGCTCCCCCCCTCCCCGTCGGGGACAACGTCCCTTGAAGAGAACCCTAGAACCAGGGACAGCCTGGTGACCCTCGTTTTGTGGCTCTGGTGGGGGGGCCTCTGCTCCCCCTTTCGGCAGGCGGGCCCTTTGGGCCCAGGCTTCAGTAAATTTCCTGGCTCCTAGAGCAGCTGTCTCAGGAGAGCGAAGTCTTTGGGCAAGTTTCAGGCCCTGCGAGGGGGCCTCACCCATGAAGGTATAATTCTCACTTTGTTTAGACGCTAGAAGGTCACCCACAGCTGGCTGGTAAAAAGGAATAAGAAAAAAAAAAATCTCCCAAGAATCAGTCATTGCAAGAGTGCGTTTAAAGGCACCCGAGCTTTAAAGTGTTTGGTTTCAGAGCTCCTGAAAGCAGTTCAGCTGTTAAAGCCAGTGCTCATTTAAAAGAGATGTTAAAACTGCAAGATATCATCATGGAATAGGGGGTTGCAGCTTCTAATTACAGTATATACGATTTCAGAAAGATATTCCCGTAACCCTCTTAGGCTTTATAAATAGCGCACAGCAAGCAGGCCATGGGCTGCGTTGGAGTTTCTGGGAGGAGTTTCTGGGAGGAGAGCTTGGGAATTGTCAGGAAGTTCTAGCAATCTGGGCAGTAGTTTACTCAGTACCAGTTTGGGCTTCTTTTGGTGAGCACTTCATTAAGCTTGGAAGATTGAGCTGGGGTCTGTAGAAGTTAAACAGCAGAACTTCCTAAACTTCCTTTAGGAGACCTGGGGAGGGCAAAAGACCTGTAGCTATCACAGCTCAGAACCCAACAGGATTGGTTCTCAATTCTTCTTTCTTAGGTCTCTTGCTGTGTCTTTCCTATTTATCATCTCATTGAAATCTTGACCAATCCTTGTACTTTAGGTGATGATGCCATGACCAAGAAGTTGAGGTTCTCAGAAGCTTAGTAACTTGTCTAGACTCATGCAACTACCAGTGGTACAATAGAATTTTCCCTCCCAGTGAGCTATTTTGCAGATGTTAGAATTTTCTTTGATGATGGAAATGGTGCCAGATCTGTGTTGGCCAGGAGGGTAGCCACCAAGCACATTCTTGAAATGTGACTAGCTAGGCTGCTTCCTTTAAAATTGTATTTAGGTGTAACTGTTTTAAACTGTTACTTGTGGCTGGGTGGTTAGCATATTAGAGATGGCAATCTAGAACTCTCCCAGTCTCAACCCTATTCATGTTTAACTGGGTCATTTCCTAGCTCAACTTTCTTTTTACACCAACAGGAGACGCTTTGATTTATCCCTTAAGAGTGGAACTTAAATGCTGGGGAACATAGGTGGGGGGAAAAAACAGCCCACCTTTTTTTTGTTGTTGTTGTTAGTGCTTACATGTCAAAACTGATGGACAAAAACTTTAATTGATACTTCTTTGGTTGGTTGAATTGCTCAAAGCAGTAGCTGGAAAGGCAACCAAAGCTATTATTTGAGTATGGCAAGGGCATGTAAGTAAAGGCAATATAAAAACCACTAACGGGGAGTTGAAAAGACAGCCCCTAATACTCACGTTTACCTGCTCTTTGGGCAATTCTTTTCAAATGACTTCATCAGCCTCTGTCTGGTAAATAATGCTGCCCAGCCACCATTTACTTTTCCATATAGCTCCATATGGAGCTGAGAAATCAATTAGAAGAATTTAAATAATTGCTTTACTACACAGGAAAAAAATTCTAATATAAAACACTAGATTCATCCAGCGCTTGGAATACATTTAAAGCAACAAGAAAGAGGTGTTAGGTGGTCACATAGTTTCCTGATTTAGTAAATTTTATTTAAATCGACTGTGTTTTTTGAATTTCCTTTGGCAGGAGGAATTTCATCTGCTTTCTGGTTTTTGTATAAAATAATGACAGCTCTTACTCATGTTCAAGTAAACATGATTTACTTAGATTCCACACTTAGATTTTCAGTAGTCTGGCATTTTCCTTTCTTTCATTTGTAGCTTTCAGGAAAAGTCAAATGATAAAGTGACTTCTTTTTATTTGGCTTTCTAAGAGGTAGCTTCCAGTTTGGGTAAAAATATGTGTCTGTCTGCTGTCTGCTCTGTATTTATTGCAGTGTCCGGGATGATCTTATTTTGTCACGCTGACCCTGAAGCATTCTGTAGTCTCTGCCCTAGTAAAGCAACTTTAGACTGACCTGCATTTCAGGGTTATGTGAATTATGTGGCCTCTAGCTCTTTGAAAGGCAGAGACTGAGCTAAAGCTCAAGCATCAGTTACTGAGACCCAGAGCTGTGCATAATCTATTCTTGCCTTATTTCAAGGAGCTAGTAGAAGACCCTGCTACAAACAGAATTTAGTGTTATTGTGAGCTTGACAAATGTAGGGAATATGAGTTAGCTCATTATGCTTATAGGATATCAGGGTGCCTGATGGAAAAGAGATATCCCCTACTCAGTGTTCTTCTGATGTTAAATTATAAAGATGCCAGAATGATGCTAAAGTTTGGAGTCTTCTGCCCCTAGAGAAGACTGCATCTGGGTATCAGCAGATCAGCATCTTCTCAGCAGCCAGGGGTTTCCTTTTTAGCTGCATGTCCTTGATACACTTTGGAACCTCTCTCACTCTGTTTCCTCTTATTAATGGAAACGTCTGACCCATACAATTTCCCAAGTGATTGTCTCACGGGTCAAGTGAGTCATGGACTGCAAAGTGGCAAAGCCCCACAAACTCTGCAGGTGATTTTGCCTCAAGGATTTCTTTCTTTCTTTTCTTTTCTTTTCTTTTCCTTTCTTTCTTTCTTTCTTTATTTTTAATTAATTAATTTATTTATTGGGGAGTTAATGTTTTACATTCAACAGTAAATACAGTAGTTTGTACATGCATAACATCCCCCAGTTTCCCATTTAATAATACAACCCCTACTATATCATCTATCATCCTTCATGGACCTGTATTCTCCCCCCCACCTCCTTTATTTATTTTTTAAGTCTTTATTAGCTAGAGACAGCCAGAAATGGAGAGGGAAGGAGGGGCGGTGAAAGAGAGGGAGAGAGACAGAGAGACACCTGTAGCTCTGCTTCACCAAGTGAAGCTTTCCCCCTGCAGGTGGGGGAAAACCTGGATCCTTGTGCATTGTAACATGTGTGTTCAACCAGGTGTGCCACCACCCAACCCCTTTATTTTCTTTTTTATTTAATAGACAGAAATTGAGAGGGGAGGGGGAGATAGAGTGGGAGAGAGACAGATGCCTGTAGCACTGAGTCATCACTCCTAAAGCTTGCCCCCTGCTGGTAGGGATCCAGGGGTTGAACCCAAGTCCTTGTATGCACTCAACCAGGCGTGCCACTGCCCAGTCCGAGGCCTCAGCATTTAAAGCTGATCTGTTCTTGCAGTTTTTTTAAAAAAAGATTTTATTTATTTATGAGAAATGATAGGAAAGCGAAAGAACTAGACATCACTCTGGTACATGTGCTGCCGGGGATTGAACTCAGGACGTCATGCTCGACAGTCCAATGCCATATCCACTGTTCCCAGACGACTTCTTGCAGTTTTTTTTACAATTCCAAAGACTTCCAAATTATGCTTGGAGAATTTGACAAGTGATTTCTTTTTCCCTTTTTGATGAGACTGCATGGGCTGTGGCTGTGGCTTTTGGATTGTTTCTTCTTTCTTTTGGTGGAATGTAGTAGTTGATGTGTGACTTCTCAAAGGACCTGTTAGCCTGGTTCCACCTTTTGGGGAAGTTAGTGGCCTTATATATGGCCTGCAGTTGGGTCGGCATTGCTGCATTGGACGTTCAGTCTGCCCTGCTGCAGGCTTACTGTTGAGGTGAAGAAGAAGAGCACAGCCTATTGAAGGAACTTGTAGTGCTGAATGTTAGCGGCCTAGGACTTCTGTTCCTGTATGTTACCTTAGCGAGTCTGTACTTGAGCTTTGAATAATTGAAGCGGAGAATGAAGGGGTGGGGAGGAAGGGGTCCTTGTAATCCGCTTGGCCTTCCTCTTTCACACAAATGAGAGTAATCTACTATAGGAGAAAATAAGGCGGTGTTTTCAAGTCACCGTCAGTTCCCATCGTTAAAGCTCTTGGGTTTGTCCTGAAGTGTTCGAGGAGAGGCTTTGTTCTTTAGTTTACACTGAACACTGTAGTGTACAGTAAAGTATTCTCAAGTATAGATGTGCATGTCTGTAGGTACTATATACATGCTTTTAGGCATTACCAGAGATGGTGTGATGTGGCTTTGAAAAATGATATGCTTTGAAAAAGGCAGAGCATGCTTGAAGCTCTGTGGCCAGCCCTGGGCAGACAGGGCTGTGTGAACACCAGGCTCTGGCTCAGAGATTTATAAAGTTTTTTTTTTTTTTAATTTATTTGTTTTTGAGAGAGATGCAGAGAGAGAAAGAGAAACACTGCTCAGCTCTGGTTTATGGTGGTGCGGGGGATTGAACCTGGGACTTCCGGAGCCTCAGGCATGACAGTCTCTTTGCATAACCACTATGCTATCTACCCCTGCCCTGGCTCACAGATTTAATGGCACTAGTGCACTCTGCAAAGGACAGCCAAGAGCTGGCAGCCCCAAACTGCAGGGGGCTGTGCCAGGTATGACCTGTGAAGACCAAAGCACAGATAAGGGGGTGGGGTGGGTGATAGATGTACCTTGATGAGCCATCAATAGGTGGGTCTGTTTCTTATTTTGAAGTTGCATCAACCCAAGGCCTGATGGTAGGGCTCACACATTAGCATGCCAGGTTCAAGCCCACCTGCAGGGGGGAAGCTTCACAAGTGGTGGAGCAGTGCTGTAGGGAGGCTCTCCTCTCTGTCTCCTGGACTCTATTTGAAAAAAAAAGGGCAACAAAAAGGGAATAAATAAGTAAATATTAAAAAAAAAAAAAAAGGAAGTGGGTTGTAGCGCAGCAGGTTAAGCGCAAGTGGCGCAAAGCGTAAGGACCGGCGTAAGGATCTCAGTTCGAGCCCCCGGTTCCCCATCTGCAGGGGAATCACTTCACAGGTGGTTAAGCAGGTCTGCAGGTGTCTGTCTTTCTCTCCCCCTGTCTTCCCCTCCTCTCGCCATTTCTCTGTCCTGTCTTAATAGCAACAACATCAATTACAACAACAATAACTACAACAATAAAAAAAAGGGCAACAAAAGGGAAAACAGATAAACATAAAAAAAAAGCCACCAGGTATGGCGGAATCCTCAATAAGCCACAGTGATAACTGTGGTTCATAAATAAATAAATAGAAAAAAATGCATCAGTCTTCTCTTTTGCTATTGCTAATTGATATGTAGTTTGGCATCCTGTAACTCCTGTATTGTAATCTTGGATGCCCTTGGCAGTACTCATAGTTGGTCCAAGCACTGACTCCTAAGGTTGGAGTTCTATAATATTATTACCACTTCTTATCAATTTTAAATGATGTGTGGGGGGGACTGAGCCAAATTTAGCATTATTTGAGATGCGAAATATCAGTGTTAAAAATAGCCCCTGTATTAAATGATTATTCTTGGGTTTAAAGTATAATTTTATTTCATGCTGTTATTGATTCAGAAAGCATTTATTGAGTTCTAGAGTAGGACCTTTGTTTTTTTTTTTTTTTTCCTTTTGTTGCCCTTGTTTTATTGTTGTCATTATTGTTGTTATTGATGTCATTATTGTTGGTAATCTGCTTTTAGTTTTATTATTTATTTATTTATTTATTTATTTATTTATTTTCCTTTTTTTTTAATTTAAGAAAGGATTAATTAACAAAACCATAGGGTATGAGGGGTACAACTCCACACAATTCCCACCGCCCAATCTCCATATTCCACCCCCTCCCCCGATAGCTTTCCCATTCTCTATCCCTCTGGGAGCATGGACCCAGGGTCATTGTGGGTTGCAGAAGGTAGAAGGTCTGGCTTCTGTAATTGCTTCCCCGCTGAACATGGGCGTTGACTGGTCGGGAGTAGGACCTTTGTTAATGGAATCTTCTCTTCTGACTTATTTTTGGCAAATACAACACATTTTTCTATTAACTCATAGGGACTTTGCACATATTTTTTGGACTGTTCTGTAGAGAACTGTTTGCACCATCAAATTCGTAGGGTATTAATGGCAGCAACATCCATTCTTGGCTTCTCTCTGAAATTTGAGAAATATTAAAATTAAAGAACCTTCAGACTTTGTTTAAAACTAAATTCATATCAGCATTTAGAACTTGTGTTGATTCTGGAAAATGAAGATTTTTAGACCAGAAACATTAACTCAAGTTGATGTACTACAAGCTCTTAGTGTTCAATTATGAAAAGCTTTCTGTTGAACTAATTGTCTAGAAAATTGTGTTTATGTACGAGCAGATATAGCATGTTTGAGAAATAATTGAAGATTTTTTAAAATCCCAGGAAATAACAGGATTTAACGTATTCTTAAGGGGCTTAGTCAGATTCCCCACAGCTGCTGAAAGAGGTGCCTTTATTAAAAATAACTCCATTGTTCTGGATGTAATTAATTAGGAATTTACAATATTACCCAGGCAAGTCTAGGATAAAGTTTGGCTCCTGATATTATATGAAAAAGTTTTACTGCAACAGAAATTAAAACAGATCATTAGGGGACGATATAGCCAATTAGGAGAATCAACCACTTTTAAGCACCTTGGAAAAGTTAGTTTACATAAAAGCCTGTGAAGCTGTAGTCTGAGTTGAAGTTAGTTCTACTGCTGTACCTTGCACAGGCATGAAGTGTTGGGAATTGGTGATTTACTCAGCACAGCACGGGAGGTGGGGCTAGGTGGGACTTGCCTGTGATGCCAGAGCTGTGTTTTGTATGCAAACTAAATCACAGCTGTAAGCAAATACCCATCTCCCCCTACTCCACTAACAGCCGCCAGCTATGGCTGTTCATTTGGTTTGCAGTTTGGTTGAAGGACATCACTATGGCCTTTAGCTGCCCATATCCCCCCTCTGCTTTTTGGTACATTTGGGACAAGTCCCACAAATTGCTAATTATCAGGTTAATTATGCACCCTCCACCTCTTTACTTCCTGCTTCTCTGTGAACTGATTGATAAAAATGAATACATTTCTCTAAAATGTAGAGATTCCATGTACAAACTATTGTATTTACTGTTGAATGTAAAACATTAATTCCCCAATAAAGAAATTAAAAAATGTAGAGATTCTTTATATTCATTTACTCAAATATGAGCTTTTCTAGTATGTGACTTTCAGAGTAAGATTTTTACCTATTTTCACAGTACAAGTTGTATGTATGTGTAAGATACTATGCACTTTTAGGATACTATGCGTCTTTTCATTATTCTCTAAGTTTTTTTTTTTTTAACACCGTCTACAGCTTTAAGTAATTCAAGAGAGAAAATGTCTAGACATTGCTGTTTCTGATTTTTATTTTATTTTTTCTTAAACTCAGGAAAAACAATTTAGACTAGCAGAGGTAAGCAATATTGTGAAAAAGTACATTGGAATATGCTTAAAATATTGAATTGAACTCTTATGTATGAGTACGCAAGAATGAAAGGACAGGGGCTGAGTGGTGGTGCACCTGCTGGAGCGCACATGTTACAATGAGCAAGGACCTGGGTTCGAGCCCTCGGTTCCCACCTACAGTGGGAAAACTTTGCAAGTGGTGAAGCAGTGTTGCAGGTGTCTCTCAGTCTCGCTCCCTCCCTACCTCCCCCTTCCCTATCAATTTCTGGCTGTCTCTAGCCAATAAGTAAAGATTAAAAAAAAAAAAGAATGAAGGGACAATTATAGAAGGTAGTCGGACAGTTTTTCAAAAAGGTAAGCATATAGCTGTCATTTGATCAGCAGTTCCATTCCTGGGTATGCCCAGGCTAATGGAAAACTGAGATTCAGACAGAACACCTGTGTTTATAAACACCATCATTCTGACTCTCTAATAGGTGGAAGCTACTCGGGTGTTCTTTCATAAATCAGCAGATAAATGTGGTGTGTACATGCAATGGAATAGTATTCAGCTGTAAAAGGGAATGTGCTATTTTGGTGCGTGCTACATATAGGTGAACTCTGAAAGCATTATGTTAGATAAACCAACACAAAAGAGAAAACATTATATGTTTCTACTTATACAGTTTATCTAGAACAGAATAATTCATAGAGACAGGAAAAAATAGTGATTAACAGAGGAAAGCAGGATGCATAGTTATCATTTAATGAGCATAGCATGTGTGTGGAATGATAAAAAAATTCTGGAAATGAATAATAGTGTTAATTATATAATACTATGAATGTCGTAAACACTGTTAGTGCCTCTGAATCATGCACTTAAAGTAGTTAAGTTGGTGCATGTTTTCTTATGCATAGTCTGCCACAATAAACAGTGGAGGAAATTGAGGATTTAGTGCAGGAGACCTCAGTTTCTCTCTGTTTGTGACCCCTTCCTGTTTTCTCTGCCCTCCTCCGTGGTGTGGTATGCATTGGTGGAATGAATTGCTTCTCTTCTGTTGCAGTGTAAGATTGCCCTGGGACTTTTTTTTTTTTTTTTTTGAAAGCAGTGTTTCCTTATTAACTGACTTGAATTTCAGAGGAAGACTATTTAAAAATAGATCCCTGAGGGACAGGAAAAAGCATTTTCATATTTAGATGAGCCAGGTAGTGTATTAATGTCCACTGACAGTTAGGAAACCCACCCCCAGCCTCCTTGTGACTCACCTACAAAGCAAGGAGTTGTATGTACAACTAGACCTTTCTTATTTTATAGCCTTTAGGCATTTTATTCAATTCTGTCTTCAGGACTTGAGGCTCAACTTTCACTTCCACTTCGAGAAATGATCTAAGTCATCTCCTATTGGAAATGCGTTAGATGCTAGCGTTCTAAAAGGTCTTGAAGCCTGATAGAAGGATTTAGTTTGTGAAAGAAAACTGTAGAAGGAGCTGTTTTTTTTTTTTTTTTTCCCATCTGAACTTGACTCTGGTATCTAGCTACTGCTGCTCTCTCTCTTTTGTATCTTGTCAGACACTGATGTAAAATTTCAGTAGCTCACTTATCAAATGATGGGATAAGATTTTTTTGTTTTGTTTTGGGACAGTGATTTTTATATTTAAAGCTTAAATATTCATTAGGAATACTGAAAATATTAGCGAAAATTCAAATAAAAAGGTTTATAGCCATAGTAAATAAGAGGTTGTAGGGAAAATTAGATGCTGTGTACCATAAAAATTTTACCATCCATTAATAGTTATTAATTTTGGAACTCCTGGGAACCAGTATCTATTTGAAAGGGTCTTTGCTCTCCTCTCTCTCTCTCTCTCTCTCTTTCTGACTCTCTCTCTCTTTCTCTGGATTTATTTTCTTTGCTGTACTTGTGAAAGGCTTTCAGATAATAACAAACCATTTTGTGGTCTGCCAATTCCTCCACAGGTAGGGTTGTGACCACTTAATAAAGTGTTGGGGACCACATCCTCATTGCCTCTGGTAGAGAGAATTACCAGGACACCTAGCGCTCTTCAGTGGATTTTGGTTGACTCAAAAAGAATGTCTTCTGCTACTTGCTATATATGCCCATTATGTTTCAGAACTGTCTTCTGAGGTCATAATGTCCTTTTCTTTTAAATTCTTCTGGCACTTGAATCTGTGTTTTCCAGGGCATTTGTCATTTTCACTGTTGTCTGATGTTTCACCCTTTGTTGAGTGGAGGGATGTGATGTCTGATTTCACTTATAGCCCTTATGAGTACATTGTAACTATCTGTTGGATGGATCATGTGTGGGTGGGTGAATTCCCAGGTTGAAGGTGCCATTTATTTAAATATAACACCTTTCCTGGTGTTTTATTTAATCATTTTTTCTTCTTCTAAAGTTGACCTCTTTGAAGCAAGGGCCAAGTTGAAGATATTTTTTTGTGTTCTGAGTTTCTCTAAGGGTTCTTTTTGCCCTTTAGAGTAGGGATGTAATAAATATTTAAACACACGTGACAGCACAAGCCACCTTCAGTGCAAGTTTAGCTTTTCATATACTGCTATTTTAAAGAAAACTCGAGAACATATGATATCCTTCCATGTCTGTATTGGAATGATAATTGACTATGATAATTTGAGCAGCCAGCTTCTAATTGTAATACTCTAGCAATGTGGCACTTGGATATATTTTGCCTCCAGGGTAATCGCTGGGGCTTGATGACTGCACTATGAATCCACTTTTCCTGGAGGCCTTTTTCCCCCCTTTGTTGTCTTTATTGTTGTTGTTATTGTTGCCATTACCATTGTTGGATAGGACTAAGAAATTGAGAGAAGAGGGGAAGACAGAGGGTGGAGAGAAAGGTAGACACCTGCAGACCTGCCTCACCACCCATGCAGCGACCTCCCTGCAGGTGGGGAGCTGGGGGCTTGAACCGGGATCCTTAACGCCGGTCCTTGTGCTTCACGCCTTGTTCACTTAACCTGCTGCACTTCTGCCTGGCTCCCAGTACTTGATTATGTTTATGTTGCTTTTCTATTTGGGTCTGTTTGGATATCACAAAGTGAGAGCATTTCAGGGATTTGGAAATCTAACATGATATTTTTACATAGAAATTTTAGAAGGGAAACATTAAAGGGATAAAAACCAGCTAACCACCACCATTTATATCTTACTGAGAGTTGATGCTTCTAACTCCTAGCTAGTGTTCAGTGCATGACTGATCCCTGGAGAAAGGGTCAAAGGGCATATAATGGAAACCTGAGGAGAATGACCTCAGTTATTTGGAGTTGGCATTAAAGCATGCCCAGGAAGAAAAGAAGTTCTTAGAATGTTTACTCCCTCCCTCATGTGGGGTGTGTGTGTGTGTGTGTGTGTGTGTGTGTGTGTGTGTGTGTGTGTGGTGTGCACAGGGCTTTTCTTCATTGTGTCTGCAGTGGATCTTTGGTTCATTTGAGTGTTTTGGGGCAGACTATGTGACCAGACAGATGTGGGAAGACAGACTTTGATCTGTCCTGTGCAGATTTTTGCTCAGTGGCTAAAAAGAGGTCAGGTGGGAGGAGGATTTCCAAGCCCAGAACTGTAATTAGCAATTGGAACAGCAGAATGGAAGTGGCCAGACTTAGGACAGTTCATTATCAAACTCGTCGGGGGTGAAACCAGCAGCTTTGGACAGTTTTATATATAGACATGAGGACATTTGTCACGTGTGCAGTGTACTTCTGAATACTCTGCTGCTCACACGTCAGAATATAATAATTCTTCTTATTATAGCGTTTGCCGGAATATAATAATGGTGACCAGCAGCTCCTGCTCTAGATCAAGGAGAGTAAGAGACAGAGAGTGGCAGAGAGAGACCTCAGGTCCTCATGCAGCCTGCAGCCTGCCCCCTGCAGGTGCTCCGATGTAGCTTGACCCCATGTCTTCCTGCGGGTGAATGTGCATCTGAGCCACCTGCCGGCCTCACCTGTTAAATATCTTATTTATGTCCCCAGGCTTGGGACAGTCCTTCTGTGCCCCAGTCAGTTGAGGCTAAGATGAAGTATTAGCTGAATGCCTTCTCTGTGCAAGTTTATTTTTGAAACGGGAAGATTCTCAACATTCCCACAGAGGGAGCTTTTCCTAAATACTGTTTTCGGTAATAACTTAATCTTGGAGAAGCAGAAAATAAAAGTAAACTTCAAGGAAAGTGATGCCTGAAAATACCATAGTGGGTGAATATAGAATGAGCGCAGAAAAATTGAGGACAACTAGTGAAGAAATGGTGACACTTGAAAATCTCTTGAGGGGCTGGTGAAATAGCTCACGTTGGAAGTGCACTGCTGCTTGGCTATGTGCATGACCCAGGTTTGAACCCAGCTCCCAACGCTTTGAGGCTTCTGTGCTGTGGTCCATTATCATGCTCTCTTTTCTGTCTATATGAAGAAAAAAGAAATAATAAAATAAAACACCATCAGTTATTTAGGCTTCTTGGTCCCAGCAGCTTTGTTCTTCTCAACCTTCCTTTCCTCAACCGCTTTCAGTGAAAATGTGAATTTACACAGAACCTGCACTGGCACTTAGAATTTGTGGTTTGAAAAGTGAACCTCCCTACTCCCAGCACTGACTTCTCTGCTCTGAGACATTTGGGTTGCATCGGAGGCCACCACAGAGACGGGTTGGGAACAGAGCGTAGCATCTTCTAGAGCTAGTCAGTGCCCCTGAGTCTGAGGGCCTCTGTTGTAGGGCCTCTGTGGGCCATGAAAGGTGAGCCCAGGATTTGGAGCAGCTCTGTGCTTTCCCAGAAGGGCAGCTAGACCCAGGGAGCTGGCAGGCCTCAATGCTGCCTTTGTGAGAAGTCAGTGAGCTCCTGCTTTAGAAAGTGAGCTCACGAAGGTGAGCTGAGGACACAGCTTTGAAGTAGGCCCCGACTCTTGTGGCCGCAAGATGCCACCCTGGGGTGGTTGCTGGGTGCTTCACAGAAAGGTTGGCGGGGCCCCGGGGGCTGTGTGTCTCAGTCGAGGGCTGGGCTACCTGAGGGGGGGTGCCCTCCTCCAGTACAGGGGTACCGGAGTCCCGGAAGCCTTGAGTTTCCAGAGCTTGTTGATGGTGATCCAAATAGCATCGACTCTAATAACATCCAGCTCACTTCTAACACTATTTAGTTTTTAACAAGTCTGTTTGCCTTGCAGTTTCAAGCTTGAATGGAGTTTTAAGTTTCTATAAGAAATGAATATTTTGGGAGTTGGGCGTTAGTGCAGCAGGTTAAGCGTACGTGGCACAAAATGCAAGGGCTGGCATAAGGATCTGGGTTCGGGGCCCTGGCTCCCCACCTGCATGGGGGTTGCTTCACAAGTGGTGAAGCAGGTCTGCAGGTGTCTTATCTTTCTCTCCCCCTCTCTGTCTTCCCCTCCTCTCTCCATTTCTCTCTGTCCTATCCAACAAATGACCTCAATAACAGCAACAATAATAACTACAACAATACAACAAGGGCAACAAAAGGGGATAAATAAAGAAAGAAAATTAAAAAAAAAGAAATGAGTATTTTAAAATTGAGAGTTTGGGTCCTACTTGTCTGTATTTGAAGGTGTTTGTATATGTCTGTCCTCTTTGGTCTTTACACACAGTCTTGCCACAATCACATATCATTCATTTTGCTTAATGGAAACTAAATATAATCCCACATATGTACACTCATGTTCAGGGAAATGACAAGTGAATTTAAAGCCTTTTTTGAAAGAAAGTGATTCCAATTTCTAAAATTCCATTTTATTTATTTATTTATTTTTTCACCATCTATTAAGTAGGGAGAAGGATTGGGTGACAGTGGTCAAAGCTCACATTTTATTTTCGGCTTTAAATAGGAACAGATTACTTAGCAGCTTTTTCTTTTATGGGAAAGCAGAAGTTTGTTTTTGACATCGTAATCTTGCTAATGATGACTGTGTAGACGCTTTGACTGGATCTCAAAGACAGATCAGTGACAGCTTGAATCATGTTGAAACTGCAGCTTTGTAGAGTTTGCCACTTGCTTTGCTGTATTACATTTACATTATTACATTTACACGTGGAAATAATGTCACTTCCTGTTTGTATTTCACTTTCCTCTTTAATGAGCCTCTTGTTCTTAGGAGTGTATTCAAATCTAAGAGTTGGTTAAAAAAAGAGGGAAGAATCAAGGATTCCATTTCTAGATCACCTGAGTTTCATTTCCCTTGGAGTAACTTTTTTTTGGGGGGTGGGTGGGGCGGTAATGAGAGGCAGCTCTTTGCCATTAACTTTCTAGTTTTTTTCCTTCTTTGCCTGTGTGGGGAAGGATGTAGCATCCCATGAAGGTGAGTGAGTGCTTGCCGGTTATACTTCATATAGGATGGCAGGTTTTCCAAATTCTGGTTTCCACTGAGTCATCCAGGAGGGACAAATTTATCTATGTTTTGCTTGGCAGATTCACAAAGACCTTTCTTAAATAGTGCTTCTTCTTCTTCTTCTTTTTTTTTTCCTTTTTGGGTAGAGGTAGGGTGCAAAATAGCTCGCCATCCAGGTTTGCACCCAGCCCCTACCACACTGGAGGAAGCTTTGCTTCTGTCTTGTCTTTACCTCACTCTCTGTCCTGGCCTTTTTATTTTTATTTATTTCTTCTTCTTTCATACAGATTGCTGTATTTGTATGCCTCTAATATCTCTCAGTTTTAGCCAAGGAATGAATAACTTTCACAACATTTCATGAAAGCATAGTGTTTTTTTTTTTTTTTTTTGAAAGTTTAATGGCAAAGCTATGTTCAATTAAAAGGAAACATCTTTTGAGAGAAAGCTTCTTGGGAATTCTTTAGCCTTCCTCTATAAATAATAACAGATTATCCATATGGTTCTCATATTTGGGGGGGAACATGGGAAATTACTAACTTAACTTGGAATTAATATCTTGGGTAAGAAGATAAATTCTTAATCATCATTTATAGTGGTGGTGATTGAGTCCATGTGCTGTGGAGACTGAGGCCTGTTTAGGAGACTACACTGTGCAGATATTCACCTCTGACTTGGTTTCCTCAGTCTCTCAGTGGTTTTGCATGTTAAAGACAATTGTGTGTGTGTGGGGGGTCGGGTGGTAGCACAGTGGGTTAGCGCACATGGTGCAAAGTGCAAGGACTGTTTCAACAATCCCGGTTCGAGCCCCTGGCTCACCACCTACAGGGGGTCTCTTCACAAGCAATGAAGCAGCTCTGCAGATGTCTGTTCTTTCTTTCCCCGTTTCCCCTCCTCTCTCGATTTCTCTCTGTCTTATCCAACAATAAAAACAATAATACCTACAACAATGATAAAACAAGGGCAACAAAAAGGGGGGAAAAAGAAGCCTCCAGGAGCAGTGGATTCCTCGAGCCCCAGTGATAACCCTGGAGGCAAAAAAAAAGAAAAGAAAAAAGAAAGAGAAAGAAAAGAAACAATTGTGGTAGGGGGCTGGGCAGTGGCACAGTGGGTTATGGACTCATGTTGTGAAGTGCAAGAACCCACGTAAGGATCCCGGTTCCAGCTCCCAACTCCAGCTCCCAACTCCCTAGCTGCGGCGGTGGGGGTATGTGTGTGTGAAGCAAGTCTGCAAGTGTCTATCTTTCTCTACTCCTCTCTGTCTTCCCCTCCTCTCTCTATCCTATCCAACAACAACAGCAATAACAACAACAATAAACAAGGGCAACAAAAGGTAAGACATAGCTCCCAGGATTCATAGTGCAAGCACCGAGTCCCAGTTATAACCCTGGAGGCAAAAAAAAAAAAATTGTGGTGGAGCACCAGGTACCTGGTATAGTGTACATGTTACAATGTGTAAGGACCTGGGTTCAAGCCTTGAGTCCCCTACTTAAAGGAGGAAGCATTACTAGTGGTGAAGCAGTGATGCAGGTGTCTCTTATCTCCTCTCTCCTCCCTCAATTTCTTTTTGTCTCTATTGAATAAAAAAAGCAAATGAAAAAAGAATTGCTGGGATTATTTCACTCAACATAGCAACTTGAATCAAGTGCTTAACCCTTAGTAGCTGCAATTTCATTTTACTCCTTAACCTCAAATATTTACTTGTTGGACACATCTCTTATATTAAAAATTTCTTTTCCCAATTGCTTTAAATGTATAGATAAGTACTGGCCATAGTTTTGTCTTGTCCTTGCTACTGATGTCTTCAGTGCCTTTGTTGTAGTAGTTGTTTTTGCCTCATCTCTGGCCACACATGAGCTGTTCACCTTCACAAGGTAGTATGGGCAAAACATGAGGCAAAAGCTTGTCCAGACACTGAGCAGTAGTTAATTATTGCAAGTGCTACTTGTATGAATGTTTTCTTTCTTTTTTATATTTTAATTTATTACCAGATAGACACAGAAATTCTGAGAGGAGAGGGGGAAGATAGGACAAAAGACAGAGAGACACCTGCAAGCCCTGCTTTACCACTTGTGAAGCTTCCCCTTGCAGGTTGTGACCAGGGCCTTTTGCCTGGGTCCTTGTGAACTGTAATGTGTGCACTTAACCAGGTACAACACCGCCTGGCCCCTCAATATTTATTTTCTTATTTTCCCTTTTGTTGCCCTTGTTGTTTTTCATTGTTGTAGTTATTATTGTTGTTGTTATTGATGTCATCGTTGTTAGATAGGACAGAGAAAAATGGAGAGAGGGGAAGACAGAAAGGGGGAGAGAAAGATAGACACCTGCAGACCTGCTTCACTGCCTGTGAAGTGACTCCCCTGCAGGTGGGGAGCTGGGGGCTCGAACTGGGATCCTTATGCCGGTCCTTGCATTTTGCGCCATGCACACTTAACCCACTGGGCCATTGCCCAACTCCCCCCTCATATATTTTTTTCCTCTTTGCCTCCTTCTTTCTGTCCCCCCCCACCAAAAAAAAAAAAAAAGACTTGTCCCCTTTTAAGTAGATATGTGAACATTCTGCTTCTGCTCCGAAGTTAGGATCGAAGGAAAGTTGTAATAAAGAAAAGTCCTCCCCCCATTTTTTTGGGTGGATGTTGTTCTTTTTATTTTTTTAATTTTAATAAATTTTTATTGCCACCAGGGTTATCATCGGGGCTTGATGCCAGCACTACTAATCTGTTTTATCCATTTACTTTCCTTTCTATTTTACTTGATAGGACAGAGAGAAATTGAGAGAAGCTGAGGAGAGAGAAAGAGAGAGAGAGAAGTTGAGACACCTGCAGCCCTTCTTTACCACTCATGAAACTAGTGTCCCGCAGGTGGGGAACAAGGGCTTGAACCAGGGTCCTTGTGCATGGTGACGTGTACACTCTACTGGGTGTGCCACTACCCAAACTTCTGGTCTAGCTGTTTTTAAGAGAGATCAGATATTGATATTAGTGTGCCAAGTCTTGGGGCACCTGGGACCTGTCTTATACCTCCTGGGTCACCAGGTCAACACTGCGCTCTTCATCCCTATGGTTCCGGAACGACAGCTGTGCCGGACCACACTGGGACCTGAGGCTTGGGTGCTCATTTCTGGAGAAATAAAGGATAGGTTTAGTAGAGCTCTCAGTGAGTAGAATAGTTTTCTCTGCCTTGAAGGGGACTTCACCTCACCAACTTGTGATGTGTAAGCCAGGCTCTGGGGAAGTAAAAGGCAGGCGCAAAGCAACCCTGGGGTTTTGGCTGGCTCTGGACTGTCAGGGTTTTTCTGGACACAAACACGGTGGAATGGAAAGGGCAATTGGGATCAGAGCCCGTCTTGCTCCCTGACAGTGAATGAGCTAGTGTTGTTAGGAGGAGGGGAAAAAAAAATAACATTCACCTTTAAAGCATTCTCCCCCCCCCCACCCCTCCCATTCCTGGTCGCTCCAGTCAGGGCAGACTCACTGATGAAAATTAAAGGCCAGTGTTCCGCCCCACCTCAGGCATACCCTGAGCCGTGTTGATAATGGCAATCCTATTATTTCCCTGCAGCAGACAGGAAGTGCTGTCTACACCCATTAGATTTGTTTGAGTGGCCCCTGGCTGAAAAATGAAGAAAATTAAATTTTCTAACTTGCTGGGAGAAGGAAACAGAAACTCACACAGCATGGCATAGAGTTTGATTCTTGGTCTGGAGTAAGAAGAGCTTCGTTGAAGAAAGTTTGATGTTCTTAGTCTCCATTCTAGGGACCTTTGACCTCTATCCTCTTGGAAATCATGAATGTACCCTGGTGGATAGTATCTGTATAGAGCTGTCAGAACTGGCTTAGTTCTGAACCTCTTTCACCAGGGTTTGCCTTCAGCCCAGCTCTAGGTATCTAACTCCTGAGGGGGAGACTAAAAGGAAGACTTTGTTACAGCTTTCTCTCAGAAGGTTTAGTTGCTTTCCCAAAGCAACATTCATGGCCAAAAAAAAAAAAAAAATCTGTAACTGCATTAGGGTAATCAATTATTTTGTGGTTCCAATGACCAGGAGAAACAATCCTGCTGATTATTTCTTGTGGCAGGGGAAATACACCAGCAGTGCCTGCACATCCCAACCACTCTGCTTCTCAGACCTCCCTTTCCTGACCTCATGCCTGGTTTCCAGTGCTGCTTTTGTGTCCTTTAAGAGTTAGTGCTTCAGGGAGTCGGGCGGTAGCACAGTGGGTTAAGCGCACGTGGCACAAAGCACAAGGACTGGCATAAGGATCCTGGTTTGAGCCCCCGGCTCCCCACCTGCAGGGGAGTCGCTTCACAGGTGGTGAAGCAGGTCTGCAGGTGTCTGTCTTTCTCTCCTTCTCTCTGTCTTCCCCTCCTCTCCATTTCTCTCTGTCCTATTCAACAACAATGACATCATCAACAACAACAGTAAAACAAAGGCAACTAAAAGGAATAAATAAATAAATATATATATATAAAAAAGAATGAGTGCTTTTGGGAGCTGGGTGGTAGCGCAGCAGGTTAAGCGCACATGGAGCAAAGCGCAATGGCTGGCAGAAGGATCCCGGTTGGAGCCCCCCCCGGCTCCCCACCTGTAGGAGGTTGCTTTGCAAGCAGTGAAGCAGGTCTGCAGGTGTCTGTCTGTCTGTCTTTCTCTCCTCTCTGTCTTCCCCTGTTCTCTCGATTTCTCTCTGTCCTATCCAACAACAACAGCTATGACAACAATAACAGCTACAACAAGCACAACAACAAGGGCAACAAAATGGCAAAAATAGCCTCCAGGAGCAGTGGATTTGTAGTGCAGGCACTGAGCCCCGGCAATAATCCTGGAGGTAAAAAAAACTTCCACGGTGGTGGATAGCATAATGGTTATTCAAAGAGACTCTCATGCCTGAGGCTGTGAAGTCCCAGGTTCAATCCCCCCGTACCACCGTACCACCGTAAGCCAGAGCTGTACAGTGCTCTGGTATTTCTCTGTGTCTTTCTCTCTCTGCATCTCTCTCAAAAATAAAATAAATAAAATACTTAAAAAAAAAAGAATGATCCTAGATTCTTGACTTTTTGAGACAAGGCAGGCTGATCTTAATTGCTGTTTGTGGTCTGATTTGTTGGGATGTTTAATCACAGATTCTCAGTTTGCATGATGCATCAAGGAGGGGGTCTGAAGTTGAGGGGTGTGCTTGAAATCAAGGGGTTGGAGGTCCTAAAGGAACAGACATATCACTCTTTAAGAAAAACATTTTTATTTATTTTGCATAAAGATAGAAACAGAAAAAGAAAGGGGGAGGTAGAAAGGGAGAGAAAGAAAGAGACACAGCAGCACCGCCTCACTTCTCAAAAGGTGTCCACCCTCCAACAGGTGAGGACTGGGGGCTTGAACTTGAGTCCTTGTGCACAGTCATGTGGGCGCTCTACCGGATGTATGTGCCACTGCCTGGTCACTGTGGCCTTGTCACTCTGTGTCCACCTGGGAGGAAAGGAACTGTTGCATTGAATGGCTCTGCACTCCCGTTCACATGGAAAGAGCCCTTGCTGTACCACACAGATCCAGATGAATGAGCCCTGGGGCACCACTTCTCCACCTCTGGACTTTGCTTAGTGCTGTGCATGGGGCTCCCAGGTGTCCTGGGGATTGAACCCAGGACCTACTCATCATGAGATGTGGACTTAATCCATCTCCCAGCCCTGAGAAGTTATTTCTTTAATTTAGAACTTAGATTTGAAGTAGCTGTCTAGATTATTAACTGATCAACTAGCTGGAGTCTATTATAGTTTATTGTGTAACCTATTTATTTGCAGTGTGTCATGGCTGTTTAAGTTTGCCAAGGTATCGGGGCAAAGGTACAGTGTAGGCGTGACTGTTTATTTTTCTAGCACTGGAGCTCCATTCTTGTTTTGTCATAGAAAAGAAATCACTGAGAGCAATGCACCTGATACCCTGTATAAACTTGCTTAACCTTTAACGTAATGATATTTCTTCCAGGATGCTGACCAGATGATTACGTGTAAGGATGTTTGTCCAGAGGCTAGTGTAAGAAAACTGACACAGCAGAGGGCACGTAGCACATTTCTCCCTTTTGGATAATTTGGTTTGAGAAAACCTCCATTTTGAATTGCTTCATAGCTATAAGGCATCTTATGATTCACACTTTCTTTTCTCTTTCTCTTTCTTTCTTTCTTTCTTTCTTCCTTCCTTCCTTCCTTCCTTCCTTCCTTCCTTCCCTCCCCTCCCCTCCCCTCCCCTCCCCTCCCCCTCCTCTTCCCTCCCCTCCCCTCCCCTCCTCTCCTCTTCCCTCCCCTCCCCTCCCCTCCCCTCCCCTCCCCTCCCCTCCCCTCCCCTCCCCTCCCCTCTCCTCCCCTCCCCTCCCCTCCCCTCCCCTCCCCTCTCCTCCCCTCCCCTCCCCTCCTCTCCTCTCCTCTTCCCTCCCCTCCCCTCCCCTCCCCTCCCCTCCCCTCTCCTCCTCTCTCCTCCCCTCCCCTCCCCTCCCCTCCCCTCCCCTCCCCTTCCCTCCCCTCCCCTTCCCTTCCCTTTCTTTACCAGAGCACTGTTCAGCTCTGGCTTATGGTGGTGCGGGGGACTGAACCTGAGATTTTGGAGCCAGCTTCAGGCATGAGAGCCTTTCTGTATAACCATTATGCTATCTACCCCCCCCCCACCCCCCCATTCCTGTGTCCAGCTTTAGGAAACACATATTTGGATTTGCAAGAGTGAGATTAGTCAGGTAGCCATGGAGATTCTCTGAGCACACTGTGTGTCCACCACACAGAGAGGACTCATAGTGAATAGTGACCCTTCATGGGGACCCATCGTGTGTGTGTGTGTGTGTGTGTGTGTGTGTGTGTGTGTGTAAGATAAAGAGGGAGGGAGGGAGAGAGAAAGATACCACAGTGCAGTGTAACTGGGCTTGAACCTCAATCATGCACATGATAAAGTAGCAATAAATTGAGTTAATTTTCTTAGGCCCCCACTATCCACTTTTCATCCCCTTGAGGAGTAGAAAATTGTGGGGGCCCATAGCTTGTGTGAGCCAGTAGTGTGCTCGCTGAAAAGCACAGGAACCTTTCTGTCTGAACTGAAGTGTTTGTGCGAACATGGATGGTGTCCCAGCAACTGGAGTAGTTTCCTGTCCTTTCACCATCTTCCCTACTGAGACAGAGAACTCCTTTGGGGCAGGGGCCATGTTTTAATCTAATCTAATCTAATCTTATCTATCTACCTTCCTTCCTTTCTTTTTTCCTGTTTTATTTGATAGGACAGAGAGAAGTTGAGAAAGGAGGGAAGATAGAGAGGGAGAGAGAGGGCAGGGGTAGATAGCATAACGGTAATGCAAAGAGACTCTCCTGCCTGAGGCTCAGAAGTCCCAGGTTCAGTCCTCATTTAAACCAGAGCTGAGCAGTACTCTGGTAAGAAAAAAAAAAGAGAGAAAGAGAGATACTTGCAGATTTGCTTTACTACTTGTGAAGCATCCCCCACCAGCAGCAGGTGGGGAGCGGGGACTCGAACCTTGGTTCTTGCACATGGTTGTATGTGCACTTAACCACCACCTGGCCTGCCTCCCTATTCTCTTTTTATTTAGTGTCTGGCAAGCAGTAAGTGCTCAGCGTATGTTTATTGACTGAATGACTGAGTGATGGCATCAGACATACTGTTTTGACACTGGCAGAATAGGATTTCTTAATGTTAAAGCTGTGTTTCTACTTCTGATTCTTGGAAGTATTTTAGATTTTTCATAAAAATAACTGAGATGTCTGAAACCGTGTGAAAACTGAAAGATCTTAAATGTCCAGTCCTAACAGCAAAAGGTTATTTGTGGAGACAGGGAGGTAGCGCAGTGTTGAGACTTTGGACTTGTGTGCATGAGGTCTTGGGTTTGATCCCCAGCACATCTGCCAGAGTTCTGTCCTCATCCCCCCTCAACTTATAAAATAAATAAAAACAAACCTTTCGAAAATAGAACAACTATTTGTCTCGAGGCTGGGGAGAATCAGTGTAGAGGTTGAGCAGAGGGCTTTCATGCAAGAAGTTCCAGGTTCAGTTCCTAACAGTCAGAGCTGAGTGGGCAAAACAAAACAAATCTGTCCTGAGAATAACACAAATCCACTCCATCTAGCTCAAGGCCAGCAGGGTTGGATTCTCTGGACTGGAATTGTGTCTTTGAATTTCTTAAGATCTGAGAACCAGCCCTGCAAAGTCATTGGGAATTACTTTTCTCCTCTCTTTTTCTTGCTCCTTTTTTTTTTTGTTTAGGTAGAGGGAGAGAGACAGAGAGCTGGAAAGCTGGAGAGAGGGAGAGCGAGAGGGAGAGGGAGAGGAAGAAGGCACTGCTCCACCACTCATGAAGCTTCCTCATTTGCAGGCACCCTCATGTGCTGGCTGGGGCTTGAAGCCAGGTCCTCCTCTTGGTAAAGTGAGTGCTTTACCAGGTGTGCCACCTGCTGCCAAGCCGCCGCCTCCTCCTCCTCCTCCTCTTCCTCCTCCTCCTCCTCCTTCTTCTTTTTTTCCCCCTTTGATACTTCCTCTTTTGTAGAGTCCATCCATTATGAATTCTGGATGCTTCTAAATTCTTAAGGTTTATCAGATTTTTCTCCACTTTCCAAAATGGCCAAGTTGACACATTTTCATAGTGAACTGACAATATGGATGATAGGTATATTGTCTTAGAATCATTTTGAGCAAGTTCCTTTGCTAGTGTGTCATTTACAGTGTGGGAGGAAAGATGTATAAAGAGAGAATGCCCACTGTTCAACAGTGAGTGATTATCTTTACTTTCCAGCCTCTTCTTTAAAATGACTTGTGATACATGGCTATGTTGGGTGGGTGGTAGATAGCATAATGGTTATGCAAAGAGACTCTCATGCCTGAGGCTTCAAAGGCCCAGGTTCAATCCTCCTCCACACCACTGTAAGCTAGCTGAGCAGTGCTCTGGTTAAAAAACAAACAAACAAACAAAAAAACATGGCTATGTTGAATTCTCCTCTTAAATCATCACAGAAATGATGCCCGGTCTATTAATTCCTTTGTTCACTGGGCAGGAAATAGTTCTGTTTGTACAAGTTGCATAATCTTAACTGAGAGCAAAGAACTAAAAAGATCGGTTCAATCTTTTTCAGAATTAACCTTTCAGTTCTACAAATTTTTCTCTCTCCTTTAATCCTTTTATTTATTTGTTATTGGATAGAGACAGAGAAATTGAGAGGAGAGGGGGAGATAGAGAGAGAGAGACACCTGCAGCCCTGCTTCATCACTTGTGACGCTTTCCCTCTGCAGGTGGGGACCAGGGGCTTGAATCTGGGTCCTTGTACATTGTAATGCATGTGCTTAACCAGGTGTGTCATTACTTGGCCCCAGTTCTACAAATTTCTGCATGGTATGTGAACCAGATTACTGGGAAATTGTTGTCAGAATGGCCGAGGAACCCTGGGAAAAATGATTGCACGTGAGGAGCCTGCTGGTATTGACATCAAGTCTATGTAGCTTCCCTTCCTGAGTTCTCTCCCTGCCACTCCCCCCACCTGTTACCTGTTCGTAGTATTTCCATCATCTGCTGCTACTTTTCTTTCCAGAGCTGGAATTTTTCTCTTTATCACAAACATTTCTTTCTTCCCCTTTCCTTCCCTTTCCTTCCCTTCCCTTTCCTTCCCTTTCTTTTCCTTCCCTTTCCTTCCCTTTCCTTCCCTTTCCTTCCCTTTCCTTCCCTTTCCTTCCCTTCCCTTCCCTTCCCTCCCCTTCCCTTTCTTTCAGATTTTATTTTTATTTTTTTAAATATTTATTTATTTCCTTTTTGTTTCCCTTGTTTTTATTGTTGTTGTAGTTATTATTGTTGTTGTTATTGATGTCATTGTTGGATAAGACAGAGAGAAATAGAGAGAGGAGGGGAAGACGGAGAGGGGGAGAGAAAGACAGACACCTGCAGACCTGCTTCACCGCATGTGAAGTGACTCCCCTGCAGGTGGGGAACCGGGGGCTCGAACTGGGATCCTCACGCAAGTCCTTGCGCTTTGGACCACGTGCGCTTAAGCCGCAGCACTACCGCCCAAATCCCGATTTTTTATTTTTATTTATTCACGAAGAAGATAGCAGAGAGAGAAAGAACCAGACACCACTCTGATACATGTGTTGCCAGGGATTGAACTCAGGACCTCACGCTTGAGAGTCCAGTGCTATATCCACTGCACAATCTCCTGGACCACTCACAAACATTTCTGTGACTGCTATTTTGCAATTTAGGCATAGCTCCTTTAATGTATAGTATTTCTAAGTCCTTTTCTGACAAACCATTCACAAATTCATTCATCTATCATTTATATACTTCTTTCATTTTGCTTGCATTGACTATTTCCTGAAGCTGATATATCAGTAACAGAAAATAGGGATGGGAAGATAGTTTTGCAAAAAAAAAAAAAGAGAGAGAGAGAGAGAGAGACTCTTATGCCTGAGGCACCAAAGGGTGCAAGTTCAGTCCCCAGCACCACTATAAGCCAGAGCTGAGTAATGGTTTGGAAAAAAGAATAAATGTAAAAAAAATCTCAGGAGCTGGTTGAACACACCTGGTTGAATGTGTATGCTGTAATGCGTTTGACCTGGGTTCAAACCCCCAGTCTTCACCTGCAGGGCTGCAGTTGTCTCTTTTTATTTCCTTCTTTCCTCTCTGTTTCTCTCTGTCTCTATGCAATAAATAAAATGTAAAAAATGATAACAAAATAATAAAAATGAGAGAACATAGAATCTTAAGTAAATGATTAATAGACATGAAAATGAGGAGAATGAAGAATTATGGTTAGTTGGGCGGTAGTGCAGCAGGTAAGGACTGGCATAGGAATTTGGTTAGAGCCTCTGGCTCCCCACCTGCAGGGGGGGTCGCTTCACAGGCGGTGAAGCAGGTCTGCAGGTGTCTTATCTTTCTCTCCCCTGCTCTGTCTTCCCCTCTCTCCATTTCTCTGTCCTATCTGACAGTGACGACATCAGTAACAGCAACAATAATAACTACAACAATAAAAAACGACAAGGACAACAAAAGGGAAAATAAATAAATATTAAAAAGAAGCTAAAAAAAAAGGAATTATGTGAATTTAAGTAGAGTAAGATAACAGTGTCTCGTGGTCCGGGAGGTGGTGCAGTGGATAAAGCATTGGATTCTCAACCATGAGGTCCCGAGTTCGATCCCCGGCAGCACATGTACCAGAGTGATGGCTGATTCTTTCTCTCCTATCTTTCTCATGAATAAATAAATAAGTAAATAATTTCTTCTTTTTTTTTTTTAAAAGATATCAGTTTCTCTCTCAAAATGATTATCTACTGTGATTTCTTGTGAATCAATGAAGTCAAATTGTTATGTGAGGTATTACTACACATTTGTTAACTCTTATAGATCATTGCGATTTGTATGATTGATCCATTGCCCTTTCTTGTACCTTTTGCTCTCTATTATTTTATATTTGAAACAAGTCTTTTCTGTTCTCATTCTTTTTCTGATTTCCTTCCGTTTCAAGACATAACACAGTCTTTTCTTGCAGTCTATAGCCACTTACCAGAGCTCCTCAAAATGTTTTTGGAAAACCCTGCTTTTTCTTTTATCCTTCTGTGCAGGCTCTGATAATGCCCTTTCTCCTGTTCCATCCTTCATGGCAGAGTCCTTTGATGGTACAAGCTGCCTTGGAATTTCTGTTAGCCTGTTAAGCCACTCAGGAAAGGTAGTCCTGTTAGCCTTCACTTCTCTTCTGCTTCTATCACAAAAGGCCGAGGACTGTGAATCCTCTGTCGGCATTCCTTTCCTGAAGCATCTGCTCCGAAGATCTCTTTTCTTAGCTTCTTAACCAGGATCTGAATTCTTTCAGAGGCATCTGATAAGAGCTCCCATCTTCTCCCTGTGCTGTGGAGGAGACACAGGGTTTTGTTTGAAATTGGCTTGGCAACTTAGATAGCATTAACCTAGTAGTGATTGCATGGTATTTTGAAGATAAGTAAGCACACAGAGCAGTTTCTCTAAGATGAGAGTGAGGTAAAATTGAGGTGTGGATGTTGGGAGGGTCACCGGTTGCTTCTCTAACTCATTCACTCTCAACCGGGGATTGATAGCATAATGGTTATGCAAATAGACTCTTATGCCTGAGGCTTCGTCAAGTTCCAGGTTCAGTCCCCCGCACCACCATAAGCCAGAGCTGAATAGTGCTCTGGTAAAAAAAAAAAAAAATTAGTAGCCATTTACTCCCAATCTGAATGTGTCCTCAAGGAAGGGTTTTGCCCACATGCAGGGCAAGTTCTGTTATTACCTACTGTATATTTTTTATTTATTATCTTTCTGCAGTTTTTTTTTTTTCTATTATCCTTATTTATTTATTGGCTAGAGACAGTCAGAAATTGAGAGGGCAGGGAAAGAGTGGGAGAGAGACAGAGAGACACCTGCAGCACTGCTTCTTCACTCATGAAACTTTCTTCCTTCAGGTGGGGACCAGGGGCTCGAGCCTGGGTCCTTGTGCACTGTAACATGTGCACTTAACCAGGTACACCACCACCTGGTCCCTGTCTGCAGTTTTTTTTTTTTTTTTTCTTTTTTATTTATTTTTATTTATTTATTTTTTATTTTTTATTTAAGAAAGGATTAATTAACAAAACCATAGGGTAGGAGGGGTACAACTCCACACAATTCCCACCGCCCAATCTCCATATCCCACCCCCTTCCCCGATAGCTTTCCCATTCTCTATCCCTCTGGGAGCATGGACCCAGGGTCATTGAGGGTTGCAGAAGGTAGAAGGTCTGGCTTCTGTAATTGCTTCCTCGCTGAACATGGGCGTTGACTGGTCGGTCCATACTCTCAGTCTGCCTCTCTCTTTCCCTAGTAGGATGGGTCTCTGGGGAAGCTGAGCTCCAGGACACATTGGTGGTGTCTTCAATCCAGGGAAGTCTGGCCGGCATCCTGATGACACCTGGAACCTGGTGACTGAAAAGAGAGTTAACATACAAAGCCAAACAAATTGTTGTGCAATCATGGACCCAAAGCTTGGAAAAGTGGAGAGGTAGTATTAGGGAGGTACTCACTGCAAACTCTAGTATACTTTTGCTTTCTTACTTTGGTGCCATACTCCAAACTCAGTCAATTTCTGCTTTGCATTTCTACTTCTTCTTCTTCTTTTTTTTTTTTTTTTTTTTTTACATGCATAACATTCCCCAGATTCCCATTTAGCAATACAACCCCCACTATTTAATTCATCATTTTTCATGGACCTGTATTCTCCCCACCCACCCACCCACCCCAGAGTCTTTTGCTTTGGTGTAATACTCCAATTCCAGTTTTCTAATCAGTGCTTAGCTCCTGCTTATTCATCTGTAAAACTCCTTATCGTTTGTCTTAGAAGGCAGTGGTCTGCCACCAGATGAATTTCCAGGTAGTTCCGTTTTCAGATGCTTTACTCAAGAGTATAAGATAGGTCCCTAGAGGGAACCCTGGCTTCCAAGGTTACTCTCAATGTCTTTGGAATCTGGAAACATACATTTCCGGAGTCCTTGGATGCCATGGTGGGTCCATGTCTCCATTCCATGTGTCTCCGGGAAGGAGAGTTGAGCCCAGCTTCCTGCGAGTTCCTGCTGCTCTTACTATCAGTGGTGCACTACTTGAAGTGGCAGAGACCCCGGGAGCTTTGAATTTTGGTTCGCCATCATTGGGCTGCACGCACAGTAGGCCCTCCTTCCCTTTGATTTACTGGGTGAGCGAGAGGAGTGACCCTTCAGGTCAGAGGTGTTTAAGAAGTCTTTTTCTTTTTTTAAAATTTAATTTGCTTTTTTCTCCCCTTTTGTTGCCCTTATCATTTTATTGTTGTTGTAGTTATCTTTATTTATTTATTGGATAGAGACAGCCAGAAATTCAGAGGGAAGGGGGAGATAAGAAAGGGAGAGAGACAGAGAGACACCTGCAGCCCTGCTTTACCACTTTAAAGTTTTCCCTCTGCAGGTGGGAACTGGGGGGCTCGAACCTGGGTCCTTGTACATTACAACATGTGTGCTCAACCATGTGTGCCACCACCTGGCCACCATGTTGTTGTAGTTATTGATGTTGTCATTGTTGGATAAGACAGAGAGAAATGGAGAGAGGAGGGGAAGACAGAGAGGGGGAGAGAAAGACATACATCTGTAGACCTGCTTCACCACTTGTGAAGAGATTCCCCTGCAGGTGTGGAGCTGGGGGCTCGAACCAGGATCCTTACTCTGGTCCTTGCGCTTGGCACTATGTGCGCTTAACCTACTGTGCCACCACCCGACCCCTTAAGAAGAAGTCTTCACCTGCTTTCCACTTCACACGGCCTCGAGTTCCTCTTTGGCCCCGTGTGTCATGTGACTCCATGCCTGTTGCACCTTCATGGGAACCAGCGATAGCTGGAGACAGACTCTTACAATCTGTGGTGGGTTCCCACGTGCTGTTTCTAGGGAACTAAGAAAGATGTTGATTGACGTACACGGTCTCCTTTCTCGCTAGGAGTTGGCAGCTCTTGTTTTTTTTTTTTTTTTTTTTTTTAATGTGAAACTTCTTTCAAAAGGTCCTGTGAAATGGGGTGACATCCCACACCCTGCAAAGTGTTTCCTCGTTCAGGAGGGACGTGATCAAGGCTCGGTTCAGGGTATTGACACCTGGGCTGGGTGACTGGGAAGCGTGTTGTCTTCACTTGGTGTGTCCAGGGACGCCGAGCGGGGCAGGAGGTGCTCCCTCGCTCTTGGCTGTGCTTTGGGAACATGGTGGTGACCCATCGGCCATTCACTTTGTGAAGGCATTGCAGAGTGCTGGCTTCTTGCCTGGAGTGGCTCCAGGTGGTCAGAGAAGATTTTGGAGCTGAAGTCAAAGAGTGTATTGCAGTGATAAAATGGGATGTTTTCATGCCTGTATCGGAACACTGGCTTCGAACTTGGCCCTTTGCAAAAGTTTCTTTCTTTTTTAAATTTCTGATATATTTTATTTATTCATTTAATGAAAGAGATGGAGAGAGAGGTAGGGGTGGGGGTAGAGACAGACACCAGAACATTGCCCAGCTCTGGTTTACTGTGGTACTGAGTATAGAACTTTGGAGCTCAGAGCCTCAGGCTTGAAATTCTTTTGTGCAGAACCATTAGGCAGTCTTCCCAGCCAACAAATGTCTCCTCCCCCCACCCTCCCAAGGTAGATGAGGAAGAAAACTTACAGATGGAATGTGATAATAGAACACCTTTGTTCTTGGTGCTAGAGCTACTGTGTGTAGTCCATACAATTGCTCTGTGAATCCTAATCCCTTGGGAGTAAGTGTTTAGAGAGGATATGGAAGGAACTGGAAATGGGGGTGTATTCCACCATCCTTTTAAAGGGTTTGAAAATGGGAAGCAGAGGCTTCGCTTGGGTTTCATGTACTTTATCTGATCAACTACCCATTAGCCCATAACTGTTGGTTAGTGGCTTTCCGTAATGAACTGGCCCATCTCTGATGAACGCCATGCCTTCCTTCATCTCTTCCTGTGTTCCCCATGAATCCATGTCTACAGAATAGTGCTCAGACGTACAGCGGGGAAGCAGGTGGTAGCAGGTGGGAGGGGAAGAAAGAAGTATGGCAATCAGGGCATGAACCCACAGGCAATGAACGGGCTTTGCTGCTCTGGGCTCCAGAACTTAGCTTCCGTATGTGACAGTGGGTCCCTTCACCAGTGAGGGAGTGATGTGGCCCTGTGCTCTAGCTGAGAAGTCTGAGATTCACAGAGACCATAGTCTGCCCCAGGTAATCAATCACTAGTTAACTCACTCTGAGTACTTGCTCACATATAATTTGGGGGGAAATTTATTACAAGTTTCCTGCCCCTTCAGGATAGAGCTAACTGCAGGCTTCGGGAAAGATAAGCTCCCTTCCTCCCGGGAAGCTCAGGTCTTGCTCACGTACATATGTTGAGCCTTTCAGTAAAACAGGACCACGAGATTCAGATGGTGGAGTTAACCCACAGGCTGCTGCCCTGCTCTGCTCTCAGCCACTCTCTCTGAGGACCTTGGAGAGGCTGAAGGACATTATTAGCAAAATTTCACAGCTTTGAAGAAAGTTGACCCACCTGTGGGGATGTGACATATAGTTGTATACCACAAAAGGTTTTTTTTTTCTTTAATTGTGATGTTGTCATGTAGCCTGAACACAAGGAAAAAGCTCATAATTTTGATTTTTGAATACTGAATTCTCAGTCATCCGATAACTTCTTTTGAAGCATACTTACTGGGAAGGAGAGAGATTGGTGCCCCTCAGCTAGCAGACAATATAAGTTTTCTGGGACTTGTGGCAGTTTGTCCATTTCTCAAATTGGAGCTTCTCCTGAGTTCTTTCTCTGGCTGGGACAGTGGCTGGGATTGGTGTTCTGCCTTGTGCAGATCTTTCCACTGGGCTTTTGGTCCCAGCCCACGCACCCGGCTGTCCTTGTGCAGACCTAACTAAGCGTTAGGTGGCCATCTTCATCTCCATTTCCTCTGTGTCTTCCAGAAGCTGCCAGGCTCCTCCTCCTCCTCCAGGCTGTCATTCTGCTTCATTTTGTCTTGATACATCTCTTCTGTTTTGATATTGTTCAGACACTGTAATCCCCCCACACCTCCCTATATTATATGCCGCTGTAATTAGTCCCTGGGTTCTTTGGGGATTGTATCCTAAACTGCAGGAACAACCTGTTCTGCCCCTGTGCCTTTTTGAAGTCTTGCTGCCTGTTAGATGAAAAGGATCAAAGTGGAGGTGGGTCTGTCTGTCTCAATGTAAATGTGGTCTCAGAGGCTTTTTCCACCTTCACAAAGGCACAGGAGCTGGGCTCTGTTGCTCTGCTGCTTGTCGCTTTATAACAGTTGTAGATGAAACATTAATGCTTTTATTTTCTAAGACATTGTGAAATGGACTTGTGCATTTATAAGTTTTCTAAAGAAAGCAGCTGCACTGGGTCACAGAGCTGCAGTTGCATCAAGGGCTTCCTAGGTGAAACTCAAGTCTCTAGTAGTGATTGGTCTAGCCTTTGTACTTGTGTCGGGGAAATTAGTATCTCATCACCACCGGAAAAAAAATCACTTACCAAGACTAGTGAGAGTCCAGAAATTTCTGTATCTTCTGAGGGCTTGTGGCCTAAGAATTAGTGCTACAGACCAGTCTCTCCCTTATGTAATAATAGACATTGGGAAGCCAGCAGATTTCCCTTCTATTCACCCTTATGTTATGCCCAGAGGTCCGAGTCTCGATCTCACACAAAGAAGACCAGAATCACATGCAATAGCAAGAGCCTTTATTTTTTTAAAAAATATGTATTTATTTAGTTTCCCTTGTTGTTTTATTGTTATAGTTATTATTGTTGTCGTTGTTGGATAGGACAGAGAGAAATGGAGAGAGGAAGGGAAGACAGAGAGGGGGAGAGAAAGATAGACACCTGCAGACTTGCTTCACCGCTTGTGAAGTGATTCCCCTGCAGATGGGGAGCGCGATCCTTACGCCGATCCTTGCGCTTGGCGCCACCTACACTTAACCCGCTGTACTACCGCCGGACTCCCAGCAAGAGCCTTTATTAGCAAGATTAAGTTTAAGCGTCACCCAATCTGGTCCCCTACGCCTACACTGAACTTCTCTGTTCCAGACTCTTGGAAACAGAGTTGGCAGTCAGCTGAGGTAAAGAACAAACACCTCATCACAGACCCCTGCACGTGCTAGGTCAACCCGGCTTTGACCTAGCACGTTATGATTGGGCCCTCCTCAATCGCTATCGAACAGGCCATGGCCTGTGCGCCGCTATGTTCCATCGCTGGGGAGCCAGAGACAACCCGAACTGCCCCTGCGGCTCCAGACAGACTATGACCCACATAGTCAACGACTGCCACCTCTCCAGATTCAAAGGAGGTCTCGAAACTTTACATCAGGCTCAACCTGACGCTGTTGACTGGCTACGGAAGAAGGGCAAACGCTAGAAGAAGAAGCAAGCTTAAGCTTGGGCCACCGACACCCTTCTAAGCAAGGGGAGAGTCTGCGACCCCGATCATTTTTCATCCCGCCTTTTTATAGTTATCACAGGGTGGGTACAGGTGGAAATGTTTACGTACAACAAGGAACAGTTGGTTTCGGGTTAACGGCTGTTCTCAATATTCGGGGCTTTTCTTTAACTTCCACACCTTATGGTGTAAGGGTTCCCCTGCTCCTGCTCTATTTGCAGAGATTTTCTTTGAGAACTAATAGGAGAATACTTGTTTGCCCATGGCTGCTACACTGAGTGTGACCTCAGGCTGGGCATCACTGTACTCTGCCCAGATCCTGCCCAGGCTGGAGGGTAATGGGATTTAAACTTCAGGAGGAGATGGCTTCCCATTGGAAGTGGATAGTTTTGTATGCCTTAATGAGGCTGAAGCAAGAGTTTTCCTGGTGTTTAGTGGTTCATTTTACTCTGCTAAGCAAAATGGTTTCTAAGATGATGGCTGGCTTTGGAAAGAGTTACAATACAGTTGACCCTCTCTATTGCAGAGTTTTATAGCAGTGGATACAACCAACAGAAAACAGGATTATGATAGGCCTGGGATAGTTGTGTTGTGTCTGTATTGAATATGTATAGGTCCATTTGCTACTAAGCATTATGGTATAGCAACTATTTACATAGCATTTGCATTGTATTAGGTCTTTATAAGTAATTTAGAGATGATTTAAAGTATGCAGAATATGTGTAGGTGCTCTGCAATTTCATTATTTTGTATTATAGAAGGTACTTGCTCACCTTTGGATTTTGAAGAGGAAAATCTGGAACCAAGGTGAAGCAGATTCCCAGGGAAGTTACTATTACAGCCTTTGATCTGATTGGCCTGTCACTGTTAAAGCCATTGATCTGATTGGCCTGCCTTTATTATAGCTTTTGACTTGATAGGCTTGCCACTACTATAGTCCTTGATCTGACTGGCCCTCATCTGTTCTTGAACTCTTCAGTCTTCTCATTCATACCTACTGTTCAGAGCCCACAGAGTCCACCCTGTGTCCAAGATGTACTGGCCAGGCAGCTCCCGTTCTGGGTCATGACCAGCTGTAGAACCTAACGGACAGTTTTATTTAGTCATCTTCACCAACCTGATCCCCCTCAATGCCTTTCCATCAATAACTTGGGGAGTGGGAGTTGGGCGGTAGCGCCCCAGGTTAAGTGCACATGGTGCAAAGCGCAGGGACAGGCGTAAGGATCCCGTTTCAGTCCCTGGCTCCGCACCTGCAGGAGAGTCACTTCACAGGTGGTGAAGCAAGTCTGCAGGTGTCTTTCTTTCTCAACCCCTCTCTGTCTTCCCCTCCTCTCTTCATTTCTCTCTGTCCTATCCAACAACAACGACAACAACAACAACAATAATAGCCACAACAGTAAAACAACAAGGACAACAAAAAAGGGGAAAATCAATAAAATAAATAAACAAAAATTTTTTAAAAGTGTTAAAAAAACAATTTGGGGAGTAATCTGAGACCATTTCTAGGAGGCTATGAAGGCAGTTTACAAGCTGCTGTGTTTTATTTTTATTTCATTCACTCTTTATTTACATAGCAGCTTCCTATGTATTGTCTATGGCCTCATTCTCACCGGACCCTGTGAGGTAAACTAAGTGCTCGCTGATAAGAAAACCTGACCAGAGAATTTTCTTAAAGACACACTGGAAAAGAAAAGGGGAAGCAGACAATATTTCCAGTTTTGGTCTTCTGATTCCAATTTCTCCTCTCTCCTAGGCATAATAAAATAATGTTTCAGAACTGGCTAACCTTGAATTAAGTCTTGAGGTACACTCCTTCTTCACCTTTAACATATTTCAATTGTGCTAACATTTTCTAAGACTATTGTGAGATTATTTTCACATTCACTTTTTAAAATGTTTTAAAAATGTTTTATTTATTATTGGATAGAGACAAAAAGAAATTGAGGGGAGGTAGAGAGACAGAAGATACCTGCAGCTCTGCTTCACCACTCATGAAGCTTCCCCCTGCAGGTGGGGACCAGGAGTCCTTGAACCTGGGTCCTTGTGCACTGTAACATGTATGCTTAGCCAGGTGTGTGTCACCGCCTGGTGACCCCTGACGTGCACTTTTATAAATGGAGAATGGAATAGCAAATTACTATTTCAAGTCACCATGATTTTATAATTGTGGATGCTCTAGTATTATACCAGAATCCAGCTTCTTTGAGCCTTGGAGAGAGAAAACAAAAATAGGAGACATTGTGGAATTCAGAATTAAGGTACTGGGACTGGTTGGTTGCTTATTCACTAGGGCGGACATGTCGGGCTTTTTGCTGTTGGACTTCAGGATTGGGCGTGGAGGCTCTACAATCTGTCTTGTCCTGGGGCAATGGCAACATCTTGATACTTTATGCCTATTGACCTCAGCGAGATAGTCAGAGACTATGTTATTAACTAGCAGTGGTTTTAATGAGAGTGAAGATGTTTTTACAAATCAGATCTTGAGTGTGTGAAGCCACTAATGCCCAACCATAAAATTCCTGTTTGGTCACCACCCTAAGAGACACCAGCCCGTCATGTCTGGGAGGCGTACTTGGGTAAAACCCTTTGTAGTTGAGCAGAACATGCCCTGGCGTCCCCCTGGGCTGCTCGGCCCAGAAGGAAGGCCCAGCTTTGTGACGTCCGCTGTTTGGCCAAGCTCCACATCACACCCTGACGGCAAGACCACGGATGGAACCCTGTGGGCCCAATGCAGCTATGCTTTGCAGGCCTTCAGCTCTCCCTCTTTCCCCTGTGGCCCTTGTAGAAGCAGGTTGTCAGAACTGCCTGTCTGTAAAAATGCAGCAGGAGAGCTCAGGAGTGACGAGACCAACCTGCATTTCTATGATGGCATCAGTGCCTCCTAAAATGTACTTTCATCTATGCCTTTATGAGGCACTTAGTCCTAATTATTCCAGTCTTTTCTTTACGCTGAGACCCAGAGTGGTAGCTTCCATCAGCAGCCCTGGGCTGGCTCTGAGATAGGCAAACAAGCAAGGGCTCCCCATGCTGTGGCCCTCTGGACCATTGCCACTTGGCGGACAGATTTAAACATGCCTGCGGCCCTCTCTCCAGTGATCTGACAACATTTTCTCTGTATATGGGGCTGAGCTGATGTCACAAGCAGCGGAGACAAGGCCCTGCAGTACGTACACCTGCCAGGTGTTCTAAATTCAGCACTGCCTCTTTGCAGTGCTGGGAACCCTGCTTTGAAAGCTTTGCCTGGAGAAGAGGTTCCTTCAAATGCTGGGAGCTGGCATGGTGGCGGGGTGTTGGCAACAGGTCCCATCTGTTCAGTGCCCACTCATGCTTCTCAGGGGTAGCAGAGCCCGGATTTAGAGTGGGGACTGAGCATGAAGATGACATAGGACTTCTGCAGGCGGGCAGCACCCTGAATGGCAGGTGGAGTCTCCTGCCACTGGCTCTGGTTCCAGCTTCAGCTTGATGCTGGCGAAGCAGCCGGTCGCTGTCGGGGCTTTGACTTCTTCTGGAAGGGAAACCACACATCACTAGACAGTGATTTGACTTCTTGAAAAGAGAATCACGCCCTGTGTGTGGAGAGAAAGATAGCTGGGAGAGAGTTCCCAAGTTCATGCCGACTGCCTTATTTCCTACAAACTCTGTCTGCATCTGCAGGATGTTTCCAGAACAGGGGACAGGCTTTTGTGAGGAGTCTCAACACAGGTGTCTGGGCTGTTCTGCATTTACCTTTTCCTCTGATAGGTGATGGCTTGTGCTGGGTCATTGAGTCTATACGCAGAAATATGCTTTAAAACTAACCCTGCGCCATGTCCTCATCACTGAGAAGCTCTCATTATTTTAGCCAGGAAAAGAAAGTTCCTCTCCTCTCCTCTCCTCTCCTCTCCTCTCCTCTCCTCTCCTCTCCTCTCCTCTCCTCTCCTCTCCTCTCCTCTCCTCTCCTCTCCTCTCCTCCCCTCCCCTCCCCTCCCCTCCCCTCCCCTCCCCTCCCCTCTTCCCTCTTCCCTCTTCCCTCTTCCCTCTTCCCTCTTCCCTCTTCCCTCTTCCATTTATTTATTTATTTATTTATTTATTTATTTATTTATTTATACTTTAACTACAGGACCCCTAAGTGTCCTCAGTGTCTTAGTGGGCCACTTTATAGTATGGGTTGTGCTCTCAGCTTGGGGAGAAAAATAAGGTAAATCATAGTCCATGTGGAGACCTAGGGACAGGACAGGAAACTGTTTTGTAACCATTGAGCGTGTGAGACTTGGCAGCCCCCCCCCCCCCCCCCGGCCCCTTGATTGATTGGCAGTTGGGGGAACTTCAACACGAGTATTGCCAGCCTCTGTCTGGAGTGCTTGATGTTACCACACTGCCACACTATTGTGGCCTGCTTTCTTCTAGTAATCACATTCGTGTAACTGTATAGATATAGAATTTGGAAGTTGTAAGCAGGATCCAGTCCCACCTCTGTGAACTGTTTCATCTTTTTTTCCCCTTCTCTTCCACCTCCTCCACCTTCTTCTTCTTTTCCTCTTTTTCTTTCTTTGTTTTGCAGAAATAGGGCCATGCACATGACTTTACTGCTGCCAGGTTGACTGTCCAGTTCAGATAAAGGGGCAGGGGCAGGGCCAGAGAGGAGATAGCACAACATTGACACCTCACCCCCCGGTGCCTTGAGCCTTGCGGGCTGTGCTAATGGCAGGTCACATGCCCTACCCAGTGAGCTGTCTCTCAGCTTCACGGATGTTCTCATTTTAGGAAAACATTAGAAAAATTGCAGGTCCCATCTCTTACTTACTCTCTGCATGTAATCTGGGATATCCTGTGAGTTTCTCACCATGCTAGTTAAGAGGAAGAGAGAAAAGATGCCCCAAAACAATTACCTTGTGGCTATGGCCAGAAGAGATACAGGGGCAGGGGGTAGCACAGTAGTAATGAGCAAGGATCCTGGGTGATGGGTCTCAGCTTCAGTTCCTGCCACCAATGATTCTGAACTGAGTTCTGGCTGGAAAAGCAGATCTCACAGATGAAGAAATAACGGGAGCAGACTGACCTCTCACACCTGGGCAGTAATTTGGAAGGAAAAAAAAAATTAGTGCTGCCAACAGTTGTTGGTTGCTACTGTTTTCATGGACAGGAGTGGCTTGCTCTAAGAAGTCATTTTGCTCTCTGGCCCTCTGGCCTCTGGCCCTCTGGCCCTCTGGCCCTCTGGCCCTCTGGACTGGCTGGGGTTTGTATAAGCTGACCTATTGCTTCTTTCTCTTTTAATTTTAATTTTTTTAAATGTATTTATTTATTTATACCAGAGCACTGCTCAACTCTGGCTTATAGTGGTGTGGGAGACTGAACCTGGGATTTGGGAGCCTCAGGTAGTAGAGTCTGTTCGCAGAACTGTTACACTTTCTCCCCCGCCTTCTATTGATTCCTTCTGGTCTACTAGGGATACTGAGATTAGGAACACCTGGCGAGGGGTGTTCCAGGGGCGGAGCTTTTTAAGTCTCCTCAGCGGAAGGTGTTTAAAGGCTATCCCATCCCACTTGGAATTTTCTGCAATAGAATTTATTGTATAGAGCCCACATTTTTCCTTAGTGGTTTCTATGATGTCTAAAGGCTTGAGCTATGTAGATGAATTCCCTATTTTATTCTCACCCTGAGAATCTGTAGATCTGATTGTAAAAGTTGTGTAAAGTACTTGACTGTCTTGGTTTTGTTGTTGTTATTTTAACCAACATACTGTTCAGTTCTGCCTTCCAGTGCTGCCAGGGATTGAGCCTGGGATTTTAGAGCCTGAGATATGAAAACCCTTTCGTAGAGCCACTATGCCATATTTTCAGCACTTTTACTATAGTTAAACAGCAAAGATTTTATTTTATTTTCTAACTTGACTTACTTTATTTGATAGAACAAGGAGAAATTGAGAGGGAGGGGGAGATAGAGATAGGTAGATAGATAGATAGATAGACAGACAGACATTTACAGCACTGCTTAGTTGCTCATGAAGTTTTCCCCCTGTAGGTGGAGACCAGGGGCTTGAACTCAGGTCCTTGTGCATGGTAATCCCTGCACTTAACCAGGTGTGCCACCATCTGCTGCCACAGCAAAGATTTTAAATGTGCAGGCTCTCGGTAACCGTCTCACTATGTATTACAGCCAGTGCTCAGCCCTCCTATAATGTCTGATGTCCACCTGCCTGCTCTGTGCTCAAGTCCTTGTGAACCATTTGATTCTTAGGGAGCTTTCCCTTTGATTGTTTTGACTGGAGCACAGCTCAACTCTGGCTGCTGGTGGTGCAGGGAATTGAACCTGAAACCTCTCTCTCGCCTGCAGGTCATGTGCATAGGGACTACATTGCTGCCCTAGGTCTTAGGGTCCATGAAGTGGAGGGAGGGGAGCAGGTGATCGCCATGATTTCCTTTAGCTTTGGATCTCTGTGAAGATCCCCTGGCAAAGTGTTTGTAACTCTTGAGAGGGGCGAAATGGAGCAGCAATCAGTTTTCGACAGTTCTCCTTTTCAAGTTGAGCCCTGAATGTCACTGTTGAAGATAGAGTCCCTCTAGCATTGGTTCTGTGTGCTCTGAAAGGATACTCACTGAGGCATGGTTCACCTTAAAATCTAAAGTGCCTGTATGTAAAAATAATTATGTAGGAGGCTAGGCGGTGGCACACCTGGTTAAGTGTTCACATTACAGTGCACAGGTACCTGGGTTCAAGACCCTGGTCCCCACTTGCAGGAGGAAAGCTTCGCAAGTGGTGAGGCAGGTCTGCAGGTGTCTCTCTGTCTCTCTGTCCCTCTCTGTCTCCCTCCTTTCAGTTTCTCTCTGCCATAGCAAAATGAAATATAAATAAATAAAATAAAAATTAAATGATTATGTAGATCTAGTTGAATCTAAAGTTTTATGGATTAGTACATGCAGTACTGTGATACCATTCTCTTCTGATATATATATATATTTAAAGGATGCCAGTCAGTGGCCCACTGAATTGATTATGTGACCCAAGAATGAGTCTCGACCTGCAGTTCACAAAACACTCCCATAGCAACGTCGAATATGTTTGCGTCTGCTTCACAGGACAGCTCTTTAGCTAAGCTGCTGCTGGCTTATTTACTTTCAGTTCTTCTAGAGACTTAAAATTCTCTGGCTATTTTTTTTCTTCTTCTTAAGTTTAAGAATTATTTTATTAGGACAAGCTCTTCTCTTTGATTTATATGACAGTCCTCCAAGATCAGATGCACTTAATCATTACTTAGAGAATACCTTACAGGTAGTTGTGTTTTTTTCAACTTCTTCTATGATTTGACATTTTGCTTTGCCCAGGCCTGGTCAACTCTCTTTAAATGCTATGGGTTGGGGAGTCGGGTGGTAACGCAGCCGGTTAAGTGCACGGGGTGCAAAGTGCAAGGACCGGCATAAGGATCCTAGTTCGAGCCCCTGGCTCCCCACCTGCAGGGGGGATCACTTCACAGGTGGTGAAGTTGGTCTGCAGGTGTCTTTCTCTCCCCCTCTCTGTCTTCCCCTCCACTCTCCATCCTATCCAACAATGACATCAATAACAATAATAGTAACTACAACAATAAAACAACAAGGGCAACAAAAGGGAATAAATAAATATAGAAAAATAAAAAAATTAATACTATGGGTTTGCGTTCCTCTTAAATCATGGTAGCACCCCCCCCCCCCGTTTTTCTTGCAAGTACATGTGTCTTAGGTCTCTAGATTTCACATATGAGTGAAACCATTTGGTAGTTGTCTTTCTTCTCCTTACTTATTTTGCAAAGCATCATCACCTCCAATTCCATCTATTTTGTCCCAAAGGACACACTATCATCTTTTTTTGATTGCACCTCCTCCCCCCATTTTTAATGTATGCCAGATCTTCTACCTTTTTTATGCTTTCACAGCAGACATTCTTACTGTCATTACTTTCCTTCAAATGCCTTATTCCACCCACATTGACTGAGCTCTGCCCTGTGCTTGGACTCTTTTCTGGTTTTGGGGTACAGCATGGCCAGCATCTCTGCTCTGGGCGGGGAAAGTGCACGTTGAGGAGATGGGGGAGTGAGTGTGCCTGTGTGGTGAATGAGTCATCAGGCCCAGGGCCTTGCCCAGCCTCTCAGGGGCTCAGTTGCTTGTGGTCTTTTATGGCTCTGTGCTGGATGCTTGGGAGGCATTTCCCCTCTGGATTGTGACCCCTTCTTGCCTTTCCACTTGAGTGCACAGCTCAGCCAGGATGCAATGGCCAACTTCTAGGGGGAGTTTGTGTAAAGTTTCCTATTTCTCTTAATTACTTCAAAAATTAATTGGAGATTAAGAGCATTTAAATCTGTCAAGTACAGAAACACTATGTTATTTTTCTTGGGTTTCAGGGTGATTAGGGCAACGATGAAAGCCTGTGAATTCTTTGGAACAACAAGTATACTTTTAAAATAAAATTATAATGATTTCTAGAGTGACTTTGGCATGGGTACATTTGAGCCAGTGTTGATCGTTCTACAATAAAAGTTCACTTAGAAATGTCTGTTACGCATAAAGTAATAACATTAGTGTGAAGAGGTTTGAGTGAACAAAGTAAAAGATTTGGTCCCTATCTTCAACGCAGGTGCTCGCTCGCATGAACACATAAAATCTACATGCATGGCATGTATAAACAGTGATTAGGTTACATAACTACAACTTTGCTGTGACTGTAGATAGGGAGAAGTAGTCAAGAAAGAATAACCGGAGACTTCCTATTTGAGGGGGACAGGAATGGATCGGTAAAAAAAAAAGATCTTTCTTATCTGCTCCAAGTTGAAGTGGCTTGAAAGTGTTTAAATATGTGCATCTATGTGAAGCCATGGTTTATTTATCCTTATAAAATACTTTTAAAAAGTTAACAAATTAAGAGCTTGTTGTGAGGTTGTGAGTCTCTTTCTAACATGAGAAATTACCGTGAAGAAGAAACCAGTCTTCAGCGTGACATTGTCAGTCTGAATGCGAGTGCATGACCTGCAAGTCTGAGAAGTCTTTATGGCACGGCCCCTTCCTCTACTTTATTCAGAATTACGCACATTATCAGTTAACTTACTAGTCTGAGTTAGCGGATGCTGATTTATGTTGGACTTAGAAACAAAGCCCTAGAACATGACTACACTTAATTGGTGAATGCTCTCTCTCTTCCCTGAGCAAAGATGTTTGGCTTCCAGTATGGTTGTCTTAGAATTAATGAATTCTTTTCTGTGACCTCATTATAGCAAGGCTCCCACCACAGAAATATTTGACTTTTTTTTTTCACTCCTTCAGCCAGAGAGGCAGACTTGAATACTTTTAAGTTGCCTAGTAATTTTCATTCAGAGGTGGACTGGATACTTATTTAGGCAACTAGTATTCAAGTCATCTTTAACAAAGAAAAATCTTATTTTTGTCTTCAAAGTAGAATGATGCCTCAAATTAAAAAGAGGTAGCCAGAACAAAATACTACACAGGAAAGTAGAGTAACATGTCTTAACTATATAATTGTAGGCAAGCACCCAAATGAGATCTCCTATTTTAAACTTGTGTGTGTATGTGAGAACTCCACTTGATTTTTTAAATTATTTCTTTATTAGGGAATTAATAGTTTACAGTTGAGAGTAAAATACAATAGTTTGTATATGCATAACATTTCCCAGTTTGCCACATAATTCAACCCCCACTAGGTTCTCCTCTGCCATCATGATCCAGGACCTGAGCCCTCCCCCCACCCCCCAATCCAGGCTTTTTTATTTTGGTGCAATACACCAATCCACTTGATCTTTAAAAAATTTTTTTTTTTAAATATTTATTCCCTTTTGTTGTCCTTGTTTTATTGTTGTAGTTATTATTGTTGTTGTTATTGATGTTGTTGGATAGGTCAGAAAGAAATGGAGAGAAAGATAGACACCTGCAGACTTGCTTCACCACTTATGAAATGACTCCCCTGCAGGTGGGGAGCCAGGGGCTCGAACTGGGATCCTTACACTGGTTCTTGTGCTTTGCGCCACCTGCGATTAACACGCTGTGCTACCACCCGACTCCCAATCCACTTGATTTTTTAAAGTGAGACAATACTTTGCACTAGTTCTTAAAATTTTCCCTCCATTTGAAATGTGTGTAAATAGTTATTTCCTAATTTTGGCAGGTCAATGGAATCTTGGTTTTTGAGTGGGCAAATATAGCTATCCAGTGGAATGCAGACCTCTAGGCCTGCAGAAGGGGAGAGGAGTCATTTGGCTACTATCTTTAGTCAGTTATTATTAGTATTATTATTACTTTATCTTTTTTTTTTAATTTCAGATTATGGCCTGGTCTGCTCTGTCTTTATATGCTGTCTTCTTTGAATGGGTGATGGGTTGATTGAGGCAAATACTTAAATACACTGCAGGATTCCTATGGTGGCAGATGGGGACATTAGCACTTTTAGTTAGTTGCAGGCAGCCTATTCCAGCTGCTTTGGACTGAAATGTGAACTTTCTGCATTTGCCTGCCTTGTGTGACACCCCCCCCCCCCCCCCCCCCCCCCCGCGCGCGCGCTTGCCTCTGAACCCGTAGGTGGCATTCTTGTGCTTATTTAGCTGATAGAGGGCATTCCCTAAGTGAGAGAGACATCAGTTCAGATAAAAGTTTGGAGGTTTCAGTCAAGGCAGCCTTTACAAGAAGTCGTGGTGATGAGTATCACATGATCATCATGGGAATTGTGTTGATTTGACTGTTGACACTATGATATGAGAGACAAAGAATATATTGACCCGCACCCCCCAATCTGATTTGTAGATATTTTAGCAACCTTTTTGATAATGAGGGGACCTGTAATTGTCAGGCATCTCCCCAGGATTGGGAGGATATAGCATAGTAGTGCAAACTCACTGTGGTTCATATTAAGTACGACATGTGTCAAGCTTTAAACTACTTGACATTATTCTTTAGCCAAGAGCTTTGAGGTGAGGCGTCGGTGAGTTCTTTCCTGTGCTGAAGGGGGGGGGGGGGGACTCTGAGGAATTGTAGGAGTCTGTAGGATCCTCACACCTCTTTAAGTCTCCACTCAATAGTACCTTCCTCCAGTGCTGCAGTTTTGCCTATGCTGAGAGTTGACCCAGAGTTATCACTCTACACATGACTAGCTTAGTGGAAAGAGGCCAGGGAGAAGGAAACGGCTCATGAACTGGACAGATAGTGACTCAGAAGATCATTGGAAAGAAATTTTACTGTCAGGGCATTTTTACTAACAAAACAGAAGTACCTGACAGTTATTCCTGGACTGCCATTTTTGAGGTGTCATTTTAGCATTCAGTTCAGTACCCGTTGAAATTTATATAAATGGGAATTAAAGTTTACATGGCCACAATCTGTGCGATCAGTATATTCTATAGGGTGATGAATTTCAACTATTTGAAAACAATGTTTTATAATGCTTTTGTTTTTGAAGTTACCTTGGTTTAAAAGACAACTGATATTTTAGGAACACCTTTTCTGAACTACTCAGATTATTTATTTATTTATTTTCTTCTTCTTCTCCTTCTCCTTCTTCTCCTCCTTCTTTTCCTCCTTCTCCTCCTCCTCCTTCTTCTCCTCCGCCTTCTTCTTTTTCTTTTACCAGAACACTGTTGAGCTCTGGTTTATGGTGGTACAGGAGATTGAACCTGGGACTTTGGAACCTCAGGCTTGAGAATCTCTTTGCATAATCATTATGCTATCTACCCAGCCCCTGAACTCCTAAGAATGGGTTACCACATCTCACCTCCTAGCAAAACACCAGGGAAACCCCTTAACCCTTGCCACCCACATCATCTCCCTTTTGATAGTTTTGTCGTCTGAGGTTTATATTCAGTTGATTTGCTTGTTCCCTTGCTTTATTTCTTTATTTCATTTGAGAGAGACCATTTGGTATTTTTCTTATATATAAGTATCATTAGTATTTCTTGTCATGTTGGTTTAGTGGTAGTTAATTCCTCTAACTTTTGTTTGTCTGAAAGGCTCTTCATCACTACTTCAGTCTCGACAGATAACCAAACTGGATAGAGTATTATTGGGTAGAAGCCTTTTCCATTTCAAAATGCTATGCTTTGCCAGTTTTTCTGAATTTCTGTTGAGAAACCAACTAGTAGTTTTACAAGAATTATCTTTATAGGAGTTACCTTATAGGTGACTATTGGCTTCTCTCTTCTGGGCTTTTAATATTCTTTGTTGTTGACCTTTGCTAATTTAATTATTGTATGTACTTTGGCAAGCTTAGATTTGGATCTATTTTCCTTGGACCTCTTAGAACTTCTTGCATTTGGAGTCTGACTCCTTCAACTTGGGGTAATTCTCTCAGCGAAGGTTTCTTCAAATAAGGATTCTATCCATTTCTCTCTTCTCTTCTCCTGGTACCTCTGTGATGAGAATATTGTTCCTCTTGATGTTGTGCCATGACATTATCTCTTACATTATCTTCATTTGGTTAGTTACCGTTTCTTTTTGTATTTTTTTTTTTTTTTTTTGTGGACAGCTTCATCTACCTTATTCTTTTTTTAAAAACCACTGTTCAGCTTTGGCTTATGGTGGTATGGGGGAATTGAACCTGGCACTGGGACTGGGACTTTGGAGCCTCAGGTATGAGAGGCAGCTTGTTCCAGCTGCTTTGGACAGAAATGTGAACTTTCTGCATCTGCTTGCTTTGCATACCCCCCTGGTGCTTGCCTCTATTCCCGTAGGTGGTTCTTCTCTGCATAACCGTTGTACTATCTACCCCCCACCCCACCTACCTTGTTCTTTAGCTTCCTACTTTGACCTTTGATTTCTGTCTTTCTGCAGTAGTTTCCCCTCCCTCCCTCTGTCTGCATGCATTTGTTTTTTTTACTCAGTTATTATATTCTCTAGCTCTCTGGCTTCTGTTATGAGTTCTTCCATATTTTATTTTTTATTTTTTTGTTTTCTTTCATATTTTCATTCGTACTTTCTCTGATTTTAATTTTTCTTCCATTTTGCTTTTCATTTCAGTGAATTTGCTTAGGACCTTTAGGGAATCTATATATTTCTGTTAAATTTGGAGTTTTCTTCAGACTGTAGGTCCATTGCAGTGAGTGATTTTCTGTCTTCCCATTATGTTTGATGTTCTGTCAAAATCAGGGCCAAGAGTCTGTTTGAATAAGCCTGGACAGTGACCAGAGTTAAGCAGTCTAGTAGTTCCTTGGCTGAAGCTATAGCACTTAGTCTGTGCCAACCTGGGTACTAGAGTTTGAGTTTGCTGGTGCATCATAGGATGTTGGGATAACAGATTCTGACCAAGGGGCTATTACTATGGAAACTAAATAACATTATGACTATTTTCAACCTGTCACGGTTATAGGGAAGACTGCCCCTGCATCTTGTATGTGGTTTATAGCTTTAATTTCTAGCTCTTTGCTGTAGTAAAGTTGTAGGTACATTTTAAAAAAAAGATTAGGGTGCTGAAGTTTCTGTTCAGCTTGCCCCTTGCTCTTCTGATTAAAGTTCTGTATCTTATTTGTCTTCAGGACATTTCTCTCTGTTCTTGCTAACTGGATGTTGAGTCTTTGTCTTTTGTTTTGAAAGACTTTCTGAGATCTAAGTCCATCCTTCTGTGGGCTTTTTCATGCATGCTATGACTTTTCTGTTGTCAGTGGCAAAGGAAAGCAAATCCTGCTAGTTGGCCATCTTTGTCCTACCTTTGAATTTCAGCATCTAATCAAGAATGATACGATCTAGGTCAGAAAATGAGAGGAAGAAGCAAGGCTAAGTTTTGATCAGTGGCACTCATTTTGTGTGCCTCTGCTTGTCACAAAGAGGTATTGTTCTTGGAAACAAAATTCACACAGGCAGAAAATCTACTTCTTTAAAAAAAAAAATCAGTCTTTCCCTCTTTCCCTCCCTCCCTCCTTCCTTCTGATCCTTCCTTCCTTCCTTCCTTCCTTCCTTTCTTCCTTCCTTCCTTCCTTCCATCCTCCCTTTCCTCACTGCCAGACTAGTTGTTGCTTTGACTGCCTTGGTGACCAAAATTTTGTCTATGTGACTTGTAGAATCTTAGATGCTTTATTTCAAATTTGAAAACACAAGGCTCTAAATTAAGAGAATGGCTTTAAAGTCATTAAAATTTGGAGAAAGGGACTGGATAATAAGATAAAGTTTCATAAATAGCAGTTATTTTTTTTCTTTAATGTGAATTAGGGGTTTGCTTAAATGCTTAAATCAGAAAAACAGCTGTGGAAAAACTCAAAACAGAAAAGGCTTATCTTATAAATTTATACTTTACTTGGAGGCCTAATTAGTAGCGACATCAAGTACTTCTAAAGATTATTTAAAAGGAAGGAGTTATTACCCATTTCACTAATTGCCTTGCTTTCAAGGTTTTAGGAAGGAGAGTGAATGCCTCATGATTTGACTTTTGAAGTTGAGTGTTTGTGATTCAGCTATTTTTATTCTGAGAGTTCTTGCCCTTCCATCTTAAAGACATCCTTTGATATCTTTGAATTTTGGGCAGTAACCTTGAAGAGATGGACGTTTCCCATCCAGTGTTTCACTCTGACATAAAGGAGGCCTGGCTTCCACTTGCAATTTAATGGTGACTCTCGGACATGCTTATTATGAGTCCAGAATTGATGTTTACACGTTCAATCCCAAAGAAGCTTACATCATGAATCTCATACAGATTGTATAAGGTATATGTATGTAATACATTATGTGTCTGCTATAGTCTCTGCAGCTGCTAGGTTGTTTTGAGAGCTTAGGGGTCAGATCAGTTAAGTGCTTCACTTGCTTCCTGTGTTTGGAAATATTTGATTAAGGTTTAGGGAACTGGTTCAGAAAGAGAGTGTGTGCTTTGCAACTGATACCCTGGATTTGGTCCCTAGTTCCACCTAGCCAGATCAGTGCTCAGGTCCCAGTTTTTTCTTTTCTTCTTTTGCTACCTGCGTTTCTTAATTTCATTTCTTTATTTAAAATTTATTTTACTGAAAAAGAGATACAGAGAGAGAGAGATATACAGAAAGACCAAAGCTCAGAACCTCAGGCCTGGAAGTTGTTTCAGAACAATCATTATGCTATCTGTCCAGACCCCTCCTTCTTAATAAATACATAATAAAAATTGCAGTAGGGTGGTAGGTTTTTTTTTTGCAGCTTGAGCACAGGACTTGCAAGTTCTGTAAGGCTCCAGGTTTTGATCCCCTTGACACTGCATGTGCTGGTTTCTCTACCACTATAAATAAATAAATGTTCAAAAAAAAAAAAAAAGAGAGATGTCTCAGTGTTAGAACTTAGGACTCTAGAGGCTCCATCGCACCACCATATGCCAGCACCAACCAGTACTCTGGTATCTCTTTCATAAAAATAAATAATTCTTAAAAAAAAAAAGGCATAGATTTTAAAAGTCTTCAAACACCTTGTTAATGCTCTTTTGAAAATTAACCATTAGAGTGTTGAAGGCTTCCTTTTGAAAACTTGTTATGTGAAGGCTGAAAGTTGTACTTAATTAACTGCTCATCTGTCCAGTTTTTTTTTTAAATCCCCACGTCTGTCAGAATTAGTTTAAACATAGTTGTTGTTTTTTTTTAACTACTAGTTTGAAATTAATTTAAAACATACAAAGCAGGAATCAGATCACCTTTTGGATGCTTCCATTTAACGATCACCAACAGTTTGTTTGTATTCCTTTCCCCCTTTGTCACCCACCAGAAATGGAAGCCCAGCTTGTGTTGGCCTTTCTTGTATCTCTTTGCCCCTCAGACCTTAGTTTTCTTGGTTTCTGGTTATAATCATGAGGTAAGGATTTTGGGGTTTAGGGTAATGATGCTAATCTTGTGACTTCCCTTATCTGTTTTATATGTAAAGTGATATTTTGAGTCTTATATTTTATAGGTTAAGACTCATAATAGTGAAGCATTGACTTGGTCTGAAAGTCATTTTCTTCTTTAAATCTATAGTATACTTAGTATGTCTTTCGAGACTTGATTAGAAGTTTTAGGTTTCCAGTTGTTTTCTGGCCACTAGTAGTCCATCTCCATTCTACACAAGACTGGTATGTTACGTATGTCTTAGTGAATGAATCAGCATTCACATATCATTAGTCTCACCCAAAGCCCATGTTCTTTCTTTTTTCTGGTAGGCCACGACTTTGTGCCTGTGTGATTCCACCACTCAGGAAAACTCTTTTCTTTTTAATCTGTAACAGAGCAAGATGGAAAAGAAGGGAGGTCTGGAGAGGGATGAAAAGGAGGAGAGACAACACTGTACTGCTCCACTACTTGTGAAACTTCCCCTTTGTGTGGTATTCCTGTGTGGTGCTGGGTCTTGAACTTGGGTCCTCCCGATGGTAAAGCTGAATCAACTCCTGCTTCTCTGGAAACATTTTTAAATGTGGAGAGTGGAACTGTGTACAACATATAAAAAAATATCAAGTGACTGTGTGGTGTGGTGAGGCTAGAGTAGGTGATAGATTGTATGTTTACACACACACAGGCACACACACACACACACACACACACACACACACACACTCTCTCTCTCTCTCTCTCTCTTTATGGTTTTATAAAGATTATTTCTTTTTTTAAAATTTTTATTTATAAAAAGGAAACATTGACAAAATCATAGGATAAGAGGGGTACAACTCCATACAGTTCCTACCACCAGAACTCTGTATCCCATCCCCTCCCCTGATAGCTTTCCTATTCTTTAACCCTCTGGGAGTATGGACCCAAGGTCATTGTGGGTGCAGAAGGTGGAAGGTCTGGCTTCTGTAATTGCTTCCCTGCTGAATATGAGTGTTGACAGTTCGGTCCATACTCCCAGCCTGCCTCTCTCTTTCCCTAGCGGGACACACATACTCTTATGTATTTTTTCTTTAATAAACTATTTTGCCATTAGTTGTGCCTTTCGTCAGTTATTCCCCAAAGTAGACAGATCAGTGCATTAAGTTATGGGTTCAAGAAATGTTCTTCAAAGTGTCAGGTAGCTAACGCTTACCCAATTGGCTGGAAGAGCTTCTTTTTAAGAAAATAATTTCCTCCTGTTTTCTTTATATTATCCAGCACATCAGCTGAGTGAAATTAATTGTTAACTTTAAACACAGTTGTTTTCTGTGTATGTGAATATCCCGAGTGTATTTGACACTTTGCTGGTGCTTGATTGTGGATCGGGTTCACGGTCTCCTGTAATATGTGCACACAGGAGCCAAAGGGGCCTACTCCATTTACAAACGTTCAAGATCGAGAAACTCACCATGAACTCAGATCCTGGGAATTAAGGCAATAGCGCTTGAGTGTCCAAAATCCTCTGTGTATGGATCGTCTCTGTACAGTCTGTTAATTAATATGGAAGTCTGGCCTATATCTCTTCTCTCTCTCTCTCTCTCTCTCTCTCTCATATGTATTTTTTCTTTTCCTACATCATCACAATTTGAATAGTCACATTCTGACTCCCTTCTGTACTGGTCACTTTCTCTGGATACATAGTATTCCTTGCCATTTGCAAGGCTGATGCAACCACACAGCTGTTGCAAGCTTGGCATTTCTGCTTGTGGTGAAATGCTCTTTGTGTGGATTTATCTGATCCAGATGTGTGACCAGCAAGCTGTATTTCTAATTATAAGGTTAGCCAAATTCCATCATGAGCACATCATGGGGTTTGTGGGCCAGCAGGCACTCTGAGAGGACATCTAGTCCGTTCTCCAGCATTTCAGAAGGACCACACTCTACAAACTGTTCCAACACTGAGCGCAGCAGCAAAGAATGTTCTGACCACGTATAGACTGAGCTTAGAGTCATCAGAAGGAACACAGGCCAGGAGATGAGTCCCACTGGTTGAGCCTCTTGCTCTGTGGCCAAGCAGACATGGGTGCCACAAAGCCCAGCTTGATCTGGACAGGGAGGACTCTACTTACACCCACGCTGCTGGCTTCAGAGGAGGCCTGTACTGAGCAACAGAGGCTGGGAGGCTTTAGGGGAAACACCAGCATCAGACCAATCAGCCGCTCTCCAGGTCCCTGAGCCATCAGCGACTGCTGGATTCATGGGTGTCTACAAGCTCTTTCTGAACCTGAATCTGGATGGAGACAATTTTATTCATTATTTATTGGAGGAATTAATAGTTTACAGTAAATACAGCTGTTGGCACCTGTGTAAAATTGCTCAGTTTTCTGCAAAACACTCAACCCTAGCCTAGGTCCTCTTCCACCACCATGCAGCAGAACCTGAACCCTCGCCCGTTGGTCCATTACTTTAGTGCAATATACCAAATCCAGTCTAAGTTCTGTTTTGTGTTTCCCTTTCTATTCTTCTTGTGTCTCGCCCCCCCACTTCTATCTATGAGTGGGACCATCCCATATTCATCCTTCTCTTCCTGGCTTATCTTGCCTAACGTGATTCTTCAAGCTCCATCCGAGATGAGGTGAAGAAGGTGAATTCGCTTTCATATTTTCTCTTTTCACTGCACTCTCTCTCGTAAGCCCATTCACAGCTTGTTGGAGGCTCCCATAGTACTCTTTCTGATCTTGGGACCAGCTTTCAGTAAAAGGGAAAGGAAACGGTACAGGGCTGCATGGCTGCCAGTTACTTCTGTTCTGAATGTCTAGAAAGGCTTGAGGCAGCCCTGTGGCTATCACTAATATCACCCTATTGTGTAATGTTCACTTTTCTCCAAGAATTGCTTAGATGGCCTTTCACAGTACTGGGCACTGAGTGAGCCAGGTAAGACTCTCCTTATAGATGACAGACTAAGGCTAACCTCACCAGGTACATGGTTTGTTAACCATGCTAAGCCTCTTCACTGCTTAGAAAGGATCCTCCTCCCCCAAACAAAACCTTAGTAAAACTTGAGAATGAGCTTGTAGAACTCTGATTCCCACTGGCTCTGCTTGGTGTTTAAATATCACATATCCATTTATAGGGTGCTGTCTAACTTCTTGACTATGTTCCTTGCTTTTTCTTACTAGAATGTAAACCCCATTAGAGAATGGGCCTTGAATATTCTCTCGTACATGGTGACCTTCCTTATCTGGACCGACATCCAGCCCCTTCTAAGTGCTCAGTAGATTTGATGATTAACAGAACTGTGATGGTGATGGTGTTAGAAGAAGCTAAGACTCAGTCTTTTTTGCTAATATAAGTGTGCCAATAAATATATGTAATGTTTATTTATTTAAAAAGGTTGAACATGAAGAGGTATTTCTGTAGCCATGCTGTCCAGGAGACAGCAAAAGAAAGGATGGGGTGGGGGGTAGGGCAGGTGGTGTTGCATCTGGTTGAGTGCGCATGTTACAATGTGCAAGGACCTGGTTCAAGTCCCTGGTCCCCACCTGCAGGGGGAAGGAAAGCTTTGCAAGTGGTGAAGCAGTGCTGCAGGTGTCTCTCTGTCTCTCTCCCCCTCTGTTTACCCCTTAACTCTACATTTCTGATAGTCTCTATCCAATAAATTAAGATAATAAAAAAATTAAAAAGAAAGAAAGGTTAGTCTGATGTTTCATGTGCTGTTGCTTCCATGGCTCTTGCAGGTGGTTGAACATCCCAACCACTGGGTGGGCTAACTGTCTAGACTAGCTGTCTCTCTTGGGTCTGGGTGTGCTTTCATTATGGTTATGATGGCAGATGGCACACTGAAAAGATGAGAGAGAACTGCTCAGATCTAGAGGAATTAGTTTCAGGAGCTCCCCCACCCTGACTATTTCCCTATCAATTTCAGACAGACAGACACAAACATACCACAGCACCGCTCTACCACTTGTGAAGCTGTTTCTGTGCAGGTGTTCTTACATGGTGCTGGGGGCTCAAACCCAGGTGCTTGCTCCACTGGCCAAGCTCCCTTCAGGGCCCATTCTTCAGTGTTTACAAGTGGCAGGACAGAATGTGAATCTGGGGGGAAAAATGCCTCTTTGGCTGAACTGTTAATGCTAACAGGTTCAGATGTTCCTCTTAAATTAGATTGTTGTGTGCTCGGGTACAGCCCCAGAAGGGCCCTAAAGGATATATCCTGTCTACTTGAGGTTTTAATTAAAAACAATTTTTTTTCTCTATTTGTAGTGATGGCAGGAAATGCAGAAGAGGTAGAAAACGTTTTATTGTTTGGAAATAGTGATGTTTCTTGCAGAAGTGAATGCTTTACATTTGCTATTGCCTTAAAGACTTGAATCTTTTAGACTTTGAATTTCTTCTAGTAGAAAACAGACAGCATACTGTTCTTGAAAGTCTGAATAGCAAGACAATTTCAGCCCATTCTCATTGTGGAAATGCCACTTAGATTTTGATACTGTTTGGATGAATAACATTATAAAAATGGCTCTTTAGATTCATGGATTGCCTATTTAATTACAGCATTAACCTGCATATCCACTTTTCACTTACCCTTTTAGAAGATGGACTAAGCTCTTATGTGAAGAAACTGTAAGTCAAGTGCTAATACTAACAGTTCATTTTTATGAGGTCATCTCTATAAAATACAAATTAAAAAATACAGATACATAGGGGAGCTGATAATAACTGTGTTGCTAGAACTGTATTACCCAAAGAACATTATCTGTTGAATGCTCTTGAGAAGTCTGTGGTGTTCAGAAGAGCTAGCCCCTGGGGAGATGCTTGGTGCATGCTGCTCTTTGAAGTTCAGCACTTACAGAACCTCCGACCTACTCAACTGTGCCACGTTCACTTGATAGCCGACTTCTGTTCTCACATAAGACACACCAGCACACCACAGAACATTTGTGCCATGGCTTCTACTTTGGCCATTTTCACATGGAGGGACGGGGGTGGGGAGGAAGACAACACACAAAGTTGGTTCTTGTTTCCACGTGGGTTTATCTATTTCCCTCATCTTTGCTTGTTTCTCAGTCAGATTTCTCCGAGGTACCTGCCAGGCAGTGGCAGACAGTGACAGGGTTAGAACTTAGGGGGAGACAGTATGATGGTTCTACAACAGACTCTCATGTCTAAGGCTGGGGACTCCCAAGGTTCAAGTCCCAGCACCACCATCAGCCAGAGCAGAGCAAGGCTTTGGTTTTGGGGGTGGGAGGGGGAGGACTTAGTGAACCTAGATGAGATGTCAAGAAGAATGCCGGATTTCTTTCATTTCTTAGCAAACAAATCTATTCATCTTTTCTGTTTTTCAGTTATACCCTTGTAGTGAAGGCGCTCACCATACCTTTATAAACCAATATGTGGCCAACATTTCCCTTTTCTGGAAGTTTTGATAGATAATACTTGCTGTGCAACATGGTCTAGGACTTTGCAGACAGAAGACTGAGTGAGGCACTGGGAAAAGCAGTGAGGTAATTAACATTTTGGAGTCTGATGAGTGTGAATGGGTATAAGTGCAATGGGTATTGTGAGAAGCCCATCACTTGGTTCAGTTTCTTTTATAAACTTCGGTAGAAAATATGTTCAGAAACTTGAGAGGCAAGAGACTTTATCCTTCCATTAATCAGTGATGTGATCTCTCAACAATAAATTGAGGGACGGGCTAGATAATCTCAAATGTGCTGCTGCTTAAAAAAAAAAAAAAAAGACAGCCAGTTTTCAATGCTGAGGCTGCATTTTTTGAAACCAGTATAGGTTGTAACATGTGAGAGGGGAAATCAAATCCTCCTACTAGAAATGATAAAGCTGATGTAAAAAACGTAGTGTGGTATCTTTGGTATTTGCCAGAGGCTGTAGGAATTAAAATTGAAATGCCTCATTCTAGCCACGTGTAGTCCAGAGAACTTGAAAGTCCCAGACTGGCTCTACTTGGAGAGCCAGTCTGCAGCAGGGCCCAGCCCAGCCCAGGCTAGTGGGAAGTGACTGTGTCTACAGAGCCCTTGTTTTTTAATTACCAGCACCTCAGCCATTCACATACTCAGAGAAGCTTAGACTTGGAAAGCTCTTGCCACGTCTTGTTCCTCGAAGAGCTGGCAGCCTAAAAATGCTTATCATTCCAGGTATGACCCTAGGCGGGTGTGGTGCAGTATTGTGATTATTTCTTAAAAGTCCGTGGCTAGGGATCAGTGCTCACCTGTTAAAGCACACGGGTTACCACTTGCAAAGAACTGGGTTCAAGCCCCTGTCCCTGTCTGCAGGGGGGAAGCTTCAGGAGTGGTGTAGAAATGCTGCAGGTATGCCTCGTCCCCTTTTAAAAAAAGAAGTGGGGGGACCTTGGAGCAGTGGGTTTGTCATGCAGGCACTGAGCTTTAGCCATAATCAGGTGATGAGTCTTTTTTTTTAAACTTTTTTTTTTTTAATGACTAAACCTTTACTTGGGATTCTAAATCAAAATTAGTCAAACTGCTGGATTCAGACCACAGAATTTGGAATGAGACTGGCATTTGCAGCTAAATTTGGCCAAGCAGACCATGTTGCAGGTAAGTGGAGGCTTTGAGAAATCTGAGTCACACAGATGGTGCATGAGATAGAACCTGAATAAAGCCCAGAGCCCCAGGCTCCTCTTACTCTGTGCACAGCTCAGACCAGCTACGTCTTCTTTTCAAATCGAATTTCTTGTTCACATTTATTGCATGCATGTTAACACAAATTTGTATCCCCCTGAGTATATTTTGAAGTGTAGATGATCATTAAAGACACATTTTAAAAAGGGTTTTGACAGCCTAAAATGCTGATGTACTATAGGTAGAGTGCTCAGATCACTATGAGAGAAGGCCTCTGTTCAAGCTCTAGGACCCCACCTATGTGCATTTGTGTGTGTGTGTGTGTGTGTGTGTGTGTATGTACTTCATGTTAGTGGAGCAGTGCTGCAGGTGTCTTTTCTCCATCTGTCTGTCCCTATCTCTTTTTATCAAACAAACAAACAAACCCTGGTCAATTCCAAATCATACTATTTTAAATCACTTATCCAACCATAAAACTTTGATACATAGAAAATGACTAGTGATATGTAGAGTTTGGATTAAGAAAGTTTTCTTTCTTTTTTTTTAAATTTATTTCTTTATTGGGGAATTAATGTTTTACATTCAACAGTAAATACAATAGTTTGTACATGCATAACATTCCCCAGTTTCCCATTTAACGATACAACCCTCACTATGTCAAGGAAGTTTTCTTATGGGATAAGGAAGCATGTTCAGAGTAACTTTATTTCTCATGGGATTGAATGTCACAGAATTAACTGAGCTAATATGGTTTTTAGTGACCAGCTCACATCTTTAGGACTCAGCAAGGAGAAAATTAATTCAGAACAAATTATGTACTGATGCTTGTTTCTGAATTCAATATTTTGAGTCAAGATTATATAAAGCATGTTCTCCAACTCATTCTGAAAAGCTAAGTACACTAGTGTGTTAATGGAAAGTCACCAAGTAATGATTCAATCTGTTGCTTTTATAAACTTATAAGTCAACCACAAGTGGCACCTCCATTTGATTTTCGTTGTATAGTGTACCTTATATTGTGAGTAATCGTACACTGAAAGTTAGATGTACATGAATCCACCTATTTATTAAAGGGCCTCTTCTATCTTTAACAACAATCAGCCTCCAGAAATAAATGCACCACCGGAGGTGACATGAGACTAGACTTATTACAAACAGCAAGTCTGCTTTGAACAGGTATTGTTTGTAGCAGTGCTCTGGACTGCGCGATCTGTCAGATGCCAGTTATTCGTGGCAGGGGCATGCTTTGTGCTCATTTCCTAACTGAGGAAGGCTGCTTCCCATTCCCAATGACTCAGTTCTGACTTCTGATACAGTAATATCGTCTCTGAAGTCTTGACTGCATCAGAGACTACGTGTCTTTGATACCTCCAGCATCTGACATCCCTTTTCTTTCCTGTGACTACAGTTCTTCCGTGATTGAATGCCAGCGTCATTTGTGCCTTTTTAGCCAGTGAGTGATAAATAGGTTGTCTGTGTCTCCTTCCAAATCTCACTGATGGGCCAGTTATCTTTGCTTATTTCTTGATCCTGGAATACACCTCTAACCACAATAAGTTTGCTCTCAAATACTGTCATGCATCCCTTATTACACAAAGTTAACATATATGGGTCTTATTTGATTGGGGTTGGTATTGTTGTCTTGGAAAAGAACTGCAAAGCTCATATATCAAACAGAAACAGTACAGAAATGACAGGTATATAAGATTTTTATAGATAGCCATAATAAATCCTAGAAGCCAATGAGTAGCTTAAGTATCAGTTAAGGAATTTATTAATTGTGGAGTCCTGGCAATATGCCTTTATCCTGAGGGAGGACCTGTGGACAAGTACACTTTTCTCCAGACTTAATTTTTTTCTCCCTTCTCAAGTTATTTAACTTCCTCTTGCATTAAGTAGGGGAGGAAGTTGTAGGCAGCACAGAACAGTGTCAGAGGATCAGTTAGAGTCACTCGGGTCTCTTCCTGGAAAGTCACAGAGTATGAGCTGCAGAAGAAAGTTGAGTAACCCACCATCCATATACTTCATCCTCGAGGTGAGGGAGACACACAGAGTTCTTAGTACAGACGGCCTGAGGACCGAGGCCATCTTGAGGTAGCCTTAAGCTGCAGATAAGAGGTGTGGACAGGATGAGTGAATGTTGGAGGAAAGAAGAGAAGAAAGATGGTAAGGGTGGGTCCTCTGTGTCTGTGTCTCCTGAAGAGTCACAACACCCCTCAGAAGGGAGAGGTGTGTGGGGAGATTCTTGAGAGAGGGAACACAGGGCCAGTGACAGCGGAGGACCATGGTTGGCCCGAGAAATATTATAGTTGAGGTGTAGGATATAATATGTGCTTCTTTTACAGCCTGAAGATAGAATGCTGGGGAAGAACCAAGGTGTTGGTTTTTGTGTTTTAAGGCCTTCCTGGGGGTACTGAGTGAAAACAGTATCCCCTGCCCTTACTCAGAAAGAAGGCTATGTATAGTCTGCTCATTCGTAAGGTGGGCTTGAGGGACCTGTGTTTTTAAACAGCATATTTGAGCTACAATTCACATACTGTTATCCACATTGAAGACGTGACCTTCAGTGTTTTATTTTTCGCATATTTACAAGCATGTGCAACCATCTGCACACCTGTTAACAGCCCTTCTCCCCCTCAGGCAACCACCAGCCTGCTCTGTCTCAAGAAATCCACTTATGTGGACGTTTCATACAAAGGGAGTCTTTCAGCCTGTGACCTTTATTCACTAAGCATATTGTTCTTAAGGTTTGCCCGTGTTGAAACATGTATCTGTACTCAGTTCCTTTTGATTGCTCAATAATACTTTGTATGGCTAGATGACATTTTATTTCTTATGTCATTGTTTATTCTAGAAGATGTTTGGGTTGCCTCTCTCTTTCTCTCTCTTTAATTTGACATTTATTTAATTTCACTGCTCTGCGTCTTTGAGGAATCTGCATTTCTCAAGTTGGCCACATGGTTCTGTTGCCATAGTGTCTATCCTACCTGGAGAAGCTCTGGCCTGAGCAGTCAGTCAGCGCAGGAGATCTGCCTCCCCCACAAAGCTCCTCTCTTCTTATTTCTACTCAGAGTTTCTCTGACTTCTACTTGAAGACTCTCTGAGATGTTAGCAAGTAAGTAGTGGTTTGGTGGAAACAGTGCTCCAAAATTAATTCTGTGGTTTGTACATACAGGGAAGAGAAGAGGGAAGTGAGACGATAGAAATACGGACACTTTGGAAATAATTTATGTGGTGACATGAATATAAGTTTATCTGGTGACATACAAATGGGAACAGTTATAGGACAATGCCTGCTTGAAACCTGAAAGCTTTTAAATGAGATTGAGGACTTGGTGTGTGTGTGTGTGTGTGTGTGTGTGTGTGTGTGTGTGTATGTACATGTTATCTCTCTGTGTGTGCACATGTCTCTCTGCATCTCTCTATGTGTCTGTCTCTGTGTGTATATCTGTGAGGCAACGTGGTATTTCCCCCTCTGCATTGGCCAGCATTTTAAAAAATATTGTTATTAATTTATTTATAAAATTAAAAATATTGACAAGATCATAGGATAAGAGAGGTACAATTCCTCACAGTTCCTACCACCAGAACTCTGTATCCCATCCCCACCCTTGAAAGCTTTCCTATTCTTTATTCATCTGGGAGCATGGATCCAGGTTCATTATGGGGTACAGAAGGTAGAAGGTCTGGCTTCTGTAATTGCTTCTCCGCTGAACATGGGCGTTGGCAGGTCAATCCATATTCCCAGCCTGTCTCTCTCTTTCCCTAGTAGGGCAGGGCTCTGTAGAGAGATGGGGGCCTGGGGTACATTGGTGAGGTTCTCTGTTCGGGGAAGTCAGGTTGGCATCTTGGTAACATCTGCAACTTGGTGGCTGAAAAAATCACCCTTCCCAAGTACACAGAGGTGCGAGTTTTTATTACTCGGTGGGCAGATGGGCTGGACATGCCTGCTTTTCACTCTGTGTCAACAGTAGGCTGGATAAGCGGGGTCCAGAATTTTTTTTTTTTTTTTTTTTTTAGAATCTAGAAGAGATTTGGTTTCAAGTGAGGAGATGGGAAGGAATGATCAGTGGTGACAGACTGCATCTCAAGGAGGATTCATTCAGTCAGTCTTGGAGATTTAAAAATATTCCACAATGTATTTTTTTCACTGACTCAGACACAGCTCTGTCTAATTCTGACCTTATCTAGCCCTATCATCCTGTTGCTCCAAATAAATGTATTTTTACTGACTGAGAGAGGAAATCCTGGGACAGCCAACTGAAGGATATAGGGTAATAAAAAAAATAAAAGCCTGCCTATGATGTTCTGGAGGCCTCCTGTCCACTCGGGATGTTTAGATATTGTATAAACCTGAGTCAGAACTGAACTCGTCAAGGTTCCTGTGGAGATGTAGCATTTGGGGCTGTCTCTGGAAACTGGAAATAGCATCGGGGAGGGCCCAGGTCTCCCTGTCTCTGCTAGTCAGCACAGCTGTGTCCTCAGCTCAAGAGGAAGCCATACCTGGGAGCCACTCGTGGCATAGCCTTGGAGAGTGGGACCCTCATACTGTGACCCAGGCCCGGCAGGGAGTTTTCCATCTGTACTCTGGCCCGAGTGATTAAATTTGACAGGTAGGATGAGTTCATCCATGAGCTGCTCTGTTCCCCTGATATAAGCCACCGTCATGATTTCAGCTTGTGTTAAGAACTTCTTCATGTTAACCTACCCGCCTCAGCCATAATCCCTGGGAACAATTGGGTGTATGTATGTTCTACATTTTTTTTTTTCCTATTGGAAATGTAAACACAGTCCTAGCTGGGCACACATTTAACTGTGGTGTCAGCCGGTTTGTTAACCAGCTTCCCTTCCTTGCCATTCCCCTTCCCCTCTAAACTGTGTGTCTTCCACTGTTGGTAGATTGATTTCTGCAGCATTTAAAACTCTCTGTATGGTCTGCTATTGTGTGGCTGAAATAGCTTCCAGTTTCCCCCTCGTTCATGCTGTGATGTGTATCCTTTTGTTTTATACAGAGACTTCTTTTCTAAAGTCATATTGTGCTCTTAGCCAACCTGGTTCTCTGTACATTTTGCTGTAGAAGCCCCCTTTCTTCCCCTCTCTACCCCCGCCCCAGGATAAAGTGCTATCATCCTTGATTCTTGGCATTTACATTCTGCTCAGAAGGGTAGATGGGTTTATAGCTGTGAAAGAACAGTTAGCAGAGAGGAAGCTTCACAAGCAACAGAACAGTGCTGCAAGTGTCTCTCCTTATCTTTCTCTCTCTCTGTTTCTCTCACTCTTTATTTAAAAAAACAAAAAACCAATGGTCTGTGGGGATAGTGGAGTTGTGTAGGCATTGAGCCCCAGCAATAACCCTGGTGGCAGAAAAACTCAAACAGAACAAATCCTGCTAGCATAGAACATTCTGTAGTTATTAGGTAGTTGAGAACAAAAGTTTTTTAGGGTCCTGGATAAACGTAAACCTAGAATTGAAGTTGCATTAAGATGTTGGGACTATTCAACTCTTCATTCTATTTGAAGTTACTTGTATACAGTCTAAGAGAATCATGTTGCCATTACCTGATACAGAAAGAACTCAGATTCATCTTGGGTATATATGGGGTAGATTGGTTGATTAGTGGTTTTCCCTGATCCCTTATATTTTTTCCAAGGATAAGGACCATAGAGAAAGCTCTTGCCATTTCTGGAAATGGATCCAGTCCTGTCTTTGTCTTCAAAAAAGCTTTCATTGCCATTGCTGTAGTCACAGGGTATCAACAATAAAAGAGGCAGGCAAATTGAGGTATATTGTGCAAATCATTACCCTTTGTCCTTTTCTGTTTCATTTGGATAGAAAAAATTGAACTATGTCACCATTATAACCAATTTATTCCCTTGTTGTGATTCTGAATAATTGGAGCTTTTTATCCTGCTTTTCTTTATTTCCTGATAAGTATTTGTAACGTATTTTTTAATATATAGTGATCAAGGAATAAGAATCTGAGACAAAATATTTTTAGGTTTTTCATGAGGGAGGTTGGTGTGGAGAGAACTCTCGAAGAGAAGTATGGCTGGTAGCCTTTCTTCTGAGAGTGAGATCTGCCAGCTCCGAGGTCCGACCCCACCCTGCTGTCTTCGTGGTCTGGAGTTTCTAAGGTTCTTGGTGTTGGTGAAGTTCTAGTACAGCAAGCCCAGATAAGCAAGAATTAAACAGTTTTCTGTGACCACTTTATTTATCTTTACTGAGACTCATTTGATTGACAGAGAGTTCTCCACCCAGAAAGTCTGATTTACTTTGGCAGAGGGAAGAGGATTTTTTGGTGCACTTATTATCTAAAAAAAGTAAGGCAGGAGAAGCAGCCCTTTCCCTTTAGATTTAATAAAAAAAACCCGGGCTGGTCCTAGCTAGCATGGCTAATCTCTGATTACTCAGCAAGCAAGAGCTCAGGGTTGGTTCTGTAAATGTTACCAGTCTCTGACTTAGCCACAGATATTCTTCCATTGTTTAGTCCTCAAGCCCAGCTGAATGGTGGAAGCTAGGTCTGTGAGACTTGGATAAACCCATATCCTTTAGGTCTTGATGTACAGCGGCTGGAAAGTGTTTCATCTCAAGATTTAACCACATCGTGCACAGTGAATAGAATTCCATGGGGCTTTACAAGTGAACTTTTGTCATAAAATTGCAGAGGCCCACTTATCTGTAGGTTATTTAAAAAAGTGAAATATGAATGCACAAGTCACTTTTCATGCTATGATCTGTAGGTTAACCAACGCTAACATTTTGGCTCTTATTTCATTTTTATAAGCAGTTTTATATGCATTTATACTTGGGGCACATTTGGCTAAACATTGGGTTGGGAGCATTTCCTCGTGATATTTCTGGTTTGCTTTTTCTGTCTTGTGAAAGTGACTTCACATCCTGAAACTAGCAAATGGTTTTATTTAGGGCTGGCTTGGTTTTGTGTTGCAGTGGTTGTTTTAAATATTAGACTTTTGGTAGACCCTTGGTATACGTATTCCCTGTGATATTCCAAGCTGTTGTACTCAAATTGATAGATTTTTAAAGCTAGTCCAGTCTCTCTAGAGAAATGAGAAGATCAAGCTACAGGAGTTAGGAGTTGGCTTCTGTTGTCCATATTCAAGTACTTAATGGCCTAAGTCATTTATGTGGGAAGCAGCTTTTACCCTCTTTTGCAAGTGGAGCAACGGTTGAGAATTTAAGCAACACATTTTTTTTGTTAAAGAAGTGTGTGTGTGTGTGTGTGTGTGTGTGTGTATACATACATGCTCAGGTAGGAGGGAAAATTCAAGTTGGTGGCTTAGTATCAAATCAATCAAGCCTATTCATTAATTGTGTTTTCAACCACCAGTTTTTTAAAAAAGATGAATATTATTAGGGAACCTAAATTTTCATTGGTGATAATGTTGGGAAGTGACATTTTGAAGTTCTGATTTTTAATTGCATGGTTAATAGTAAAACCTTTCGTTTGCCTTTGGAAAAAAATCACTATTTAGAGTGTTTTCCTTTGATAGTAAAACATTGTGATTTAGTAATTTAAAAAAATTTAAAATATATTTATTTATTTATTCCCTTTTGCTGCCCTTGTTGTTTTATTGTTGTAGTTATTATTGTTGTTGTCGTTGTTGGATAGGACAGAGAGAAATGGAGAGGGGAGGGGAAGACAGAGGGGGGAGAGAAAGATAAGACACCTGCAGACCTGCTTCACCATTCCCCTGCAGGTAGGGAGCTGGGGGCTCGACCCGGAATCCTTACGCTGGTCCTTGTGCTTTGCGCCACCTGCGTTTAACCCATTGTGCTACCTCCCGACTCCCTTGTAAATTTTTATTTTTTAAACAGTTTGACACCCTGAGAGATCAGCTAGAGAAAACAATGGAGGAAGCAGAAGAGATAGCTTAATAGTTCTCCAAAAAGAGTCTCATGCTTGAGGTTCTGAAGTTGCAGGTTCAATACTTGGCACCACCTTAAGCCAGAGCTCAGTAATGCTCTGGTAAAAATAAATAAGTAAATAAATAATAAATAAATAAATAAATAAATAAATAAAATGCAGAGAGACAGTGCAGTGTCACACCATTCCCTGTCCCCTTGGGAAGGAGTTGGTGCTGGGCAGTACACTTGCACTGGCTTTTTTGACCCTGGAGGGCAGGAAGACAGTTAGGATATGTGACCTTGGAGTTTGCAGTGGCTCACTGTGCTTGTGCCTTGGAACTTTTTGGAACAGTAAGAGGTACTCTTAGTACAGTCTGCTTCCTGTGTGAGCACCTATTGTGGAGCCCTGGGTGAATGGGAGGTTTGTGAGAAGTGGTTTCCCACCAGCACACAATGCCACCTCCAGCAGTGTAAATACACACTCCAAGGGGTCAGCCCAGCAGCCACCAGCCAGAAGGCCCTGGCAAAGGGCAGTATTCTAGAATTCCCTTCATTTATAGTGGTCAGCAGGAAAATTAATATGTCTGCTAAATCTATTTTTAAGAACAAAAAGGGAAGTCTCTTATCTGACGTTGTTGGCTGAATGCAAAGCAATGAACTGTAACTTATTTTGGTTTTTTTATTTTCTTGTTGTTGGTGTTGCTAATTTCTTGCTCTAGGAGATGAAATTCACTGTTTTGCTGATTATCCTGTCTGTATCTGAAACGAGAAGTTCTTGTCAGAGTTTTCCTCATCCCCTCAGCGGACTGCTTTTGGATTCTTTGATGAAAGACAAGAATAGATTGTGGGAAAAGAAAATAAACCCTTGGCCTCAGAAAATGTTGTAGTAGTTCATTGAGCCATAAAGAAAGGCCCAGTGATCAGAGCAGATAGACACACAAAATTATTTGTCTTTCTTCCTCTGATGTTGATCTTTTGCTGTGAATCGGAGGCATGAGTCTGATTACGGGAGATTGAACCGGATCCCTGATCTGATCTGATGGCTCATGGTGGTTTGAAGTCTGACCACTTCCAGGCCCTGAACTCCAGTTCACAGTCCCAGCCTGGGAATGAGCGAATGAATGAATGGATGGATGCCCGGCCTTCAGCATCCATGCTCTCTTCTCCTTCAGGACTCTGTCACGCCTGATTTTGCCGAAGGAATTAGTTTCACCAAAGTTCTTTAGAGTATAAATTCCTAGTGTGAGAACTCCCTACTAGAATCTGGATAGCTCTTCATTTGTTATATTGTTCTGTCCAAAGCTTTCAGGTGAGGCCATTAAAATAACTCACCTGGACAGTGCACTGCTCTGCTGTGTGCTCAACACAGATTCGAGCCTGGCCCCCTCAGCAATCAAGGGAGCTTTAGTGCTGTGGTCTCTTTTCACTCTGTCTCTCTGCCTCCATCTCTATCTAAAAAACAACAACAACAACAACAAAAAAAAAGGTACAAAACATTTGTCAAGTGAATCATAGATTTCAGCATAAGATAGGTACAGTAATCTTTATCTGCTAGGACTTTAATTTATAGTGGTTTTTTTTTTTTTTTTTTGCCTATCACCAGGTATATAATGGGGCTCAGTGCCTGTAGGATGTCTCCACCACTCCAGATGATTTGCCCCTCCCTTCTCCTTCTTCCTCTCTCCTTTTCTTTTTTATAGAAACAAGACAAAGAAGCTCCACTTATTGTGGAGCTCACCCCTTACAGGTGGGGGCCAGGGCTTGAACATGGGTCCTTGAGCATGGGGGGAGCGTGTGCTCTACCTGATGTATCACCTCCTGGCCCCGATTGTTTTCTTATGTCTTTACATGCAAATAGCTGGTGAGGAACAGAGGTTCCAGTGGCTCTTATTGTGATGTAGGGAACTTGTGGGATATATGAGACCATAGATTAATGCCCCTGAAATGTGATTTGCTTTGTTCATTTTTGTGTGTCTGTGCTCTTCAGAAATACTACCTGGAAAACATTTTTGTGTGTCTTTCACACTGCCCTGTAAATTGGACAACTTGGATTCTGTCCAAGTTTCTGCGAGCATTGTGAAGTATTGGTGGGATCATGAGCTTAAGAGTCTACATGGTTTCAGCACAAAAGTGTACACAGAGCAGGACCTGGGTATGCATTCATTAGATTAATGAAAGCATCCCTCTTTATGTTCTTTGAACAGGACATATTAGTGTAATTAATGATGTCCACACCATTTTAGGGCATGTTTAGAACACAGACAAGCCCCACACTTCAGACCAATAAAACGATGTGTTATATAGGAGCCGTTAATATACCGATTATATGCCTAGTCTGTTTAAAGGAATCGCCTTAATGCTTTGTAGTATATGAGGTTCCTACCCTTTAAGTGGAAGACAATGTTTTCTTTCTAAATAATCCCACATTTTCTTGTCTTTAGAAATGTTACTTGTGTGTACATGTCTCAAATCAAAACGTGATTGTCATGAGCTCATCTAAAACAGCACATGGTGTGCTCTTACGTGATGTGTCTTTGCACCTGCTGACTTGTTTCTGTGCAACTGGTGTACTTTCTTGTGGATTTTCTGTTTCAGTACCTTATAGGAAGCGAGGAACATCTGTTACTTGCTTTGTGTTCGTTCACAGTGAAAGACAGAGCCGCTTCTGAGAATGGCATCCATTGTGCTGATTCTTGCAGAAGTGACTAGGTTTAAGGGGCTGTAGCAGGATAACTCACGTGGAAGTGCAGGCACTTGCCAACTATCAGGCCCTGAGTGTGAACCCTGGCACCATGTGGGAGCATAGTGGGTGCCAGTGGGAGCTCTGTGGATAATGAAGTACTGCCAGGGTCTGTCTGTCTCTGTCTCTCTCAATAGGAGTGAAAAATCTAGCTTGAGAACTGTGGTATAGTTTATGTGGAAGAATTAGTTCCTCATTTAGAGCAAAACAAAAACAATTGGTTTAAAAATTATGCCTCTAAGTAGGTTCTTAATGAATCATACACAATTCTTGCTGATCTCTCCCCCTCCCCAATACACACACACTCCCACAGAGATGGGAACAAAACCTGATTAAATAAAAAAGAAAGAAACTTAGAGGAGCTGTGTGGTGGTGCACCACATTGAGCGGACATGTTACCATGTGCAAAGACGTGGGTTCAAGCCCCAATCCTTACCTACAGGGGGGAAGTTTCCCGAGTGGTAAAGCAGTGCTGCAGGTGACTCTCTCCCCCTTTCTAACTCCCTTTCTTCTCTCAATCCTATAAAAATAAATATCTAAAAAAAATTTTTAAGGGAGTCTATCAGAAACTATTACAGAGATCTTAGAAATCTTTGTAGTAGTTATTTAAGTATAAACCAGTCTAGGCATCCATGATATTTACCAAGTGTTCTGCATTTAACTTACCCAATGAAGCAAAACTGAGTTTGTCAAGTAACTATGCTTGAATTCTCTTGTGAGCTGGTTAAACAAACAATTTTGTATCCTCGTAGCAAATCAGAAATGAAGACTGAGGTGGTGGAGAGTTAGAGTGGGGGGATGGGCTCATGGTTTTTTTTTTTTTTTTTTTTTTTTTTTTTTTGCACCTCCAGGGTTTTCGCTGGGGCTCAGTGCCTGTACTACGAATCCACTGCTCCTGGAGGCCATTTGTTCCCTTTTGTTGCCCTTTTTGTTTATCTCTGTTGTGGTTATTATTGTTGTTATTATTGTTGTTGTTGGCTAGGACAGAGAGAAATAGTGAGAGGAGGGGAAGATAGAGAGGGGGAGAGAAAGCTAGACACCTGGGAGTCAGGCTGTAGCGCAGCAGGTTAAGCGCAGGTGGCACAAAGCACAAGGACCGGCATAAGGATCCCAGTTCGAACCCCGGCTCCCCACCTGCAGGGGAGTCGCTTCACAGGCGGTGAAGCAGGTCTGCAGGCGTCTATCTTTCTCTCCTCCTCTCTGTCTTCCCCTCCTCTCTCCATTTCTCTCTGTCCTATCCAACAACAACTACAACAACAATAATAACTACAACAATAAAACAAGGGCAACAAAAGGGAATAAATAAATAAAATATTTTTTTTAAAAAAAGCTACAATATTCAATAGCTATTTTTTTTAAAAAAAAGATAGACACCTGTAGACCTGCTTCACAGCTTGTGAAGGGACCCCCCTGCAGGTGGGGAACTGGGAGCTCGAACTGGGATCCCTATGCCGGTCCTTGCGCTTTGAGCCATGTGTGCTTAAGCCACTGCACTACCACCCAGTGCCTGGGCTCATGTTTTGAAGGTTTTAATCTTCTAGAACACTTAGAAAAGAGGCCACAGTTGGCTAACCAGATATCTGTTAGACCCCAGACTTTGTCTGAGGACAGTGTCACAGAGCTGTTGTGAGTATATAGGGACTCGGCATAAGTCCTTGGTTCCTCTATTTCCTGAGTCCCAGAATTCTGGTTCCGTGCCTGGCACACAGGGGCATCTCAGTAAAGGTCACTTAAAACTAGTAGCTCATTATCTCAATTCAGTTTTCTTTTGAATGAAACTATTTTTAAAAGATCCTTTCTGCTAAAACCTTTAAGAATATGATTATTTGTTTCAAATTTAAGAAAGAACCTCCCAGCCCAATTTATGTTTATTTTGGAGTCTTTACATATAAATAATAGAATTTTGAAACACTTTTTACCATGGACCTTGTTCTCTAAAAAAAAAAAAAACTTTTTATCTGTAAACTGCTATCTATTGTCTATGATCTGGGTATACATAGCATTAAAAATTACAACAAAAGATGTAACTTGAAGAGTTTATAATTTGGATTCTAGTGTTTTTGTATTCATCCCTTAGTCACCTGGACATAGTAAATTTACTATGTAAGTTTAAACATACCACCCCGTATGTTTCTTTTAAAAAACGTGTTTTTAGAAATCAATCAGTATTTTGCTGAGGATACACCAAAATGTCACCCTTGTGACTTTTGTAGGTGAATGGAGAATTGAATTGGGTAGGACAAACACACATTTCATTGAATGTCTTTGAAAGGTATCCGGTCTTTTGCATTTTGTACCACAAGCTTGTTTTATCTGGTTTCTCAAACTCAGTAACCCATGGTGTTTCCAAGCAACTCTTTTCATTTCTCTGTTTCATAGCCAGATTCTTAGAAGTCACAGTCAGTCTGTGAAGAGCCCTGGCTTATCACCATCATCTGTGTGTCTTTAGCCCCTCTCCACTTTTTCTATGAATGGGGAACATCACGACTTTGCAGGGCTGCTGTGAGGCTTGATGAGAAGGAGAGCAGAAAGCCTCATGTATGTACTGCCTTTGCCCTGGGGGCTGACACCACAGCTTCCTGATGTGTCAGCCAAGTCTTTCCCAGAAAGCACAGTTGTTTGGGCTTGCAACACAACTTCCTCCCAATAAAGGGGGTGTGCACTTGAGTTGTCTTACCAAGAGGAGTTGATCTGTAATCTCGAAATACATTTTGGACTTTATTAAAGGAGAATCTAGAAGTTGTGTGAAATTACCCTTGGTCATGGGGAATAAACAGAAACTGGGCCTGACAGAACTGGTTGGGGCTCCAGGCTAGTGGCAGGGCCCCAAAGCTGAGTAGAAAGTGGGATTCTGGAGCTGGAACTCATTATTCTCATCTCTTGTCACTTCTCCAAGTAGCTTGGGGCTGGACTGGAGGAGAGGTGGAAATCCTGCAGTTGAGAATGACCATCTCTGTTGGTCTGCTTCTAATTCTGCTTCTAAGACCCCTTCTGTTTTGATCATCACGTTAGGTTCGCTTGCACTGCTTAACGCTGTGGTCTATTTACATAATCATTGTTTTGTTTGAGACCCGCACTGGTTTAATCCCCATTGGTTTAATCCCACTGGTTCGAACTCTCTTTTCACTCTGCCCCCTCTCCTAGTCACACCCTGTTTTCCACAGTTTAATCCCACTGGTTTGCATTCTCTTTTTGCTCCACTCCCTCTCCTAGTCACATCCTATTTTCCACCATTTAATCCTCACTAGTTTATACTTTTTTTCCTTCTCCCCACCCCCTATCCTACATACTTTCTCTTCCTGACACTTCCACCTCAGGAGATATAAAGGACAGGATTTTCTAATGAATATTGATTGATTGCACTGCATTTCTTTTCATCAATAAAGATTGAACTGCGTCCCAGCACAGCCATAAGTCCCTGGTCGTCTGTCTCCCGCCCGCGAAGCTAACCTGGCATCTGGCAACCGAACAGGGACTGGCCTATCTCCATTCCCGCACTGTGGTTCTCTCAACGGTCCTCTTCTGTGTCCTGCAGAAAAAAAAACAAAAACAAAGCAAACAGTTGCACAGTGTCGGATGCCACAGAAAACATAATTTTCAGTTTTTTCCAACCAGAACAAAATATGTGACCAGGCTAGCTTGACTCTGCATGATAATTAGGGCTCCTGGCTCTGTGATGTCTCCCTGACGGTGCTGGATTGGCTGCGTTGGGGGCAGAACTTACCTTTATTCCTTCGATAAAGAGATTTAACCCTCTCCCCGCCCCCCAAATAGTGCCTTTCTGAGATGACAGTAGTTTTGAGTTCAGACACGACTACTTTTTACCATCTAAACAAACTTAGAATCAAAGCATCTATGGATTCCTGCAGGCAAGACCTGTGTTTTCTTCTGGGCTCTCTCTTTTTTAAATTTTTAAAAAAATATTTATTTATTCCCTTTTGTTGCCCTGGTTCTTATTGTTGTAGTTATTACTGTTGTTGTTATGGATGTCATCGTTGTTGGATAAGACAGAGAGAAATGGAGAGAGGAGGGGAAGACAGAGGGGGAGAGGAAGATAGACACCTGCAGATCTGCTTCACCGCCTGTGAAGCGACTCCCCTGCAGGTGTGGAGCTGGGGGCTCGAACCAGGATCCTTATGCCGGTCCTTGTGCTTTGCGCCATGTGTGCTTAACCTGCTGCGCTACCGCCCGACTCTTTTCTGGGCTCTCTTTAACAGAGTGTACATTACTCTCCCTTTTCTTGAGCCCCCAAATTTAATTTTAACCCAGGCTGGTGGCAGTGCTTCTAATCTAAGAAGTTTCGTGGCAGGGGACCTAGCCATGGATCTCAGAACTGCCACCTGAAGGCCCCGTGCCTATAATTGGCTGCCAAATACAAAGCTGTTTCCCCCCTCCCCCCAGGCCCAGGACTTCTTTCTAGTAGCTGTGATTTAACTTTACTCATGAGCCTGTATCAGATGAGAAGACACATTCTAGAGAGGGTGGCACATACTTACAGCTGTTGTTGACGTCTCTCTTGAGGTCTCTTCCCAGGACCAGCATCTTGTTCAGGTAGCAAACCAAAGCAAGGGAAAGCCTCGGGTCCAAAGCTGTTTAAACTCAGCTGGAAAATGAGATTTCCTCAGCATCAGAGCTGCAGTCAGTATCTCTATTTGCTCAGTACATTCTTGTTTTTTTGTTTTTTTCTTTTCCTTTAATATTGGATTCTTCCTCCTATGCAGAAGGCTCAGGTTCTACTCAGACAAGTAAGAAAAACAAAGGTTTTTTTTTTCAATTTTTAAATTATTTTATTTTATTTATTCATTTATTGGATAGAGGCAGACAGAGGGAAATTGAGAGGAAAGGGGTGAGAGAGACAGAAAGACAGCTGTCAACCACTTTACCACTCATGAAGTTTCCCTCTGCAGGTGGGGACTCGGGGCTTGAACCCGAGTCCTTGTGCATGGTAACATGTGCACTCAACCAGGTGCACCACTTCTGGCCCTGAAATGAGCAGGTTTTAAGGGTTTGGGTAAGGCTTTTTCTAGTTCTTGTTCAGTCTGTGCTAAGCATGCACTGCAGAAATTTTACATTTGAAACAACACACTCTTATAAAACCAGAAACAAGTTCTAAAGGCTAATCTATAATCTGGTTGCTTTCTTCTAGAAAGTCATGGCTCAAGCTCTGAGCTATTGGAAGACCCTGAATTAGGACAGATTTCCTGAAATTCTTCCTGGCGTCTATGTATATGTCTGGGCCTGTGTCTGTGTATACATAGAATGCACATACATAGAATGTACTATGCTATCAGCATAGTTATTGTTGGGACTTGCTGCCTGCACAGCCATTTTTCCGTTTTTGTTAGAGGGTGAGAAGTGGTGAGGGAGACACATACCTGCTATACTGCTCTACCTCTTGGGAGTCTTCCCCCCTGCAGGTAGGGAGTGGGGACTTGAACCTGTGTTCTAGGTCATGTAATTCATATGTGTGTACTTTACCCAGTGAGCCACCTCCCAGGCCCAGCGTGTGTGTATTATGTTAAGCAAAAGTTACTGGTCCTTTGAGCTACTTCTAGTGCAGGGACTGTGAGAAATGCTAGTAAAAATCTTTAGTTCCTCTCTCTAGTGTCTTATTTTGCAGGATTTGATTTTCAAAAGGAGCGAAGGAGAATGCTGGCCTTTCCTCATGGCTTCTCAGGTGGGGAGGGGCAAGCACTGAGACTCCCCAGCTACTTGGTGTTCACCGGCTCTGCCCTTAACAGCTGGTCCCCAGAGATCAGGCCAGCGCTGGGATGGAGAGAAGAACCCTACTCTCACAGTGATAGGGAAGTGGTGAAGACAGTTAGAACGAGTGGATATTTCTCAATCTCAGTGGTAAAGATTTCGCAGTGTTGTCTAGCCTATTTATTGTTTTTAAACTAGAGCCCTGCTCAGCTCTGGCTGATGGTGGTACTGGGGGATTGAACCTGGGACTTGAGAGCCTCAGGCATGAAGATCTTTCACAGAACTACTGTGGCATGCCCCAGTTCCTTTGGGGCCTTCTAGATCTTGCTAATAAGGAAGGCTGTGTACCCAGGACACTCAGTTTTTGTGACTGATGGCAGCCACTCATGCCTTGCTTCATGCTGGGGTGCGTTTCTGAGAAGTGCTTGCCGAGCAGTTTTGTAACAGCAGAGCCCACAGAGTGTCCACAGCAGCATCTGTGCCAGCCCACTAGCTGCTCTGCCTGCTGGCCCTAAAGCCTGGGGAGCTGCATTTGACCTTAAGCCTCAAGCTTCCCACTTGGAGGGGTAGGAGTGGGCTTCCCACAAGCAGGTTTTTCTCCCCGTGCTGTAGGTCTTTTGGCAAATTTTGCCTTTTTGAGATTTCTCTTTTTTTTAAAAAAAAATATTTATTTATTCCTTTTTGTTGTCCCTTGTTGTCTTTATTGTTGTAGTTACTGATGTCGTCGTTGTTGCATAGGACAGAGAGACATGGAGAGAGGAGGGGAGACAGAGAGGGGGAGAGAAAGATAGACACCTGCAGACCTGCTTCACTGTCTGTGAAGTGACTGCCCTGAAGGTGGGGAGCCAGGGGCTCGAACCAGGATCTTTATGCCATCCTTGTGCTTTGCACCACCTGTGCTTAACCTGCTGAGCTACAGCCCGACTCCCGAGATTTCTCTTTTTAAACACACATAGTATGAAGTGCAAGGACCCTCACAAGGATTCTGGTTCGAGCCATGGCTCCCCACTTGCAGGGAAGGGGTCACTTCACAGGTGGTGAAACAGATCTTCAGGTGTCTTTTTTCCCCCCCTCTCTATCTTCCTGTCCTCTCTCAATTTCTCTCTATCCTATCTAATAAAATGGAAAATCAAAATGGTCACCAGGAGCAGTAGATTTGTAGTGCCAGCAGCGAGCCCCAGCGATAACCCTGGAGGGAGAGAGAGACAGAGACAGACACACAAAGAGACCCCCCCCCCTCGACATTCAGGCACAAAATGAGGTCAGGTGCAGGTGTGCTGGCTGTCACTGAGTTCACTGGGCTCAGGCCTAAGCCCGGCAGCCACCTGCAGACTTGTGACCACCACTCATGGAACATTAACTCTTTGGGAATAGTATCCTTTGATTTATTTTTAGAAAAACTTTATTTCTTTATTTTTTGCATAGAGACAAGAGAGAGATTGAGAGGGGAGAGAGAGAGAGAGAGAGAGAAGAGAAAGACACCTGTAGACCTGCTCCACTGATTGTGAAACTTCCCCCACCCCTGCAGGTGGGGATGGGGGGGGCTTGATACTCCACTGGGTGTGTCCCCATCTGGCCCCTGGGCTGGTATTGTTTTGGAAAACTTTCAAACACCCCCCCCCCCCCACACACACACACACACACACAATACAACAAAATAACATTTATTATTAACATGAGAGAGAGAAAACTAGAGCATCACTCTGCATATGTGATGCAGGGGGAAGAACTCAGGACCTCATGCATGGACCTAATTCCTTATCCTCTGTGCCACACACCCTCTCCCCTCGTCTCTCTGAACATGTGTTTTGAATTGCAGAATGGGTGAAACATAATCACGTGCCTTGTTTTTTATTGGTTCCTTTATTCTTCTTACTCTAAGCATTTCCCTGCCACGGTATAGAAATGAATCAAGGTCTGGGAAGACAGCCCAGTGCTTCTGCGAAAAAATTTTCCTGCCTGGGGCTCTAAGGTCTCAGGTTCAATCCTCAGCACCACCTTGAGCCACAGCTGAACAGGGGCCCCCTCCCCTCCCCTCCCCTCCCCTCCCCTCCCCTCCCCTCTCCTCCCTCTCCTATTTTAAAATAAAATATTAAAAATGAGAGAGAAATAAATCAGAATCCCCATTAAAGCACAGTGATGTGAGCTTGGGAACTCATGCCCCCTTGCCTTCGAGGGTTATTACTCCTCCAGGAGTTCTCTCTCCCTCTCTTCTTTTCCTCCCCTCCACTTTTCCTCCCTCCCTCCCTCCCTCCCCTCCTCCCCTCTCTCCCCTTCCCCTCCTCTCCTACCCCCTTCTCCTCTCCTCCTCCCCTTCTCCCCTCCTCTCTTTCTCCCCCTTCCCCCTCCTCCCCTCTTCTCCCCATCTCCCCTCTCCCTTGCCTCTTCTCTCCCCATCCATGCCTCCCCTCTTCTCTCTTTCCTGTCTTCCTTTCTTCCCTCTCCGCTGCTTTCTCCCTCCTTCCAGAGGGCAGTCCACTTGGCCCTTATGTGTATACTCTGCTCCTTTTGGTATTGCTGCATTCTTTTGGTTTCTCTTGTCATCTGAAACTAATTTGCGTACTGTACTATTCTCACATCTTGAATTAATGTAAGGAAATTTGGGTCACCGGCCCATGGAGTGAGGACCAGGACATTTTGTTACTAATTTGAAGGCCAGGTTCACAGACATTTCAAACTATCAGCAGTGATTAGGGCTTTTTTTTTTTTTTTTTTTTTCCCCAAGCTAGAAATTCTTCCTTGGCTGTAATTGCTTTCTCTGGCCTTTGGAAATGGATCCATGGCTTTCTTTCTGGAGTCAGGTTTTTTCATGAATTTGGCCAGAATGCTTCTTAGTATATAGACAGGGGCCAAAATGCCATGGAAAAGCTTTTTAGGCTTGTAGTGGGGAAAAGTCAAACGAGAGGAAAAAGTAATAAGCCAGTTGCCTAGAGTAAGGTACAAACTGAGGACCCTTTGTAATCATCTTTTAAAATAAGGTAACCTTGAAAAGCTTCAGGGGGGAGTCGGGCTATAGCACAGCGGGTTAAGCGCAGGTGGCGCAAAGCACAAGGACCGGCATAAGGATCCCGGTTCGAACCCCGGCTCCCCACCTGCACGGGAGTCTCTTCACAGGCGGTGAAGCAGGTCTGCAGGTGTCTATCTTTCTCTTCTCCTCTCTGTCTTCCCCTCCTCTCTCCATTTTCCTCTGTCCTATCCAACAACGACAACTACAACAATAAAACAACAAGGGCAACAAAAGGGAATAAATAAATAAAATAAAATATAAAAAAAAAAAAAAGAAAAGCTTCAGGGGCACAGTTGGACTGAATGAATTCCTCTTGCTAATAGTGAGGGTCTGCTCATTTTGTTTTCTAGGATAGTAAGCCCCCTCTTTTCCCTCCCTTCATCCCTTCTTCCTTCCTTCCCTCATTTTTGCTCATGCTGGGTCTGCCTAGCAGGTAAAGGAGGTATCAAGGCCGCCCTCTCTGAGGAGGGAGAGAGGAGTGAGGTCAACAAGTGTTCACGTGGCACCACCTCCCCCTGTCAGTCAAGGGAACAGAACTGGCCAGGCGTGAGGCACTTGTGGTTTTCAGTTAGGATGTGCGGTTAAGGGGGCGGGCATGGGGACTGGGGTGGGGGAGCTTGTGAGAGCCTGTGGTTGTCACCAAATTCTCTGAAACAGAAGTAAGGGTGGAACTGAAGGAAGAATAGGACCAAATCCTTGGAGCTCTGAGTGAGAAGAGAAAAGTTAAGAGGTCTAGAGAGGAACATTGTGGTAGCCAGCATCCATCTTCCTCTGGGTTCTTTCGAATGGTTTTGCATTACATTTATTTTGTACAGAACCTTGGTCCAAGGACTGGGTCTATCACAGAGTTCTGTTGTGTCTGAAGGACACTGCAGCAGTGGGAACATCCTGGACAAGATATATAAGGTTTACTGTAGAGATCTAGCCAACTGGTATACCTCTGCCCAACAGAGAAGGAGCCCAGATGAAGGAGAGGAATGTTTTGTGTGGGTGGTTTCTCCCGAGGTCATCGGAAATAACAGCGGTCACCGTTCAGTTATCCTGGGCTCACACACCTGGCCCCCTCTGTTTCTGAGCTGGTACTCCTCAAGTGGTGCAGGAAGATAGTTCAGCACCTGGGGAGCTTCTGGGGCTCCACAGACATGGCTCCACTCTCTGTGTGTGAAGTTGACACTCTGGTTGCCTACTCAGGGAAGATGTAAGGCAAAAGAATTAGTATGTGGCTCTCAGACTTGAGAAGGATCACTCATGGTACTGTCTAATGACGAAGAGAACAAAAGACATAAAAATTAAATGCAGCAGTTGGAGAGATGGCATCATGGTTATGCAAAAAGACTCCTGTCTGAGGCTCAGAGTCTCTGGTTCAATCTCTAACAGCTAACACCACCACCAGCCAGAGCTTAACTCTACTCTGTTAGAAAAAATTAAAAAAAGGAAAAAAGAGAAAGAAAAATATACACATGGGAATTCAAGTAGCAATGAATTTCTTTGATTAGGTCAAAATGCTTCAGTAATTGTGTTTTTTTAAAAAGTATTTTATTTATTTTGGATAGAGATAGAAGTTGAGAGGGAAGAGGGGGATAGAGAGGGACAGAGTAAGAGACACCTGCAACACTGCTCATGAACCCCTCCCCTCGCAAGTGGGGGCCGAGGGCTTGAACTTGGGTCCTTGTGTACTGTTACATGTGTGCTAAATAGAGTGTGCTACCATCTGACCCACTTCAGTGACTCTTTAATATATCACTTCATGACTAAACATAGTATTTCACGTACATTTCTAGACAAAATAAATAAATAAACAAGAAAGATAAGATAAGGTTTTGCCCAGCCAGTTGTGTTATGAAAAAAACAAATATTTTCAACTTAAAATCGTTGCAGATAAAATCTGGTTTTGGTCCTTAACATGCATCGTTTGTATGGTGAACATTCAGCAGTCATTCCTTCATATTTTAATTCTGCATACAGGAAAACAAAAAAAACCAAAACCTCAACTCTTGCAGGAATGTCACATTAGTTAGGTCTCCTCTATACTGAGGGTCTGGGTATTCTGTCTTGAGTATAGCTGTCATTTTGTTTGAGTTTTCAGCCAGAACTGAGGAAACACAAGCCTTTTGTGGAAATGATGGATACAGGGCCAGCGTTCCTCACTGGACTTCTGATTGCTCCTGGGTAGGCATCTATGGGGCCAGGCAGTGGCATTCCCAGTAGAGTACACGTTACCATGCACGTGCACTTGGGTTCAAGCCCCCATTCCCCACCTGCGGGGGGGGGGCGTCACAGATGGTGAAGCAGTGCTGCAGGTGTCTCTCTGTCTCTCTCTTCTATCTCCCCCCCTCCTCTCAATTTCTATCTGTCTCTATCCAAAATATATAAGTGGATAAAGAAAAGTGGAAAAAGAAAACTTCACTAGGTGGTAGTGAACCACATGGAATGTCAGCAGATCCTCCAAGCTCTCCTGCCTAGCCCCAGACCATGTATCTTTAGCATTTGTCCCCCATCCTGCTGGAATGGGCAGAGCCCTAAGCCTCCTTACTCCCGTAGCCTTGCTGGGGGATGAGAGGGAGAGTAAACTCCATCCTGGCAGTGACCTGCCTGGCCTCAGCAGAGTGGCCTGGAGAGCCCACTGAGCAGAGAGCCTCAGTTTGGACGCAGCTTGGCCAGCAGGTGCCTGGGGGCTCTGGAAAGGCATGGGGAGCAGGTGGAAGTAGGCAGGGAGACTGGAGACTACTTCACCCTGAGGCCGTTACTTAGCATCCTATGTACCCAATATTCAGTTTTAAAGAAGAAATTTGACACATGATGTTCAAGTAGACCTGCAAGCTATTATCAACCTGCGGAAAAGCCATTCTTCACATACTGGTAGGAGACAGTCGATGAGAAGTAAAAAATTAAAATGTACACCTGTTGTCGGTCATTTGCATTATTCAGAATTCCAACAGCAGTATCGTGACGACAACACTGGAATTATTCAGGTTACTTTGCTGTGGGAGAATCTGCTCGCTTCATCAGGGCAAACTGTCGAGCTTTGGGTTTTATGCTTTAATTTGCTTAGGAAGTGAGTTACTACCCCATAAAACAGCACGATGTTACTATTAACGCGGGATTAATAAGACCTGCTATTATAGAGTGTGCTTCTCTGGCTGGAACAAGACTTCATTGTTTGGTGCTTAAAATAATTAGTTTCTTCAAGTGGGTCTATAATGAATAGTGTAAAATTTTTACCAATTTAAAATAAAAAGGTTTTACAATCTCTTGGGTGACTTTTATGTATCATTTGATACCTCCAGGAAGGAGTTTCTCTTGGGGGAAGCTGGGGAGGAGGGAGGTATTTTATTGCTCAGAATAATGAAAAGAAATATTTTATTTATTTCCTACCTGTTTGGGACAAACTTGAGTTTGCTTTGATATTTTGCCTTATTTGGATGTTGAAAGCTGAGGAGTCCCTTTGACTATCCTTAAATTAATGATGGGGGGGGGGGGCTTCGTTATGAAGATGAAAAAATCAAACTGCAAGCTCATGATGCCAGTTTAGTTCTGAGAGTACTTACATGTGAAAGATACAGAAATACTTCTGAAAGAACATGTTATAATTCTAAGTAGGAGTGTAGTGTTTTCCAGCTGTTGACTTGAAAAGCTAGATCCTGTTGAGTGGACTTGGTGTTTGGGAGACTTGCATAAATTTCATTTGTTTGGGGGAAAGACGTGCCTCCCAGCCCTCCTCTGCACAAGGTGTTCTGGGGCTGCATCTGGAATCTGGGAAGGCTTAAGATGCGACCAGGAGATAAAGATGCAGATATGCGGCTGCTCACATCCAGTTCCGGGAAATGACGGGAGGGAGATAAATAGGATATGATTAATCACCGCAGTAACTGCAAACTCAGACATTGCAACCATTGCAGTATATAGGTAGTTAAGCGTTGTCTCACTCGCTTGGGCTAATGGGCTAGGAACTGTATTTTGATCCTGAGGAATGGATGAATGGGAAGCACTTTTTTTTTAAACATAAATTATCATCTTTGGCTTTATTTTTCAGTTACTTTAGAGATTGTGATACCAATAGTCTACTTTGTCTCAACATATTTCCTTATTTTATCCTCAAGTATCCCTGGAGTTTGGGAGCAGATGTTTTCAAACATAGAAATTTACAGCTTGGGAGGTTGTAAAGCTTTGGATTCTGGAACATGAGGTCCTGAGTTCAATCCCCAGCCTCACGTGTGCCAGAGTGGTGCTCTGGCTCTCTCTCTCTCTCTCCCTTTCCATCTCTCTCTCCCTTTTCATCTCTCTCTGTCTCTCTGTCTCTGTCTCTCTCTCTTTTTTTTATGAATTAATCAATCTTAATGAAAACACTTGAGGTGTTGTTCCCACGCCTAAGTGGTGGCAGCTTAGGCCTGTAGCTTCCTAGTTCTGTCTCCTTGCCTTTTTCTTCCCCCCTCCTTAGGAACCCTGACCCAGTAGTCCAGTGTTAATTGACTAGAACAGTGTGAATTTCAGCTGACCTCATGATGATGGACTTACATTTCGGGTTTGTTATGCTAAACAGTGGTGTGTGTGTGTGTGTGTGTGTGTGTGTGTGTGTGTGTGTGTGTGTGTGTGTGGTGTAATTCAGAGACTTAATGTTTTTCTCACTGGTGGTTCTCTCACAGGAAGCCGGTTGAGGAGAGTCCTCCATGAATGTATGTCACAATGATGATGACGGACCAGATCCCCCTGGAGCTGCCCCCGCTGCTGAACGGAGAGGTGGCCATGATGCCTCACGTGGTGAATGGAGACGCCACCCAGCAGGTTGGTGTGGGTGGGGCATGCAGCCAGAGTGTGGGGGCCAGGGATATAGCAGAACAGCTCTGCAGAAACACCTTCATGCCTGAGACTCTGAGCTCCTAAGTTCAGTCCCCAGCACCACCATAAATCAGAGTTGAGTAGGGCTCTGATAAGAGAATAAAAGTAATAGTGGGGGACATAGCATAATAGTTATGCAAAGAGAATCTCATACATGAGTCTCCAACATTTCAGGTTTAATCTCCCATACCAGGATAAATCAGAATTGAACAGTAAAATAATAATGATGATGATGATGACAACAATAACAACAACAGAAAAAAATTCAGGTTGTCCAAGTGAGACAAGTAAATTTTATTTTCTGATTCAGAGATCCAAGTAGAGCCATGAGCTATTCTAGAGGTGAGAGGTGTTTTTTCTTGGTCATGGAGTTAATATGATCTTTTCAAAAAGAGTTTTAAAGTGATCAGAACTGATGGTTTTCCCTGCCAACAGCAAATCTGACTTCACGCAGTCAGTATTCTGCATCATTAAAAGTCTGGTTCTTGAGATGAATCACTGTAAAAGCATGTCCGAGTCTGGGGAATAGAATGACTGTATACGCATGCCATGTACGGCCTGACTGACTGGCTGGAGCAGAGTGCTTGGGCTGCTCAGCGCTCCATCTCCCTTGGGAGAAGGGGTGGGCAGGGTGGACTAGGACAAAGTGCAGCAGGTGTGTGTGACAAGCTGGGGATGGTGGCTGGCTTTAACTAGAGGCATGGTCTCCTGTGACCCTGCTCTGGCTTCTTGAGCTCACATAATCATTCCGTATATCCAGCTCTCCGCTCTTACTTCCTTCAAATTCTTTTGACACTGAGGACTTAACATTATAGAGCAAAGCATTTATTTATGAGCTCATTCATGTAGCAGTGGGGGGCACTTTTTAAATGCTAAGTGAAACTTTCATTTTCACTGGCAGTGATGCACTCGATAGCACATGTGGCCATGCCCCGGAGCTCAGGTTCAAATCCCCATTCCTACCTGCAGGGAAAAAGCTTCATGAGGGCTGGAACAGTACTGCAGAGGTGTGGTGTGGTGTGGTGTGGTGTGGTGTGGTGTGGTGTGGTGTGGTGTGGTGTGGTGTGGTGTGGTGTGGTGTGGTGTGGTGTGGTGTGTGTGTGTGTCCTACACCTCTCACCCTCTAACAAAAGGGAAACAAATGGCTGTGCAAGCAGTGAGTCCCAATAGTAACCCTGGTGACAATGTTGCAGATCTCTTGACTTCTCACACACTATCTCCCCCCCTCCCCCTCTCTCCCTCTCCCGCTCTGCTCCCTCCCCCTCTCTCCCTCTCCTCCTCTCCTTCTCGCTCTCTTCCTCTCCTTCTCGCTCTCTTCCTCTCCTCCCTCCCTCTCTCACCTCTCCTCCTCCCTTTCCTCTCTCTTCCTCTCCTTCTCGTTCTCTTCCTCTCCTCCCTCTCTCCCTCTCCCTCTCCCCTCCCCTTCATTTTCTCTCTGTCCTGTGAAATAAAAAAAGGGAGGAAGGAATCCATCAGCAGCGGTGATGTAGGCACTGGGCCCAGATGATAACCCTGATGGCAAAAAACAAACAGAAAAAACCAAAAAAGCTCATTGGAGATTGAGTTATCACCTCTGATAACATCAGATTTTATTTTCCGTTAAGCACTAAAAGTTGAGTCTGCTCAGGCCTGTGGCCAATGCCACTGTTTCTGTGTAGTTTTGTTTTGTTTGTTTGTTTTAGAAGCTTGAAAGTAAGTTTTACAAAGGTTGGAATTAGGAACAGTTTCTTGGAAAACATTCACTCAAAGTATATCAGCAGTTCACATAAGTTAATTAGCCTTTTATTTGCTGTTGGTATGAGGTTCCCGCACTGCGCCCTTGCCCCACAGTGCATTTCTGCTTTACCCATCACAACACACGAAAGCTTTGTATAGGCTTCTGTTAGCTCTTCCTTCACTGCTTCAGAATTTACTGTCATGCTTTCTCTGGTGTTAGAATCTGGGCCTCAGGGAATGCCAGCCAAAAAAGATACGTCCTTCCTTTTCCTCATTGCTGCAGATATCTTACCTCTTAACTGCTCAAATCTCTCTCTCTCTCTCCTGGGTCATTTACTCCAAGCTACCATGGTTTTGTTCATCTCAGGCACATAACAAACGAGTTTAAATCAAGTCCATGAAGACATAATACAGGCCTCTCGCCCACCCAGCACACAGCCTGCCTCCTTGCTTGATCCCTCTCCAGTTAGCTCCTTCTGTCTCTGCTCTCTGTTGGAGCCCTGCTTCTCCTCCAGGCCCTGCATGGTGACTCCTGGCTTTCCCCTCTCAGTCTGTCAGCATCTCCTGCTGTCTCATCTCAGGAGTGGCCCACCCCCCTGCTGGACTCTCTAACTGGCCTTTTCACTGAGCTCCCTGCGCTGCCAAGTGATGCTTTATTTCTTTATGTCTTCATTCATTCTCTGCTTTTATTTGTGATTTAAGAGTGGGGTACAGTATTTTAAGATTACAGTGCATACAAAGTGATTCTGAAGACTCAACTACACGTGTCACCACCTGATCCTTCTCCCTCTTTATTTTAAGCTTACTGAATGCTGATCATCAGTGAGTACTCTTGATGCTGCTTCAGGATGTCCACAAGGGCTGTGGCCTCCCGTGCTGGCCCAGGACAGCAGGCTTGCAAGCCAGCCCTGAGGGCAGGAGGCTGCCGCTGCTGGAGCCCCGTCTAACCCAAATCCAGACTCTGCCCATCTGTGTCACCCCAGAGCGAGGCCCTGCCATTCTCCTAGGGGCAAACTCTGCTTCTCCTTCTGAGTACCTCTTCCTCCCTCAGACAGCATGTGTTGCCAGAGTTGTCCCAGAGTGTCCGTGGGAGCCCATATTCCCAGAAAGCACATAAGGCACATCCAGACTTTCCATGTTCAGGTGAAGCTCGCCACTGGCCACTCTTCCTCACCCACAGAGCTTCTCTCCCTGGTCCCTGTCATCCCTCTAGTTCTGGTCAATGCTGCCTTAATGACTTATCCTTGACAGCTGGCTTGCTGCCTTCAGGAGTTCAAATCCCTCTGCCATCAAGGTATAATCTTTGCATCCACTGAGAGCCACAGCTGCAGGGCAGCCTTGAGTGTCACCATCAACACAGTGTGGAAAAATGAGTTCCCAGCTCTTGGGAAGTTTGCACAGGAAGAGAGATTGAAGTAAGAGCAAGATTTCAGTCCCGCTCAAGGCTCTTGTCATCACTGCTAGGCTGGAAGGCTGCAAGGGGCTGGGATTTGAACTCGAAAGTAGCATGAGGCTGGGTCAAACACAGGAGCTTGAGAAACCTATTTTTTGGGAAGCTCAGCTTTGTGTCAGATTCCTCAGCATCCAGCTGTGTGAGAAATGTATAGCTGCCAACGTTTAAATGGATTCTCACTGCAAACTGCCATCTGTGCTCTTTCTGCTGCTCACTGGTACAGGATCTAGGGGTCAAGGTATGGTCGGCCTTTCTGCTTTGAAATCTGGACTGGAAAGGAGGAAAGAGAGGCTAGGATTTATGGCTGAATTAAGGAGTGACTGAATAAATGATTTCTTCATTTTAAACAGCGTTTATCAAATACCTCCTGTGTCTGCCCTGTATTAAGTGCCTTATAAAGATGTATAAAGATGCACAAAGATTGCAGTCCCCTGCAAACAGGCAAAGTTTACATCGCTTAAAGCAGAGTCAGGGTTGGGGGAACAAAGTAATGGAGCTGCAAACAGCTTTTTTTGCCTGAGCCTGTAAGGCCCCAGATTCAATCCCCAGCACCATCATAATCACATGAGTAGTGCTTTGGTCTCTCTCTCTGTCTCTCTTTCTTTGTTGTTTTCGACAGGTTATGTTGTTTTCTCTGGGCTGGCTTCACGGGCGGGTAACAGACGACCAGGGACTCATGGTTGAGCTGTAGGCAGTATCTCTTTATTCATGCAGGACGCAGCACAATCTAAGACGAGCTAAGTTAAACTCAAAGTACAGTACTGTAAAACTCACAATGCTGTCTTTATATGTACTTGCCAAATAAGGTGGAAACAGGATGTGACATAGAGAGGGTGGAGAGAAAGTGACTGGCGAAAATCAGAGTGTGACAAGGAGGGGGCAGATTAGGCGAGAATCCTATCACTGAACCACCAATGCCCTGGAGGGAGGGTGGAACTTGTTAACAGTGGCTATGTAAATAGAATGAACTGGTTATGTAAATAGAATAGTGTTAAGCAGGGGGGATTTAAACCAAATGAAACAGAAGGAGTCTCATGCATACCAACATTTCTTATTAAAATAAAAATAAAGAAAATATTAAAGAAAAAGAAAGTGAAAGGCGAGGGTTAAAGAGAAGTTCTGGCTTGGCGAGGTTGCACTCTGTACAGTAATGGTACTCTTCAAGTCCGTGACAGCCTTCACGTTATAGTGCTTTTCAACTTACGACCGTGTCTGGCTGCACGGCATTCCCCAAGGAGAGTAGAGCTCTGGTTCTTATTCATGCTGTGCCTTGTAATACTCTCTCTTTTAATAGATTCATTTTTCATAGAAGATGAAAGACATAAAGAGGAAGATGGGGAGGCACTTGCAGTACTAGTCCACCATTTGTGAATCTCCCCCAGCCCCACCCTCAAGTGGGCACTGGAGCCTTGAACCTAGGTTCTTGGACATTGTAACGTGTGCACCCTACTGGGTGCACCACTGTCTAGTCCATGTTCCATAATCTTGCAAAATGAATAAGGCATGTAAGAAACCAGTTTAAATCTTCTAAGCCAGGACTTGAAAACTAGCTGCTTATTGGGTTTGCCACAGAGGCATTTTTTTCCTCCCCAATCTCCCTCCCCCCCAATAAAAAAGTTTGATTGATTTGTATGAGAGATGGGGCCAGTGAGGTCAAAACATTGTTCAAGCAGATATAATGTGGGGGATTGAACCCAAGGCCTCGAATACGCTCATCTGTGCTGTAGCTGTTGGGTCAACGTAACATCTTTAATGTGTTTTTTTAATGTTGAATGTGTTGTGACAGCTATTGGTGTATAACTCATATGTATTAAACACACACACACACACACACACGAAGAAAAGTTGGGACTGTTTGAGGGCCCGGCAGTAGCACAGCAGGTTAAGTGCACGGCTGGCTCAAGGTTCCTGGTTCGAGCCCCTGGCTCCTCACCTTCAGGGGGGTCGCTTCACAAGTGGTGAAGCAGGTCTGCAGGTGTCTTATCTTTCTCTCCCCCTTTCTGTCTTCTGCTCCTCTCTTGATTTCGCTCTGTCCTATCCAACAACAGCAATAACAATAAGAATGGCAACAAAAGGGGGGGAGGGGAAAGTGGCCTCCAGAAGCAGTGGATTTGTAATGCAGGCACCAAGCTCCAGTGATAACCCAGAGGCAAAAAAAAAAAAAAAGGAGCGGGGAAACCATTCTTCATTCTTCATCCAGAATGTTAGGACACATTGTTTACCCATAGTCATGTCCATCTTGGCAGACTCTACTCATTCTTCGTCCAAATGATCATTATAGAAATATGAATATATAAAAATCATATAGTGTTATACTTCAGATGTCTCAGTAGTCAGTGAACTACCTAATATTGTTCACATTAATTCCCAAAGAATCTGGTCACATGTCCAGAGCTCGGTGCCTCCTAGTAACCATGTGATCCGATCTGTTACAATGAATTGAGGCCAGGTGGTGGTGGTGGTGGTGGTGGTAGTGGTCCTGCAGGAGCAGCAGAAGTCACATGCCCATGCCTATACCATATTGCTGCTCAGCCTCGGCCATTTCCCTTCCCAGGTGGCCATCAGAGTCCCTCTGTGCTGAGGGTGGGAATGTGCTTTATGGGCAGCAGGTGTGTTCAGTGTGCTCTCTCAGGAGAATAAGTTGGACCTGCCTCGTCTGGGTCCTTTCTTCACTGCTCCCCCCACCCCCATGGCAGCTATGCTTTTGAGTAAAATGGACAGTCTACATGGAGCAAAGCACTTTGCCAAAGGGGTTCTGTTCTCTAGGTTATTGGGCTGTTACTTGGGGAGAGCTGGAGGTAGCGGATTTTGTTAAGGAGACAGGTTGATAAGATAGTGTTTCTATTAGATTGGCATTAGAGCTCTCTCTGTAATATCTGAAAAAGAAATCGATTCTGAGGATCCATACCTTAGACTTGGAAAGAAATGGGCTTGGATGCTTATCCCATTAGTTTGCACGGCTTCTCATTTTTATAGGGGTTGTTAAAATGTTCTGCTTCTTATTTTTAAGTGGTTGGAAAATTTCAGCTCTGAAGCATTTTCCTACCTTGGACAGGAAGTCGTCCTGTCTCTGTATTAGAATGTTGAGTAAGTCATTCTGCCTCTTGGGCCTCAGTGAGGCCTGTGCTGTGGTGAGAGATGGGAGGCTGTTTGTAATTAGGATTTGCCCTGTGCTAAGGAGCATGTCTGTCTCTCCCAATCGCACCTTTGACACTTTTGTTCTGCATTGGCAGAATGGGTCTCTTAATATCCATCTTCATTTTTTTTAAATGATTTTAAAAAATATTTATTCCCTTTTGTTGCCCTTGTTGTTTTATTGTTGTAGTTATTATTATTGTTATTGATGTCATTGTTGGATAGGACAGAGAGAAATGGAGAGAGGAAGGGAAGACAGAGAGGGGGAGAGAAAGAGAGACACATGCAGACCTGCTTCACCGCTTGTAAAGCGACTCCCCTGCAGGTGGGGAGCCGGGGGCTCGAACTGGGATCCTTATGCTGGTCCTTGGCGCTTTGCGCCTTGTGCGCTTAACCCGCTGTGCTACCACCCGACTCCCCATCTTCATTTTTATCTTGTGCTAAAGGCCGTAGAAAAAAGCCGCCTTCTAGAGTAGTTGTTTCTTTTTAAAAATTTTATCATCTTATTTATTTATTGGATAGAGACAGTCAGAAATCAAGAGGGGATGAGGAGATAGAGGAGAAGAGAGGCAGAGAGACACCTGCAGCCCTGCTTTAGCACTTGCAAAGCTTTCCCCCTGCAGATGGAAACCCATACTGTAACGTGCACTCAACCAGGTTTGCCACCACCTGGCCCCTGATCGTTTGTTTCTTTCTTTCTTTTCTTTAAAAATTTCTTTATTGGGGGATTAATAGTTTACAGTTGATAGTAAAATACAATAGCATAAAATTTCCCAGTTTTGCATATAACAGTTCAACTCCCACTAGGTCCTCCTCTGCCATCATGTTCTAGGACCTGAGCCCCACCTCACCCCAGAGACTTTTGCTTTGATGCAAATAGTTTTTTTAAAATATAATTTGGTGATTTCAGTCATGAGTGAAAATAAAGGCAATATAATACAAATTAGAAAGGAATGCATTTATATATCTCTGTTACTAATGGAGGTAGGAAAGGAAGATTAAACTTGAGGTTTACACATAATCTATGAATTCAGTGCAGAGTGGAGTTTTGAGTGGCAATGTGTATGTGTAGCCTGTTAAATTATTGGGAACAATGATTTTTATTTTCTTTGTTTCCTCTGTGGTGGTGGGAACAAATTTGCAGCTATTTGAGGACTTCCAGGTGACATAAGCAATGCCATGCATTCAGCATGTGTACCTGTCATGTCATTCAGTGATCATCCACCCTGCACTCACGCAGTGAATTTTATAGACAGACCCACAGGTGAGAAGGGTTAACTACTTTTCAACTGGCAAATCCCAGAAAGGGATTTGAATCTAGTCAAAGCTTTATGCTGCAGGAAGGATGCTTATATTAAATGTCTCTTTATAGTGTGGGTAGGTAGTCTAGCAAGAGATGGGACTGGACTTTGAACAATAGGAAATTATAATGTTTCCACCAAATGAGCATAGTCCTTTTTTTTTTTTTTTCCTTGATCATTTTTTAAAAATTGTCTCCAGAAGAGAAGCAGTTACAAAAGTCAGATCTCCCACTTTCTCCCCCCACCCCACAAATAATTTTGGTCCATACTTCCAGAGGGGGAGAAAAGTTAAGGGAATATGATTAGAGGGCTCTGAAACCCAATTCTATCAGGACCCAGATGGGGAGAAGGGAAGGACGTTTGAGGTTACCTATATATATTTTTTCTTACCAAGAGACTTGTGCCTGGTAGAAAATTTAAGGAAAAGACATATAAATAACAGTTATTTGTTGACAACACAGGGCTGCACTAAGGTGGCTCTGTTCTCTAGAGAACACGTAAGAGGTAGAAGTTATGTTCTATTTCATCTTGTAGAAATAAGAAATTGTGCTGCACCAAAGGAAAAGATTCTGGGGTGGTGGGGAGGAATGAGAAGAGTCTGCCAAGATGGACACGACTAGGTACAGCTGTGACTTAAAATGAAAGAGAAGGCTGGACCATAGAACAAAAAAAAGGGGGGGGATAATATAGTTATACAAATAATATATATAATATATAGTTATACAAATAATAGTCAATCCCCTTGGGCGAATCACTGCAGCTTCCAATGGAGGGAATGGGGGCACAGATCTCTGGTGATAGGAATGGTGTGGAATCACACCCACTATTTTGTAATTTTATAAAATACTAATAAAAAGTGAAAAAAAATTGTCACCTTAAGATGGCAGAGCATCACTCTGGTACGTGTGATGTCAGGAAGTGAACTTATACTTGAGAGTCCAGTGCTCTGCCCACTGCCCAGCCTCTCATGCTGCTTCCTATTGACTATCTTTTTTTTTTTTAAACCAGAGCACTGCTCAGCTCTTGTTTATGGTGGTGTGGGGGATTGAACCTGAGACTTTGGAGCCTCAGGCATGAGAGTCTCTTTGCATAACCATTATGCTATCTACCCCCCCTCTGCTGGCTGTCTTAATGCAATCTCTACACTGGCTCCCAGGGGTGCCTGTGATGGTGCCTGGGAATGCCAGCCAGCTGTGGGGCCAGTAGTAGTGTTTGCTTGCTCAGGTTGGGTGTGGAGGAGGTGTTGGGAGGGAAGCCAGGGAGGGCCTCCCTGACTTTAGTGCCGGGTCAGCAGGTTCTGAGAGATGACCAAAGCAGGCTAACAGGACTTCCTCAGCTCTGGGGATCCCATGCCACCCACCGCCCACTGACAGGAGAGGATCTTTTGCCTTTCTCCTTCTTCCAGACCCCACCACATGTGTCCATTCACAAGTTCCCCACTCTGGGCATAGTTTTTGTGTCTGAAGAAATCTGAAAGCTTACGACTTGAATGTATTAATTAGATTGTTTTTCATTCTGAATTTCTAATTGCTTCTCTTAAGTAGGACCAGAAATTAAAAAAAAAAAATCTTACAGTTGATTCTTCAAAGAAGAAAAACTGGTACTTTGTTGCACTCAGGGTTCTTCAATGTTTTGCCTTTGTGGACCCTGTTCTCAGGGGGATCCAGAATTAAATGCCTTGCGGTGTTTGAGTCCTGAGCCGCCATACCACACCCACTTGCTAGTGAGCTCTTTCTCTGCTTTGTTCTCCAGGGATGAAGGTCGATTTGAGCTTTGCCTCCCCTCGAGATGTTAATTACATGTTTCCAAATCATGTTTTCCGTTAAAAAATCACTTACGCATCACTTTGGAAAGAGAACTGGAGGCAGGGACTTGCTGGAGGGGTGTGGAATATTGCTTTGGAAGCCTCTGGAAATAAATCTTAAAGAGTTCATGTACCACCGAGACATATTTAGTCAGTATATATAAACAAAAGAAGTCACAGTGTGCCCAGACATTATTTGTCCCAGATGGAGCTGAAGCTTGGCTCCTTGTACAGCACTGATGTCATGGGTCTCAGGCTGGGCCTGGATTAGGCGTGCGCTGAGCCTTGCTGCATGCTTGTGTGTGCTGAGGGCAGGTGGGGAGGGAGGGAGGGCAGGGATGGCTGGAAAATTGCTGTCACAGTTTTCCTCTGCTGTCTGCAGAGACTAGTGTCCGTCTGCACTTGGACTTGTTTGCAGAATGAGGGAAGACTTGGAGTGATCTGTTCCTTTGTCCAGCTTGGTATGTGAATGTGTTCAGGGCCAGCATTCCCCCAGTGCCCGGAGTGTGAGCACCAGGTTGTGCAGTTCTGACATCTAGAAAGGCTGATCTTCAAAAAAAAAAAAATCTAGGTTTATTTTGATTTATTATATTATTATTATTATTATTATTATTATTATTTTAGTATTTTTTACTTATTTTGAATAGAGACAGAAATTGAGAGTAGAAGAGACACCTGCAGTGTTGCTTCACTGCTCATGAAGCCCCCACCCTGCCCCTGCAGGTAGGAACTTGGGACTTGAACCCTGGTCTTTGTACATGGTAGTATGTGTGCCCTACAAGGTGTGCCACCGCTTGACTCCAGGCAGTCCAGTTTTTGAGGAGTGTTTTTCAGTCTGTTTGACTTGTAGATTGAAATCTGGACAGAGGTTCTTTAGATTCTGTAATGGTCTTAATCGTCTAACTGTGCAGTTCAGACGCACACACGCGCGCACACACACACCCATCACTAGATATCTTACCAGTGGATAATCTCTCAGACTAGTTGTTTAATTTTTTTCTTTTTTACCAGAGCACTTCTCAGCTCTGGTTTATGGTGGTGGTGGGGATTGAACCTGGGACCTTAAAAAAATTTTTTTTAATTGTTGTAGTTATTGTTGTTATTGTTGTTGGATAGGGCAGAGAGAAATCGAGAGGGGAGGGGAAGACAGAGAGGGGGAGAGAAAGACACCTGCAGACCTGCTTCACCGTCTTTGAAGCAACTCCCACTGGGACTCGAACTGGGATCCTTAAGCCAGTCCTTGTGCTTTGCGCCATATTCACTTAACCCAATGTGCTACCACCCGACCCCCCTCAGACTAGGTGTTTAAAAAGGTCGAGGTCTAGTGCTCCTTGGAGAACCTGACCAGGTTTAATTCTTCCTGTGAGCTTTGGGCAGACAGCTGCTGGGTCTTCTCTTAAAGATCTACGCACTTAAGAGCATGACTACTCCTGTTTCTTTTTCTTTTTTTCCCCTCCCCTCCCCTCCCCTCCCCTCCCCTCCCCTCCCCTCCCCTCCCCTCCCCTCCCCTCCCCTCCCCTCCCTCCTTCCTTCCTTCCTTCCATTTACTTATTTATTTATTCCCTTTTGTTGCCCTTGTTGTTTTATTGTTGTTGTTACTGATATCGTTGTTGGGTAGGTCATCGAAAATGGAGAGAGGAGGGGGGAGACAGAGAGGGGGAGAGAAAGATAGATACCTGCAGACCTGCAGCGACTCCCCTGCACGTGGGGGGCTTGAACTGGGATCCTTATGCTAGTTCTTACTCTTTGCACCATGTGCACTTAACCCGCTGCACTTCCGCCTGACTCCCCTCTTCCTTCCTCCCTCCCTTCCTCCCTCCCTCCCTCCCTCCCTCCCTCTCTTCTTTCTTTCTTTCTTTCTTTCTTTCTTTCTTTCTTTCTTTCTTTCTTTCTTTCTTTCTTTCTTCCTTCCTTCCTTCCTTCCTTCCTTTCTTTCTTTCTTTCTTTCTTTCTTTGGCAGAAAGGGGTCAGGAACACACACAAGTGGGTAACCACAGCACTGACACTCCCTCCAATGTGGTGGGAAGCTGGGCTTGAACCTGGTCCCCTGCATTTGCTGACTGTTGCTGACTGCTCCTTAGGGTTGTCTTCATTAGAAAGGTTTCCACTCAGATCAAATCATTTGGGAGATGCAAAGGGCTTAGGTTCTAGAACCCCTGTGAGTGCGAGTGGGTTCCACAGCCACTATTGTTGGAGGGAGGCCAGGAGACTGGACATAGTCTGGAATGCCAGTGAGTTTGGGAGGTGAAGTTTTATGGAAAGCCAGAATGCTTCCCAAACAGAAAAGTTGGTCAGAGGTGAGAATCAGACGATTTTATGTTTTATTAAGAACATGAACGGTGGCAAGTTTAGTAATTTATTTATTTATTTTTGGGCCCTCTTCTTGGAGGTTACCTATATATTTTTTTCTTATCAAGCGACTTGTCACTGGTAGAAAATTTAAGGAAAAGACATATAAATAACAGTTATTTGTTGACAACACAGGGCTGCACTAAGGCGGCTCTGTTCTCTAGAGAACACGTAAGAGGTAGAAGTTATGTTCTATTTCATCTTGTAGAAATAAGAAATTAGTGCTGCACCAAAGTAAAAGAATCTGGGGTGGTAGGGAGGGTTCAGCTCCTAGAGCATGATGGCAGAGGAGGACCTAGTGGGGTTGTGCTGTTATGTGGAAATGTTATACATGTACAAACCATTTTGTTTTACTGTGGACTATAAACCATTAATCTCCCAATAAAGAAACAAAAAAACGTTAAAATATATTAATTTTTTTTTTTTTTTTAAAGAAAGGTTACAAAGATTAAGTCTTGGCGCACCTGGTTAAGTGCACACATTATAATGCACAAGGACCTGGGTTCAAGCTCTCGGTCCCCACTTCTGCAGGGCGAAAGTCTTATGAGTGGTGAAGCAGAACTTGCAGGTCTCTCTCTCTCTCTCTATCTATCTATCTCACCCTCCCTTCTCAATTTTTGTCGGTCTCTATTCAATAATAAGTAAATAAACTTAAAATAAAGAAAGATCTATTAAAGAAAGAAAGAAAGAAAGAAAAGATTAAGCCTCCTGCCCGGTGGAGCAGGACTTAGTTCAGCTATGATCTGTCTGATTTGCACTTTTCTCCTGTCTGTTACAGGTTTTCTGTTAGATTTTTAATCAGCTAGTTCCTAGTTCAAAAACGAATTGCAAGGGCTGGTAGGGTAGCTCACTTGGCAGAGCAAAAGCACTAACACATCCACAAGGACTTGGGTTCCAGTAGGTCACTACATGGGAAGCACCTGCAGGGGAGAAACGTTCCCAGTAGCAGAGCAGTGCTGCGGCTTTTCTCCTGTTTCTCTCCTCTCACCCTCTATCTAGAAGAAAGAAGAAGAGAAAAAGTAGGCATTAGGGGAGTAGGGTGGTAGCATAGCAGGTTAAGTGCAGGTGGCGCAAAACGCAAGGATCCTGTTTCAAGCCCCCGGCTCCCCACCTGCAGGGGAGTCGCTTCACAAGTGGTGAAGCAGGTCTGCAGGTAGGTGTCTGTCTTTCTCTCCCCCTCTCTGTCTTCCCCATTTCTCTCCATTTCTCTGTCCTACAACGACGACATCAATAACAATAGCAATAGTAATTACAACAATAAAACAACAAGGGCAACAAAAGGGAATAAATAAATAAAGATTAAAAAGTGTTTTTTTTAAAGGTAGGAATCAAGCCCAGTGAGATAAGAGGAGAGTGATGAGAGTGACTTCACTCAGTATTTATTTTCTATCATGGTACTGTAGGAGACAGTCCTGGCCTGAACTCTTATCTTACTAGACCTGGAAACCTAGAATAACAGGATAAAGATATTTACATGTGTGGAAGAAACAGGACTATGCACTTGTTATTTTTTAAATCATAGAAATACTTACGGTTCATTCATTAACTTAAAAAGTAAGCTTGGGCTATGTTTTTTTTTTTTTTTTCCTTTTTTCTTTATCTGTGAATAAACAGGGTGATTTAAATGCACAAGGACATTTAGCAGCTGTAGTGCTAGCCAGGGAAAAAGCTGCGCTTAAGCTTTGATGGGAGCTGGGTCTTTCATGTTCTTGGCTTCTAGCTCGTAAGGCCTGCAATGGAAACTTTAGATGTGGGCATTTGTGGCTCTTTTAAAAATAGGCCTTTATGCTAGTTTGGGCCATCTCTGTTACATTTTGCATCTCCCCCCTTTTAAGATAATGCTATTTTTTCATTCTTAGCAAACAGCAGCCCTTTTTGTAATAGGATCTCTTCATTCAAGGCAGTATACAATTAGAAGGAATAAAAATGTACCACTTCTTGGGGCTGGGGAGGGTGGCATGCGCATTACCACACCCAAGGACCCACTTCAAGCTCAGGCCCCACCTGCAGGAAGGAAGCCTCACAAGTGGTGAAGCAGGTCTGAAGGTCTCTCCCCCCACTTTCCTCCCTTTCCTCTTTATTTCTCTTCTTGTCGAATTGAAAAATTTAACAACAGCAACAAAAGCCCAAGTTCTTGAGGTCTGTGGTTGCATTTTCTGTACAGCCTGCACCATTACCTGGAAAGGTCCCCTCTTGCTTTGAGTGCATGATGCTGTCTACACACTCTCTCCTTTCATCAGTCCATCACCAGATCCATGTGTCACCTTCTGGAGGGCAGGCCTTTGCCGAAACCCTATCTCATTGCTGGCAAGAAAGCCTCACCCAGTCTGGGGACTCAGCAGTACTTGCTGAATTAGACAGATAGATACAGGAGCAATTCTTCTAAGGACATGGACTCCATGAAATGCAGTTACTGAGCCCCTCTGAACAGATATATATATTTTTGGCCAACACTGGTATGCTCTTAGTACATTAAAAATATTCTCTGGGTTTCAGCCCCTGGCCTCCATTGAGGAAAGCTTTGGTGCTGTAGTCTCTCTCTCTCTCTCTGTGTGTGTGTGTGTGTGTGTGTGTGTGTGTGTGTGTGTCCATGCGCGCGCACCCCTTCTGTCTGAAAAAGTTATTCCAGAACTCTGAGGCCCTGGTAACAACCAAAAACAAAGTGGTCTCCTTGGTTTGTCTGGTTTCTCTCTCCTTGGTTACCTATTAATCTCTCTTTTCCTTGTGTAATGAAAAGTGAATTTTAGAAGCATGGGACCTTCAGACACAATTTTCCCAGGTGGTTTGGTTTGCTTTGTGTTTGCCACCAGGGTTACTCTGGGATTTGGCACCTATAATATAGCAAATTCACCAGCTCTTGGTGGCTATTATTTTTCCATTTCATTCTCTCACTCCCCCCTTTCTTTTATTTGGTAAAACAGAGAAATTAAGAGGGGAAGGGTTATAGAGAGGGAGAGAGAAAGATACCTGCAGCACTACTTCACTATTGTGAAGCTGCCTCCCTGCCCTCTCTCCCCTACTTGGGGACCAGGGACTTGAACCTGGGTCCTTGTGCATGGTAATTAATGTGTGCACTCTACTTGGTGTGTCACCACCCGGCTCATCATATCTATTTCCTATGACAAGTATTGGGCCATGAGTAGTAGTGTCTAGCTTTTGTACTAATGGAGTGGAGTTAGCCCATTGGCTCATCTTAGAATTCTCCAGAGTTCATAGGACTAATTCAAGTTGATAGTTTATAGATCAAAGATTTTATCAAAATCCCACCCAAAGGAAAACTAAGCTCTTGGCTAAGGGATTCTCTGCTATCCAGTGTGGCATGTGGAAAGTGAAGAATTCTGCTCAGGGACTGAGTATAGATTTCATAGATGAGAACTTGTCCTCTGTATGTGTGTATGGGGGAGCAATGCCTTTGACCACTTTAATGTATTCTCAATAGCAGTTGATTGAAGTTACTCCATAACTTTGTGAAAACCACTCTACCATTTGGAGGTGGGTGTCACAGTGGAAAGCTTTATGGTAAGAAGGGGGTGGGGGGTGTGTGGGGGAGAAAAGTATGCATTTAGCCAGAGGACTGATTCCAGTATTAGCACAGCTGTTTTCTCCTAAAGCTATTTGTTGGGTAATCAAATCATAAGTGAGAAGCTTCAAGGGTGATTAAATCTCCAAAAGTGAAAGTCTCCCCAACATGTGGGATATCTCGATTGTCTGATTGTGTATTTCACTGCTGAAGCTGCAGGTGGTATGGGGGTGGGGTGGTGCAGTCCCTGCCATGGAGGGAGGCCCAGCATTTACTTGGCCCATCTCTGGGAGTGTGTGTGTGGGGGGATTTGGACTTGTACCCCTGAAGTACAGTGTTCTCCCAATTCAAGATAAAAAATGCTTCAAAGAGGTCATTTCCCATCTGGCTATTCAGCACTATTCTCCCAGCAGAACCATCTGTGGTAGATAGAGATAGGTTATGAGTGCTTAACCTGGTGTATTTACTTATTTATTTTAATTAATTAATTAATTAATTTATGAGCAAGATAGGAAGAGAGAGAAATAACCAGATATCACTCTGGTACATGTGCTGCTGGGGATTGGACTCTGGACTTCATGCTTGAGAGTCTAGCAGCGCCTTAGCCACTGTGCCACCTCTTAGACCACTGTTTTTTGTTTTTATTTTTTATTCTTTATTTATTTATTTATTTTTTGCCACCAGGGTTATCAGTGGGGCTCACACAACTCCATCTCTCCCAGTGGCTTTTGTTTTGTCCCCCTCTTCTTTTATATTGAGAGTAAGAGAGGTAGAGTGAGGTAGAGGAGGTGGTGATGGCCTGAGGTTTGGACCCTGGTTCTCCTGCTTGGTTCTTATGCATTCTGCTTTATGAGTCACCAACTCAGCTGTGCCTGTGTCTGGTCCTTTTGTTGAGGCAGCAATTAAGAATTTGCCTCCAGCAGAAGTCTGAGACACCACTGGCCTCTGACTAACTAGCTGCCCCAAATGTAGTTGCAGAAGTAGCTCCTTTTCCCTTCACTTGAGCAGGGACCAGGGAAAGAGATTCATCCCTTGAAGTCAAGAGCTGTTGCCCACGCACAGTTGTCTTGCTGTAGAATGCTTTCCAGGGTGTGCAGGGTTTAGCCTTTCACTCTGCTGGATTAATTCTAACTCTTGTTCTAGCCTTTCTTTAGACTTTGAAAGAACAGTCACCTACTTTTCAGCAGGTTTTGATAAACTGGATAAACTGACTCCTGGTTATTCCGAGTCCCATGGCTCACAGCATGAACGCTTTGAAACAGATCTGGCAAAGCAGAGGTAACGAAGTATGCTGTTAGGGTTTGCTTAGCAGGGTTCTACTTGAACACAACTAGGGGATATCTACTAGTGGTTAATTCTCGGCCTTTGCCTGCCCCACCTCCGCTGACAAGGCACGCAATGTAATGTGTGCTGGCTTAATGCTGATGGTGGGTGGACACACAGGAATGCTTAGGAAGTTGGCAGAAAGTGATGATGTTTCTTTGGAGAAGAACTTGTCAGTTCTGTCTGTTCTGTGGCGGAAGAGAGAGGCCAAGGAGAGCTTCACTTTTACCTCTTTGTTTAATGAGGGTGACAGCAGCCAGCTAGCTGGGCAGCCCCCCTCAAGCGGAAGGAAGAGAAATCCCTTCTTTTCAAGTGCCTTCTTTCAAATGCTTCTTTTTGGAGGTAGGATGAATACTCGGCTCAGATAATGGCTTTTGCTCATAGGGAGAAACCTCTCTGTTGGAACACAGGAGAGCTTTGCTGGTTCCCCAGGTAACTCTGTAGATTACAATCTGGTTGCCTAGGCAACCATAGCAGAGAAAATGACAGCAACCGAGCCTTTGAAGAGAGAGATTCTGTTTTCTTGGGATGCTTAAAGGCCTTTTCCTATTTCATCTTTCTCCCCCCAAAAGTGAGGTAGGGGTCAGGAACTGGGTCCTGCAACCAGAATGGGGAAAGCATTAATGGACTGGGGAGGCCAGGAGCATCTGGGCATCCCTGGGGTTGGGGTCTGGTGGCAGCTGTCAGCCTTTCTTCATGCCTGGGGGTGCCTGGATGACGTGGCAGGATTTTGAACACACCTCATGTCAGAAAGCCTTGTGCCTGCCTGGGACTTTCCTAGGATGCTGGTGGACTGTACCTTAGGATCCCAACAATTGTGAGTGTGATGAGAAAATGGAAGTTATAAATTTGGTATTATTACAGGATGCTAAGGGTCTGGTCCTGATGGCCAGACACCTTGCCCCCTCAACCCCGCAACTAATTAATTTATAGCCTAGAGGCTGAAATACAAGCATTTGGTTTCTTCTATTTAAAAAAATATATATTTTTATTTGTTTATTATTGGATAGAGACAGAAATTGAGAGGGAAGAAGGAGATAGAATGGAAGAGAAACAGAGAAATCTGTAGCCCTGGTGAAGCTTTCCCCCTGCAGGTGGGGACCAGAGACTTGAACCTGCATCCTTGCACACTAAAGTGTGTATTCTTAACTAGGTGTATTACCGCCTGACCCTGTTTTTTTATTTTTTTTTATTTTGTTCCTTCTATTAAAAGGAACATTTTGCTAGGACAGAGAAATTGAGAAGGAAGGGGAGATGGAAGAAAAGAGAGGAGAGCTGCAGCTCTGCTCCACCGCTCATGAAGCTTATCCTCTGCACGTGGGGACTAGGTGCTTGAACCCAGGTCCTTGTGCATGGTAACATGTGCACTCAGCCAGGTGCAACACCACCCAACCTCTGGTTTCTGCTTTATTGCAGTGATGATAGAATTGGCCCAAGTGACATGGGTAATTTTCTACTATTTCCTTGTTTTGTTTTTTAAATATATATATATATATATATATATATATATATATATATATATATGTATATATATATATATACACACACACACATATTATTTGTTTTATTTTAATGAGAGAAAAATATATACACACAAAGAGAGACAGAGAAACAAGACCACTGCTCAGCTATGGCTGATGATAGTGGTGGGGACTGAACCTGGGAACCTCAGAGTCTCAGGCAGGAGAGTTTTTTGTTTTTGTTTTTGTTTTGTGCAGAACCACTGTTCTGCCTCCTCAGCTCCCTAAAGACTTTGGTCTTGATAATTTAAGAAAACATAAATCATGATATGCAGCATAGAAAGTGGATTTTTAAAATAGACGTTAAGCTTTCATAAAACGCTAAGTCAAAGTATTTTCAGTGGTCTTCCTGCTTTCATTACTCAACTCTTTTTTTTTTTTTTTAAATATTTATTCCCTTTTGTTGCCCTTGTTGTTTTATTGTTGTAGTTATTATTGTTGTTGGATAGGACAGAGAGAAATGGAGAGAGGAGGGGAAGACAGAGGGGGACAGAAAGAGAGATACCTGCCAACATGTTTCACCGCCTGTGAAGCGACTCCCCTGCAGGTGGAGAGCCGGGAACTCAACTGGGATTTATGCCGGTCCTTGCGCTTTGTGCCACCTGTGCTTTATTGGCTGCGCTGCTGCCTGACTCCCCATTATCCAACTCTTCTTCTTCTAGCGTTTGCCATCCAACTCTTATTCTGTGCTAGGCACAGCCACACCTTTTTTTTTTTTTTTTTCTTTTCAGATGGGGTTGAGAGACACTTGTAGGTGGGGCACAGGGGCTTGAAACTGAGTCCTCATATATGGCAGTGTGTTCACTTTACTGAGTGATGGATCTCTGGCTCCCATACCTTGTTCTTACAGAGCCAACATTACATAGATTGAAGATTGAACTCTAGAAGTGGCTGCTTAGTTAGTCACTGCAGTTCCACTCTAGGAAGGAGTTCCTTCAAACACACGTAGTGGGTTTGCTTGAATGGGCTTCAGTGGTTGGGGCAGTATTAGAGTGGGCTGTGGGCAGAGAAGAGCCCTGGACTAGCACATGCCTGGGATATGATGGACCAAGGTCGGCAAACTGAAAGAGACACTTAACATCTTCTCACCTTCTAGAGGTACACAGGGCTAACTTCATAAATCTCTGACTAATTTTAAAGCTTGGCTTATAATTTTTGACGTATTTTTAAGATGTGAATTTTTTTTCTTTTTTTTTCCTAACGGATTTAAATTAGACGGGTAGGAAAGCTCTTAAAAGAGCATACTTTGTCATTACCAGGCATGGTTTAATCTTTCAGAAATTATCCCCTGGGGACCCAGGAAAGAGAGAGCATACAGGGCAGAGCTTGTATGTTATCAGGCTGAAAGTCCCAAGCTGGAGCCTTGAAGTCATATGGAAGAATCCTGACACCACGGAAGCTGTGCAGATCCTACCCACAAGGACCTTGTTTTCTACTTTTCTTATAAATGGCCTCCTGCCTTCATCCAGTAGAATCATACAGTCTAGATCAGTAGTAGGCACTTGGGGACAGTATTCAGTAGGGTTAATGGAGGATCTTATTTCTCAGTGTGATTTTTCTCCTATCATTTCTGATCCTTTCTCTTTAAACTTTCTGTATCAGTGAAAGCAAAAAGGCACCACGCAAAAGAAAAAAAATGTCTGAAGTATCATAAGCAACACGGGAGAATTCATTAGTGAAATTCAAATGCACATGGTTATTAGATTTGAAGAGGGAGTAGAATAAATCTAAAGTTTTGTGTTTATTCAAGATTTGGTGCCAGCTACTTCCCGTCTAGTGCATTCATTCAGGGACTGAAACTAGGGGGGAAATCTCAGATTCCCTAGTACTAAAGTGAAGTTAATGTGTTATTTTGGCAGGTGATTCTCGTTCAAGTTAACCCAGGCGAGACTTTCACAATTCGAGCAGAGGATGGAACACTTCAGTGCATTCAAGGTAAGGGCGCCTTCTGTAAACGTGTGAACCAGTGGTGTTTTTCTCTTTGTCTGTAATTTTAAGGAATGTTTTTTTTTTTTTTGTATTTTTTTTTTTTTTTGTAGGTGATTCTGTAGAATTAAAAGGCCTTGGATTTTTTTTTTTTTCTTTTCTTTTCCCCAGTCTTCCCTTCCCTCCTCTTATGTCAAATGCTGTTCTGTTTTGGCTTCCCATAGTGAAATGCATTGAAAAGTTGATTTTTCTGTTGCATACAACCTTAGAGGTTTGCTACTTATTTTTGTACCTACAAAAACAAAAATTTAGTGGCAGTTACTCTTTTGAAGAAAGATCATTTCCAAGGATTAAAAAGCCTTGTGGGCTTTTAATTGCCATTAATCCGAAACAATTTAACTACTTTATTAATGACTTAACTGATTTCGATGGCTATCGTGTCCCTGAAATTGATCGTTGATGTCCTGAAATAGTGGAAGCCAAAGTCTAGTTCTTGTCGACGACTTGGACAAGAAGAGAGGAAACCATTCTTCTAATTCAGTAGGGAATGTATAGTCTTTCATCTTGTGCCCTTTAATACAGAGGCTGATTACCAGTCTAGCTTCAAATTTTATGCTGTGTTGAAAGATCTGCCCTGCTAGAAAAAGTGAATGAATGGAGGGAATGAAGACAGAGAATTCTGGTGGTGGGAACAGTGTGGAACTATACCCCTGTTAGCTTATAATTTTGTGGAGTCAATATGAAATCACAAATTAAAAAAAAAGTGGATAAAATGTCCTCACCTGTAGCAGATGGAATTGGTGTTTTCAGTTCAACAAGAAAACACTTGGCTCTCGCTGCTACAATACTAGAGCCTCACTAGGCCTCGGGCTTGCCGACTACTCCTGCGTGCACAGTATAGGACCGGTAACAGGTAGCTGCACAGAGCCACAGGTATAAACATCCTCTCACTCCTGCAACATGCTTTCCAGGGTGAGAGAGAGAGAGATGGAGAGAAAGAGAAAATGAATCTTTTTTTTTTCCCTCCACTGCACCTCTAGAGTTACTGCTGGGGCTTGGTGCCTGCACTATACTACGAATCCATTGCTCCTGGAGGCCATTTTTTTTTGTTGTTGCCCTTGTTGCTATTGCTGTTGTTATTGTTGGATAGGACAGAGAGAAATGGAGAGAGGAGGGGAAGACAGAGATGGGGAGAGACAGATAGACACTTGCAGACCTGCTTCACCACTTGTGAAGTGATACCCCCCCCGCCCCCCGCAGATGGGGAGCTGGGGGCTCGAACCAGGATCCTTACGCTGGTTCTCGGCCTGGAGAGCTTCATTCTTTTAACATGGCTCTCTAGTAATATAGCGGTATCTCTTTCTGAAGTTTCCATTCCAATAGGACTCGATTTCAGGCCCTTTGCTGATGCGTTCTCTAACGGGCAAGCAAGAAAAGACTGCCATTCACTGCACCCACCTTCTCCATGGTGCCCATTTTTCCAACAGCCAGAGAGCCCCACCTCAGCTGCAGGCCCGATTCTCATTCCAGACAGATTCTTGGAGGAGTCCCAAACCATGGCTCTGGTATATCACACTACCTGTTCTTCATTCTTTCAACAGAGCATGTGTGTCGCTATTTTCCATTTTTGCTCTGCAAACCATCTGGGCTCATCCTGACTCTTCTGAGTGCTCACCCAGGTTTCCTGCCCTGTTATTCAAGGGACACACACCCACCTTGCTCTTGTTATGTGCCCAGGGAGCATGAAGCCCTGGTCCAGACATCCCAGGGAGGAGCACGCAACACTGTCTGTTCTCTATGACTCTAGATCTGAGAACTAACCTCCCAGAACCTCAACTTCCTCACCTGTACCTGCCATTCCATGAAATGGGACAGTTCACCACATGGCCTGAGATGAAGCATAACCTGTGCTGGCACTTAGAATCATGTGGCCTATCCCCACGTCCTGCGTGGGTGGGCATGCTCTCCCCACTTGCCGTGTCACACTGGAATTTAAGTGTGAGACTCTTTGTTTGTCTAGCCTGGGTGGCTGTCATTCTGCATTAGTGGCTCTCAGCGGGTCTGGATTCTCGATTCAGAATGGCTTCCCCTCCAGTTTCTGCAGCTGACCCAGTGCCCCCATGCTTCCTCCATCCTGGTGAGTCACCAGATCCCAAGTCCCACTTCCTCCAGTCTTGTCCTGTATCACTTCAATTTACCGAGCCAGGTACCAGCAAACCCCAGCGAAAGAAAAGCACAGTCTCTGGGTGTCCCAAAGAAGACAAAGACAAGGAAGATTGGAGAAGCCTGAGATAGAAGGCCCTTCAATTCCGATTCTGTCAAAGGAATTTTTTTAGGTCACTGGGAGGGGTGTTAGTGTCCTTTATCTCCATGTATCACCATGCATGAGTACAAAGCTGCCATTATAAACAGAGCAGTGAACTTGAAACATTCTCTGCAGAGAAGACCAGTTATTGACAGGGCCTCAGTGTACACACACACACACACACACACACACACACACACACACACACACACACCACCACACCACCAGAAGGGGAGAGGTTAATTAAACTCATTTTCTCAGGGACCTGGCAATAGTGCAGTGGGTTAAACACACGTGGTGTGAAGGGGGTCACTTCACAAGCGTTGAAGCAGTTCTGCAAGTGCAGGTCTGTCTCTCCCCCTCTCTGTCTTCCCCATCTCTCTCCATTTCTCTCTGTCCTATCCAACAATAACAATAGCAATGGCAACAATAACAACAAGGGCAACAACAAAAAAAATGGGAAAAATGGCCTCCAGGAGTAGTCGATTCATAATTCAGGCACCGAGCCCCAAAGATAACCCTGGAGGCAAAAAAAAAAAAAAATGAAGCTCTCGTGGTTGGGTGGTGATGCACCTGGTTGAGTGCACATGCTACAGTGCACAAGGGCCTGGGTTTGAGCCCCTGTTCCTACCTGCAGGGGGAAAGTTTTGTGAGTAGTGAAGCAGGGCTGCAGGTGTCTCTCTCTCCCTTCCCTCCTTCCCTTCTGGCTGTCTTTACCCAATAAATATAGTAATTTTTTTTCTTTTAATCAATGAAGCTCTCTAGTTAAGCTTTTTCTACTCTGGTGAGCAGGTGGATTTTTTTTTTGTTGTTGTTGTTGCTATTGCTCTTGCTGCTGTTGTTGTTAATGTTGTTGGTGGTGTGTGTGTTTAGTGTAGAGGGCAGCTGGTGGCAACCTTCCTAGAAATTTTACAGTCATATTCATTGCTTATGCCATGGCTCATGTTGCCGGCCTAATAACTCTGCTATCTCAGCACAAGATGGAAAGGTTTTTTGTGTTTTTTTTTTAAAGAATTTTTATTATCTTTATTTATTGGATAGAGACAGCCAGAAATTGAGAGGGTAGGGAGAGAGACAGAGAGACACCTGCAATCCTGCTTCACCACTCGTGAAGCTTTCCCCCTGCAGGTGGGGACTGGGGGATTGAACCCAGGTCCTTGCACACTGTAATGTGTGTGCTCAACCAGGTACACCACCACCAGGACCCAAAAGGTCCCCCCCCCACACACCAGAGCACTGCTCAGCTCTGGTTTATGGTGGTGCTGGGGATTGAACCTGGGACCTTTGATGCCTCAGGCATGGAAGGCTTTTTGCATAACCCTTATGCTATCTCCTCAGCCCCTGCAAGCTAGAAAATTAGGGCTTGCTGTAGGGTGGGATGTGGCTGCAGAGGGTTAGGAGATGGAGCTGGTTTTCAACCTTTCTGGAGACTTTGAAATGCCACCATCTGAGGTCAGTTCTCCTGTAGTATTTTCCATAAAATCACCCCCAAAGACCCCAGAAACACTCAGTAAAACTATGAACAGACAGCTTGAGAATTCAGAGCTGATCATTTATGAGGAGCGTGGTTATTGGGGCAGGGGTGGGGGGTGGGGCAGGGATTGTGAGCACAAGACTGTTTTCACAAGAATGTCCTTGGTGATAATGAAGAAGAAAAACACAGGAAACATACAATATGCTGTGGAGGCAGATTCATTTCTAATGGAATATTTCTCAATCTTTTCCATGAAGCATGACTCACAGGTCTCAGAGGGGCCACGGGAGGTCAGTGTTGATTCCCACCCAGAGTCAGCCTCAACCTAGGATGCCCCAGACAAAGATGGTTCCTCCCTCAGCAGGAAGGATGCACAAAAAGAGCTAATTGTTTGGGGTTGAGGTGGAGGGGGCCACACAGGGGGATGGTGAATCTTAGCAATCTCTCTGAACCCTTGCCTTTGCTGAAACTGAGGAATTAACAAGCGTATCTGTGAGTCTTTCCTTTCTGTTTCTATGTCCTTGTCTGGGCTGAGACATGGCTGGGCAGCCTTCCTTCCTGTCTGCACACACCATCTTTCTGCCTCGGCTCTCCATCGACTCTCCCAGCCAAAAGCAACAGCCTGCTTCCCCCAAGGATTCAGCCTGCCTCCCCTCAGTGCCCTCTGGGCCATCCCAGCCTCACCCTGCAGAGGCTCTCTGCACACTCCCTTCTATAGACTGCCCTCTCCTGAGCCCTGGGACCCCACAGTGCTCAGTTCTCCACTCCAGCCTCAGTGATGCAGCCTGGCCATTGCTGCCTGGACCCATCACTGGCTCTGGCATGGTGCCGGTCAGGCATTTTTCATTTTTAATGCTGTTATTCTGCTGGAAGTAGAGTCTAGTGTAGTGCTTCCACACTGGTCTTTGAAATCTCTTAGAAGAGAACCAGCAAAGCAGCTCACTTGAAAGTGTGTGAGCCAGGTTCAAGCCCAGCATCCACCACATTGCAGGAATGGGAAGGTGGTGTTTCCTTTCAATCTGTCTTGTCTGGCTGTTTGGCTGATTATCTCTCTACCTGAAAAACTGCCTGGAAGGTGAAGCCTAGATGAGGAGGAGGGGAAAAAACAAATGAACAAAGAGAAACAAAGTTTATCTCTACAAACTTAGAGATTTTGATTCATACTGATTATTAAGAGAAGTGCATCAGTCTAAAAGGACTTTACTACTGACCCTATGATAATACCACCATCTTTATTTTATTATTTTTCATAGTACCAGCAGGTCAGGATGACCTGGCTTACTGCTGTTTACCTTTTTTTTTTTTTAACATTTATTTATTTTTGAGGAGGGGGAGGGGCAGATGAGACAAAGATCAGAGCACTGGCTAGCTCTGGTGCTGGGTATTGAACCTAGGACCTCAGGGTGGTGAGTTTAGTGTGCTACCACTCTTACCATGTCCTAGCCTGGCCAGTTTTTGTTTTTTTTAATCTTTAAGACTTTAAAAATGTTACTAATTACTTAGATAAACCCAAGACATTGCTCCATCATACATGATGACGTGCCTTGAACCTGGAGCCTCATTCGTGCAAAGTTTGTTGTATGAAGCCGCCTTCATTTGCTGACAACTGCTTAATTTCCCGGCTTCTGTTTCCTCCATCACAATGGGAGCAGTTAGTCACAGTCACCATGCATTGAGGTGTGAGACAGTCCGTTGCCTTTACCATCGTCATCGTCGGCAACAGGGCCACCATAGTCTTCACCCAGTAGTGCTGTGACACATAGCTCTGCTGATTCGAGCTCTACAGAGATGTCACCCATTAGTTGTGGGCAGCGACTTTATTTGCCAACTGGTAGAAGTGGAGTCTCCATTGTTGGTCAAACTCAAAGCCTTCCATTTCTGAAGTTGAGGCTGACAGCCACAGCTCCAGCGTTGCAGACAAGGACCTCTGGGAAGGCCTGGGCTATCCAGATATCCCCACTGAGCCACTGTGTGGGAACTGCATAACTGATGAAGGCCAGACCCTACAGGGAGCTCTGAATGACACCATTGAGACTGCCTCTCCCATCCCCACCCCCAGGGATGATGACTCAGCATGCTGACGGCCACTGAGACCTTGGTGCCACTTCCTTCACTTTCTCACTTTGGCTCTTGAGTGCGTGGAAGGAACTCACCAGGCATTAAAAACGCCGACCTGTCATACTCTGGGAGGATTCTACGACAGGTTCTAGGCAGCCCACTCTCTGTCTGTGTTTACTGAGGGGTGACATGAAGGGTGTCCTTACTGGGGGGGGGGGTTTACAAGCTGGCAGAGGCTGTGATTTTCGGAAGCTTCTATACAGCCTGCTTTTGTAAAACAGTCATCGGCATGTAAATAAGAAATCTGGGTTCTGCTGGCTTCAGATCAAGGACAAATAGCAAATGAAGTCTCATCTTCCAATTATGACTGAGCTTTGCCCAGGTTTACATTTGCAAACCTTTTTCTTTTGTTTTGTTTTTACCAAAGATGTTTGAGTGGTTTGAAGGTGAAACTATTTTGTGGCATAGATGCACACACTTCCATTGGTTTGAATGCAGAGTTGTTACATGATTGTACTTCATTATTTGAAGACTGTCTTATACATGGAAATAGTTTTTCTCATTACAGGATCAGGATTTTAAGACTTCTCTTTCTTCTTTTGTTTCCTTACCAGAATTTTTTCACTATTTCTTTGAACTTATAATATTTCCCAGTGCTTCCAGTGGGCTCTGTATTACTATTTTTCAGGACCTCATGCTTGAGAATCCAATGCTTTACCCACTGTTGACACCTCCTGGGCTGCATTTTTTTTATTCCCTTCATTTTTAGACAGACAGTGAGAGACAGAGAGAGAAGGAGAGACACTACTGGCAAGTTGCTCTGCTCCTGAAGCTTTTTCTTTTTTTCTTTCTACACCAGACAAAAATCCAACAGCCCCCTTTTACATTGGGAGGACATATTGTGAGGGGTTGCTAATATGCATCGTTATTGTGAAGAGTTAGACCTCCCTTAGAGAAAGTCTAAGAATTAACTGTTAGTCCTGAGCCCTGGGGCTGCCTATTTCTCTGACCTGGATGGAACTGTATTTGGGAAGTGCTAGTTCCTAGTCTTTTAGTGAGACTCTAAATAGAGAGAACTCCAAGGAGTCTCTAGAACAATCTGAATTATTCCACTAACTTGCCAGCTCATTTTTCCCAACCTCTAAAACATTTGCTTCAAGATAAATTAGTCCCCCCCTCCCCCATAGTGATGAAATGCTGGTGAAAATTCACTTTGAGTGTTTTTAGAGTACACCTGATTGCTGAAACATTTGGAAGCTTTTTACTTTGTGCCTGATCTGGCTTTTCTCTCATACATGGACAGGATCAGCCATTCGCTAAAAGCAGCCATTCGTTAAAAGCAGCCATTCTGCCTGTTGCCAGCCCCATTTCCTATAGAGGCTGCTGTTGAGAATCTTGAAGTTTCCAGCTGGTCGTCTTCACAGGGCTGGCGGTGCCTGGGGGCCAGGGATGGAGTGGTTCCTGGAGACAGGGGCTGGGGAACCTGTGGTTGAATATTAGTCCTCTCCAGGCTGGGTGAGGGATGTGTTGAGGCTGCAACATGGCCTAACTAATTGTAGCTTCCCCGGAGGCAAGAAATCCCTCTCTAGGAAGCTGCCACATGCACTCCCTTCTCTGTTTAGCTCTTTACATAATTAGGGCATTTCAAACCTTTAGACAAAGACTCCACTCACTAGTACACTGCCAGACTCCTTGGTTTCTTTATTCAAGTAAGATATTATTGTTATTATTATTTGTGATTGAATTTGCTTAAAGTTATGACAATTGCTATTTTATCATTTTGCTAAGGAAATAGTGATTTGCAAGACAGTTGTCAGATGAGCATGATTCTTATCTCCCCTGGATAGAAGTCTGCACTCCATCCCCACCTCCAGTTGAAGACTTCCTCTACCACCATGTTCTGGGTGGGTCCTGACCCTCAGCCCCCTCCCAAAGCCCTCTTACCCCCAACACCCCTCTGCTTCTGCTGCCTCAGACGATACCTAGCTAGTTCATGTCTCCCCCTGTGTTTTCCCATTTTTTTCTTTAAGTCCCACCTGTAAGTGAGGCCATCGGTATTCACTCCCTCCTTCTGGCTTATGTCATTTAACACGACTCCTCCCAGTTGCATCCAAGATGTAACAAGGGAGAAGCATTTCATCATGTCTGACAGATGAATAGTACTCTACCGTGTCTGTCTGCCACCATTTTCTCAACCGCTTCTGTCTTCAGGCATCTGTTTGCTTCCAGGCTTGGGCTGTTGCAGACAGTGCTTCCATGAGCATAGGTGGGTGATGAGGACATTTTAAGAGTCAAAGTTCTATTGTATGAAGCCTCTGCCATAGCTGGACATAGATTTTTCTGATGTAAATGCATGCCAGTCCTTTTCTTGAAGTGCCAAGTCATTTTTTAACAGTTGGCCAGCGATAAATTGCTTTGCAAATGCAAGATTTGAATCTTTTTAAAAAATATATTTCTGTTTTTAAAAACAGAATTTTAAAATTACCTTTATTTATTTATTGGATAGAGACAGCCAGAAATCAAGAGGGAAGGGGGTGATAGAGAAGGAGAAAGAGAGACACCTGCAGCCCTGCTTCACTACTCACAAGGCATTTCCCCTACAGGTGGGGACTGAAGGCTTGAACCTGGGTCCTTGCACATTGTAATATGTGCACTCAACCAGGTGTGTCACCACCCAGTCCCTTTCTCCCCTTATATTACCAGAGCACTGCTCAGCTCTGGTTTATGGTGGTGCAGGGGGATTAGACTTGGGTCTTCTGAAGCCTCTGTCATGAGAGTCTCTTTGTATAACAATTATGCTATCTACACCTACCCCAGGGATTGGGTCTTTAACACTAGATTAGAGTCTTTTTTTGTTTGTTTGTTTGTTTGTTTTTGTCTCCAGGGTTATTGCTGGGGCTCAGTGCCTGCACCATGAATCCTCTGCTCCTGGAGGCCATTTTTCCGCCCTTTTGTTGCCCTTGTTGTAGCCTTGCTGTGGTTATTATTGTTGCTATTGATGTCGTTCATTGTTGGACAGGACAGAGAGAAATGGAGAGAAGAAGGGAAGACAGAGAGGGAGAGAGAAAGGCAGACACCTGCAGACCGCTTCACCACCTGTGAAGCGACTCCCCTGCAGATGGGGAGCTGGGGGCTCGAACCGGGATCCCTAAGCTGGTCTTTGCACTTTGTACCACGTGCACCTAACCTGCTGCGCTACCGCCCGACCCCGATTAGAGCCTTTTTTATATTGGATCCCACAATGCCAGTGTCTGGTGCCTTCAGTACCATGGTACAAATAGTGTGGACAAATCAAAGACTTTGCAGAACTAGGATTAACTGTTAATGAACCCTTCTGCTGAAGATGAGAAACTTCTGTGTGTAGTGTAATCAACCTTTTAGGCTTAACTTGTCTTTTGAATGTAAGCATCAAATAGTTGTAAAAAATTATATAACCAGCTTGAAAATTCTGAGATCTTATTATCTTTTACTTTCTGTACCTGTTGCAAAAACTGTGTGACTCAAAATGTGATTGCCGGGGTGCATGAAGAACTGACCTGCATGTTAAGGAAGTTGATCTGTTGCACATCAGAACTTCCTGGGGAATGATTTTTTTTTTAAAAAAACCCACTTTTGATAGTGATTTAAGAGTGTTTCATCAACCTTTAAGATCTCAGGGGGATATTCACACCTATATATGATGTATGTAAGTCACTGTGCCCCCTAATAAAGATCTCTGTGCCATCTCTTCCCCGAACCCCTCAGTTCTTAATAAATCCAAGACAATTGGTTACCTTTGGGGGAGGGGGGCAAGTTCACTTCCTTTAGTCCACATCTGAGCAAAACCATCCTGTAGTTGTTCTTACCTCCTCATCTGTTCTTCTTAAGCATGATCACCTCCAGTTCAGTCCATTTTGCTCCAAATGATACAGTTTCGTCCTTTCTAATTTTGAAAGGATATATGCACTGCTGGGCTTGCAGCTGACTTCAGTAGCCAAAGTCTGGAAACAACCTAAACGTCCAAGGACGGATGACTGGATAAAGAAGTGGCAGGAATATATGTATGTATATGTCCCAGGGAGTATTTTTTATAAGAATGTGCAAGTCTGTCTTTGGGCTCATTATGTGGAATTGTCAGATTTTTTTAGCCAAGGATGGACTAAGCAGTAGTGGTCAGCTGAGGTGGTGTTTCTGTTGCCTTCAAGTGATGTTAGACGCTTCCCTGGGTGTGGCCCCTGCACCTGCTTCTCACCTGCTGCTCACCTGTGTCTGTGTACCTAGGCAGGCCTCTCAGGAAGCTTTGCCATGTGGTCACCCATCTTTCATCTCGACTCTGTCTTTATTGAAATTGTTTGAGATTGCTTTTTAACTTTCCTTATAAACTCCCAGAAGTAGTAAATGAGAGGGGCCATCCAACAAGCTCGAGCTTGCTTTTTTCATCAAAGCACAACTTTATTTGACTTATTGTTAGGTTGTAAGTAATAGCTCACCTACAGTAAAGTCATAAAACTCAGTGTCTGTTAGAATAGATAAGCTGTATAGGTCGGCAGCACCAAGATGCTGAGATGAGCAAGTCATCTTATGATTATCTGCTTGCAGAAGCTGTTTTTCACCCTGGTGCTACTTAATGAAAGAATTGGTCTGGGGCCTTGGTGCTGGTGTACTGAGTAGAGTACACTCATTAACATGCACAAGGAGTTGGGTTCAAGCCCCCTGGTATCCACCTGCACGTGGGGGGGGAAGCTTTACAAGCGATTAAGCAATGCATCTCTTTCTCTCCCTCCCTCTCTCTCTCTTTCTCCGCCCCCCAAGTTCTTGTTGTCTGTAAGAAAGAAAAGATAGGGAAGAAAGGAAAAAAAAAAAGAAAAGGAAAACATAACTGCCAGGGAGTGGTGGGTGCATTTATTCTGTTGGCTCTGAACCCCAGAGATAGCCCTGCTGGCTAAATAAATAAAAGAATAAAAGAACTGGCCCAGGACTTTGCTTCCTATTGCTTCCCATAAGAGCTCTTGTCTCGTTCCTTGGATGGTTAGCTTCCCAGGAAGTAGCCTGATTCTTGACACGAGTGAACCTCTACCATGTACTTGAATCCAAAGTACAGCATGTGGTAGCAGAGGCTGACCACTACACACAGCTTGGGCATGGACTGGTCACTTGGGTGCTGTTACCACCACCCAAACTTCGGAATCTGGCCTAGGGGAGGTGGGACCTGAGACTTGTTCCCAAGACGGGCCAGCTCTTGCTTCTGGGGCTGGACCAGGCTTTGAACACAACTCAGGTGGGACCAGTTTTGCCAGCAACTGAAGTAGAAGGCTCTGAAGGTCTGGGGCACTTGTGAAAAAAGGGGGGGGGGAATTTGAAGAGGTGGGGACTTCAATAAAAGCAGAAGCTCTCAGCATTTGGCTTGGGGACAAAAGAGTGGTGGAGCGCAAGACCTATGTCAGTGCAGAAAAATCAGCAGGAATAATTGACTTCAGTTCTTCAGTTGTAAAGTAAGAATCTCTCTCTTGCTTGGAATTTTTTTCCTTCCTCCTCACATAGTTGTGTGTGCCCCCCCCCCCCTTTTTTACCAGAGCCCTGATCAGCACTGGCTTATGGTGGTGTTGGGGATTGAACCTGGGACTTTGGAGCCTCAGGCTTGAGAGCCTCTTTGCATAACTGTTATGCTCTCACCCTGCATATAATTTTAATAAATGGAGGTTTGAGTCAGGAAACTCTGCTTTCCTCCTTTTTTTTTTCCCAGATGTGTTTCTTTTTTTTTTTTTAAATTTTATTTATTTTCCCTTTTGTTGCCCTTGTTCTTTTGAAACTCTGCTTTCTAAGGATTTTGAGTGAGCAGTTTCTCAGTTTACATCTAACCCAACTGATGTAGATCAGATTCACCTCCTCTGTGTTTCAATTCTCATAGCAAAAGACTAAATATGATTGTCCAATAAGCCCTAGGCTCATCTCATTATTTTAAAATTTTTTAAAACTATACTTATTTATTTACTTATTATTGGATGATTACAGAGAGACTTGAGAGGGGGAGGGAAGATAGAGAGGGAAAGAGACAGGGAGATACCTGCAGTCCTGCTTCACCACTTGTGAAGCTTTCCCCCTGCAAGTGGGGACCAGAGGGATCGAACCTAGGACCTTTTGCACTGTAATGTGTGTGCTTGACCAGATCTACCAGTCTGGTCCCCCTTTTTAATTTTTTAAGTAAATGGTAGTATCTGGTATTAGAGAACACTGAACTAGGAAACATGTGAACAGACAGATAGTAAGTATATCACCCTATATTTATGCAGTAAGTGGGACCATCACCTTCCTTGCAGTTAGCTGGATCATGATGATAGAAAAAGGGGAAGATAAAAAGTAGATAAGCCAATAAGGAAGCTGGCTTCACTGTCTGGGGTGTTTTACAGAAACAGGAAGGTTTCGAAGCATAAAATGAAGGGAAAAGCAGTGACTCTGAAGTGTGGGTAGACAGGACTCCCCGTTGGTAATGATCTGGAGTGAGCAGGCAGCCTGATACAAAGAGAGAAGAGCCGGCAAGCTGCCAGTGATGAAGTTAGTGAGTGGCTCCATGGTAACACAGAAACAGGATTATACAGATTCTATTTTTCCCCTCGCCTGTGGACAGGGCACCGTTGTTGGAACCTAGAACTCTGCGCCCTATTGAACAATTCTGTTTTGAGCATAACATCATTGAATTACAGGCCGGTTAGTAGTGACAAAAGTCGCAACTCTTGTGTTTTCTCACGGTCTCTAGATCTGGTCTGAGATTGCCCTGTGATTTGATTTCATTGATCTTTTTCCCCTTCCTTCCTTCCTTCCTTCCTTCCTTCCTTCCTTCCTTCCTTCCTTCCTTCCTTCCTTCCTTCTCTCTCTCTCTCTCTCTCTCTCTCTCTCTCTCTCTTTCTTTCTTTCCTTCTTCTCCTATTGCACCTGTCATGTTAGAGTCATCAGTTAACATTCCTCAGAGGTGAATGGAATGCTAGCCCCCATCTCAGATGGAATGCAAGAACAACAGGTGCATTCTACCTGATCCTTGGCTTACCCTGAGGGTCAGAGGACAAGTAACTAACTACAGATTAGACGTTGGGGAGGGAAAAATGAGATTCTGTAGAACTGGAGCTGAGTGCTGAAACAGCACACTGGGTGATTCACTTAGGAGACATTGGAAATGGCCAAGCAGGAAGGGTGAAGTCACTTTGCCAATGTGGGCATGGGCAATTAATTTCAAGCCTGTCTCCCTCTTTGAATACAAACCTTAGCTGTGCACTTTCCAAAGGCCTTTGGTTTTGTGCAGTTTTTTTTTTTTATTGTCTTTTTTTTTTGGATGTAGATGCTTATTTATTTTGGTATTAACCTTTATTTATTTACTGGCTAGAGAGAGCCAGAAATGGAGAGGGAAGGGGGTGGTAGGGAGAGAGACAAAGAGACACCTGAAACACTACTTCACCACTTGTGAAGCTTTCCCCCTGCATGTGGGGACTGGGGGCTTGAACCTGGATCTTTGTGTTCAGATGTGCCACCACCCCGCCCCTTTAATTCAGCTTATATCTAAGGCTATTGGATTTGAATCCCTACAGTAAAAATTAGTGGTTTGTATCGTGATTTTTATTTTCCTTTTTGGATAAAAAAAGCCGAGTGCACCTCTGCCTGCAGGGAGAGAGCAGAGTCGCCACCACAGGTTTTCCTATCCAGGCTGGTTCTGCTCTCACCTTCCTCACCTCAGAGTAAGATGGGACCAGATGGCTGCTAACATTCTTCTCACCTGTCTTTTTCCTCTCACAGTATCACCTCTAGAGTTGTTGGGTCCTTTAGAGAAACTCAATTTCCATGAAATCTCTAAAGATTTCCTTATATGGCTCCCAGGATGGTCAGCCTTCAAGAACTTCACTATCTGGGATTTTTCCATTAGAAAGGGAGATGTCAAATTGTTATCAGAGACTTTACCACATGAGTCTGTCTAAGAGTTATTAGCATACATAAGTCTGGAGTAATAAAGACAGGACACTGCCCAGCATTTTTTTTTCTTGCTTTAATAATTGTCACCACAAACAAATGTATGTACCCTTTTGTGTGCCAGATGTTTTGCATCACTAGTGGACAACTGGACTATGCATTTAAGTCACCTGATATTAAAAAGCAATGCCTGGCTCTCTACCTGCAGAAAAACAGGTGTGATTGGTACCCACTATAATTCTGAAGATCACACTGTTAAGTATTTAGCTTTCTCTGCATCCAGTAAAACCTTTAGAGTTTCACTTCTACAGTGTACTAGTTAGGGCACTGAATTATTTGTGAATGGGAACCCGAAAGCTTGAATGAAACCTTCCCTTCCCAGGAGCACTTCCTTAGCTGGAGGTCTTCAGATTCAAAGGAGGTCTCGAAAACTTTACATCAGGCTCAAACTGACGCTGTTGACTGGCTATGGAAGAAGGGCAAACGCTAGAAGAAGAAGAAGAATCCTAGCTTCTTCCCCTTGAGCTGGCTGGAGTGGCATTGCTGCTAGGTGAAACAGTATATGTAGTTGTCCTTTTGGGCATTGTTTTTTTTGTAGGATGACTTTTAAAAAATGCATTTATTGGGAGTCGGGCAGTAGCGCAGCGGGTTAAGTGCATGTGGTACAAAGCACAAGGATCAGTGTAAGGATCCCGGTTTGAGCCCTCGGCTCCCCACCTGTAGGGGAGTCACTTCACAGGCAGTGAAGCAGGTTTGCAGGTGTCTGTCTTCTCTCTCCCTCTCTGTCTCCCCATCTCTCTTCATTTCTCTCTGTCCCATCTAACAACAAAATCAATAACAACAATACTAACTAGAACAACAATAAAAAACAAGGGCAACAAAAGGGAAAATAAATACTAATTTTTTAAAAAAAATTAAAAGATGCATTTATTGAATTTTGTGTGCCATAGATATTAATGTTTGACACAGTTGTATGTATCTCTATGAAGAGAAAATATCACCAATGAAACTGACCCACCCCTAACAGCCAGAGTCTTTCCTTTTCTTCAGGGGATCTGAAACAAAAAGATAATCAGCGCTAACGGCAAATACTGTTAGTTTTCTTTTTCTTCCTTTTAAAAAATTATTATTTATTTTTATTATATTTATTGGATAGAAATAGTCAGAAATGGAGAGGGAAGGGGGAGATAGAGAGGGAGAGAGACAGATACCTGCAACACTGCTTCACCACTCACAAAGCTTTCTCCCTGCAGGTGGGGACTGAAGGCTGGAACCTAGGTCCTCGTGCACTGTAGCATGTGCTCTCTACCAGGTGTGCCACCACCTGACCCTCTATACTGTTGGTTTTCAACTTCCTGATTTAATTAAACCTCTAAAGAAATATACATCTATATATTTTTTTAAAAATTAGCTTTATGTTTGCAAAAGTCATTTTGTATGTGCTCATGTGTAAGAATTGGAGTAGGAGGGGCCAGGTGGTAGTGCAGCGGGTTAAATGCACATGGCACTAAACGCAAGAACTGGTGCAAAGATCCCGGTTCGCGCCCCCATTTCAAGCTCCCTACCCCCAACTATAGGGGGGTCGCTTCACAAGCAGTGAAGCAGGTCTGCAGGTGTCTTTCTTCCTCTCTCTCTCCCCCTCCTCTCTGGATTTCTCTCTGTCCTAGTCAATAATAGTAACAGCAATAACAACAAGGGTAACAAAATGGAGAAAATGGCCTCCAGGAGTAGTGGATTTGTAGTGCAGGCACCGAGCCCCAGCGATAACCCTGGAGGCAAAAAAAAAAAAAAAAATAATTGGAGTAGGGTCTGATTCTCCTTCTTAGTTGTGGAAATAGGACTAATTCATTTAAACATTATCCTCTATAAATATGCCCTGGAGGACTTCTATACAAGTCATACTCTTGTGATGTCCTTTGCTAGTTTTAGCTTCTTACCAAATGTCTGTCTTGTCATGCCAGAAGGCTTATGTTTAATGTGTGTATATGTGTGCCTAATATCGTTTCTGTGTGTAAGTATTTGCAATCTTTCCACTTGGATCTGTTCTGTTTTGTCTAACCTTTTGCTGAAATCTGCACTTTGGGTTTAAAAAAATCTCAAGGTTATTTTGTTCACTCAAGTGCTGGCTCTTGCAGCATGATTCTAATTAAAAACCACATAGCCCAGCTCAGCAATCTTATCATGTGCTTCTAACATTTATATGGAAAATATACTGTTTGTTGTTCTTTCTCTATTATTATTATTATTATTATTGCCTACAGTTGTTTAACCAAGAGAGTACCTTTGGATTTAGACCATCTGCCATTAACTATGCTCTGTGCATAATGAATGATTTAAATTTATTCCAAATGTACTGTGGATGAGATATGTGATTGTACTTGTGAGATGTCCTTTCCTTCCTTGAACATGCCACACATTGATGTCAAGCCTGTGGTGGCATGTTCAAGGAAGGAAAAGACATCGCACAAGTACAGGGGACAGGCAGGGCCAGCGCTGTGTCTCCAGAGGGGAGGCCTGCTGCTTGGGCTTTTTTTTTTTTTGTCTGTCAAGATATACTTTATTTTTTTATTTAAGAAAGGATTAATTAACAAAACCATAGGGTAGGAGGGGTACAACTCCACACAATTCCCACCGCCCAATCTCCATATCCCACCCCTCCCTCGCTAGCTTTCCCATTCTCTATCCCTCTGGGAGCATGGACCCAGGGTCGTTGAGGGTTGCAGAAGCCAGAAGTGGATACAGGGATTTTTGTTGCCCTGCAGGAGGGTCAGGTAGGATCCAGGGCACCTGACTAACTGCCAGCCAAGATCCTGAAGGACCTTTGCCTTGTTTGCTGGTCAGACTTGGAAAGCCTTCCCTCAGAAGGGGTCTGTAGTGAGAAGTTGCCACTAATGCTGAATAGAAACTTGTGCCCTCCTTCCCCAAAACTGGCAGGATTGATATGGTTGGAAAGCATCTCTTTGATCTTGATGTGGAAATGAACTGTATCACATTTAGGTCCTGTCATTTCCCTTGTTAGAATATTTGCTTAACCTTCCAAGGTGCATTTTATCAGATGATGGACTGTCGAACATTTATTTGTCTTCAGTATTCTGACTTACATGGTGGTGTGGCTTAACTTAGTTTTGTGTACAAGTAAGAAAAGCTGCATTTACAAATGGGTTGTGAAATGTTGTAATTGCATGATGTGGCTTAATTTTGCAAGGAATACCATAGAGGGGTAAATTCTTAAAAATACTTTGCCATCTGGGCCCTTTCATCGCAGCTGAAATACTGTCTTTATTATAGTTTTTGCTTTTTAATTCTCAGGAGCTATCTGCTAATGTTATCCTCTTTAAAGCATTAAATAAAGGTAATGTGTCTACAGCAGTATGTAGCAGAATCATAATTTACACTCAAGATGACTCCAGAATTCCAGATATTAAAAAAGAAAAGAACATACAGCTGCCTTATTTTCTGGAGGCTGGAGAAAAAAAAAAAGAGTGTAATGAGATCCCATGTTTCTTTGATTGAATTTTGCTTAATGGCTGTGTTTCCCACAGCTGTTGATATTCTACAATGTTAAAACTAGAAATTAGTATCCATATGATCCACAGAACTTATGCAGACTTTACTTGGTTTGCATGCACATCTGTGTGTGTGTGTGTGTGTGTGTGTGTGTGTGTGTGTGTGTGCATTTGTGTTCTCATGATCACTATCAGGGACTCTTTTGTTCCTACCAGGCTTCCTTGTGCTATCTTCTTATAGACACCCCCTTTCCTGCCGACTAGTCCTTAACAACCACTAGAGTGCTTCCGTCTCTGTGATTACTTAAAGAATGTCATGTCAGTGAATCCTACAGTGTTTTTCTCTTAGCCAAATTCGAGATCTAAGTTGCACCCATGCTCACCATTTTTTCCTCTTTGTTGCCAAGTCAAAAGTAGTTGCCAACTAGCTCGTGATATGGGTGAATCCCATTTTAACTATTTGTCTGCTGAAGGACACTAAATTATGCTAGCTGTTGATGACCACAGCTAAAATTGCTAATAGCGTATGTTTGCAGGGGTTTGTGTGATCTTGACATTTTATTCCTCTCGTCTGGATTAACGTTTCTAAAGTCCGTAGTCCTCTGTGTATCAGAAGGCACCTCACCTTCCAGCCCCAGAGAGCACTGCTAGCACATTGTCAGCTAGGGAGGAGAAGGCTGAGGCCAGCTGGTAGAGCCTTTGCATCTTACTGGTAGGCCAGAAGGGCCTTTCGTAAATGGGCAGGCCCATCCGCAGAATGGTTCTTTTGTAGATTTTCAATCTCTTGGAAGGTGTGTGCCATCCCAGTCTTCTCTCCCAGCCATGCAAGCTGCGCTTTTCCCTCTTTTCCCCTGTAGTCAAGGGCAGTAATGGACTCAGGCCTGCACAACACTGCAAAACTGTGCCCCTTCCAGCTCCTCAAACAGAGCCCTCCGTTTAGAGAGCAGTGCTCGGAGCTGGGCTGCAGTTGGACTGTGCTCCCTGGGCCCATCCTATGCTCACTTCGGCCTCCCCATGTGCATCTTCTCTTCTCCAGGCCTGGGACCTGGTTTTGTGTTCCCTGCACTTTCCTCTTGATTGTTTTGTTCTCCATGTCGGCAGCCTGCTGCTTACTTAGTCTGCACCTCAGTGCAGTGCTTTGATAGAATTCTTGAGCAATTCAACCTTAAGAAGCATTTTTTTTTTTGTGGAAGACCTGCTAAAAATTAAAGACATAAAAAACTACTTTGTACAAAATAGCAGTGACCAGTGTTTCTTGGTCTTGTCATGGAGCAGACATGAAAAAGTCTACTGTAAGTCAAAACAGTCAATTTGCTGAGCTAGGAAAACAGCATACAACAGTAGAGTAAGATTTATGGAAAAATTTTTATACCTGTAGATGTTAACTTTTGTTCTTTGACTATAAAGGAAAGTAAGCTCTCAATGTTTTTTTTCCTGCGTTTTTGAAACAAGTCACATAGCAATGGATTATCATCGTATATTTAAATTGATTGATAATACACTAATGACTAGTGGAAGGAATCCCTGTATGCACCTCTGGCATTATTACTATTATTATCACCATCATCCCTAATTCAATGTTGAAAGAATTATTCCCGACTCAGAAGATATGCATATATATTGACATTTTTTAATGTTAAAAAATAATGCAAAGCAAATAAGGCTTAAATTATGTAGGATTTAAGAATAATTTTCAGGCATTTTTTTTTTTTTTTTTGAGAGAGGAGAATCTTAACATTAATTTCATTCTTGTTCTTGTTGGTGATTATTCTCTACAGTATTTCTGTTTTTTTGTTTTTTCTCTGTTGTGTCTCTTTTTAACTTTTGTTTAGGTAGACCTCTTTAGAAAGAGAGTAAGCATGTATAGCCCAGGTTCGAGCCTGACCCCCACTGATGGAAGCTTCAGTGTTGTGGTCTCTTTCAGTCTCTCTCTCTCTCTCTCTCTCTCTGAAAAACAAAAAAGGAGAAAGGCCTTTAACATCTGCATTTGGACAAGCTGTAGGGTACTGGTGGGGTGGAATGTGAACAAGCTAATGGCTTTTCCAATCCTGTTATTTTCCAATGTGGTTTGGAAAAGCAGTCTCTACATACAAAGTCAAGAACGTACAAGAAACCCTTCTGGTTAACAAGTTGACTTTCTGATTTTCCTCTTGTGGAGGCTCCTGGAAAATCACTTCAGAAAGGAGGTGATAGGTCACTTTTTACAGTTAACTGCTTTGTGTTTGGAGAAGACTTGCCATATTCTGTAGCCCACGGTGGACCCATCAGTCCAGTCACTGATGGATAAAATGAAAAAATAAACCTATTGATTATTATCCAAGAATTGAACACAAAGCCATTTTGTACAGTGTTTAAGTTTATGACTAGTCAGATTTCTCCAGACTGGCAGCTCAATGGAGACATTGACTTAACACGTATGTGTGCTTACTGAGGCCTGACATCTACAGACTGCTGTGTTTTTTATTTATGACTGGACTCACCTGTAATGCACTTTTCCTAATAATAGTTTTATTGAGGTATCATTCAAATACCTTACTGTTCCCCTATTCAAAGTGTACAGTTTAGTGGGTTTTTTTTTTCCTTCAGTTGCTCTACTATCACCATTTTTAGTTTTCAAATGCTTTCATCACTGGGAAAAAAAAAATCTGTACCCATTAGCAGTTACCTCTGTCTCTGCTAAATCCCCAGCTCTAAACACCCACTAAGGTACTTTCTTTCTCTGTAGAGTCTCTTATGCTGTACATTTCATATAAATGAAATAATGGTCGTCTAGGCGGTTCTTTATGACTGGCTTTTTCCACTTAGCATACACTTTCTTAAATTTATTCATTTTTCAGCCTGTGTCAGAACTTTATTTCTTTTCTTGCCATGCAATAGTCTACTGTGTAGATATGTTGTATTTTCCTAGTCATTCAGAAACTGGTGGACTTTTGAGTCTTTTTTTTTTTATTTGCTTTTTGGCTACTATTACTAGTGTCACTGGGAGAGTTTTATACATGTTTTTGTGTGGATATATGCTTTTATTTATCTTGTATATGCACTGAAGTGGCATTGCTGGGATATATAATATAGTTAACATGGAGTGTGCATGTTTGCGTGCATGTGTGTGCGTGTGTGTGTGTGTGTGTGTGTGTGTGTGTGTTATAGTAGCGAAATTTAAACTTTTGAGGAACTGCCAGACTGTTTTTCTAAAGTGACTATGCCATTTTACTTTGCTTCAGCAGTGGATGATATGTTTGTCTATATCACAGACAACCATTGTTATTTTCTGCTTTCTTCTTGTGCCTGTAATGCAAATTTATGCTTTTTTTCTCCCTTCTTTGCATTGCTAGCTATTATTTTTCAGGGAAACTGTATAGATGCACCAAAGAAAGTATAATGGATCTCTGTCTCTCTCTCCCCTCTATCACCCCATTCCTCTCGATTTCTGGCTATCTCTATTAAATAAATAAAGATGATAAAAAAAATTTTAAAAAAGCAAGTAGAATGGAGCTAGTCATGATAGGGCTTTGAGTTGTGATCATTTGTGGTAGAAATAAGCATGTTCATGTCTGTCTCTGATATGACACCATATCACAGTGTTAGCCATACCTGAAACTCATGTCTTAGTCTTTTTATTTGATCTTGAAGTAGATCAGACACATGCACAATGCATAATACATCAAATACATAGCCCACTGAAATCATAAAGTGGAAACCTATTGTTCTCCGTGTTGATAACCAGTAAATGCACACATTGTAAACATGCATGGATAGTCTTTGAGCCTCTTGTCACATCTTCCTATCCTTAACACCTCTTCCTCCCCAAAATTAAACCATTAACCAGTTAGGGCCATCATTTTCTTTGTAACTTCATTGTATTTGTATGTGTTCTTACTCTCATACGCCCTCTTTAAGAAATGTGGTTTAGACAAATATGGATTCATTTAATGAGGAAAAGTAAGACTCACTTGTGAGGAGGTGGCCTGAAGGCATGTTTGAACCCTAGATCCACATGGGAGGTGCCATAGCACTGGAGGAAACTCTTTTGCTTTGGCCTCTGTACTTCTTGGAAACAAACAAGCATGAAAAAGTTGGCCAGGGAGTGGCAAAAAATTTTTTAATATTGGCTCAAATATTCAACAACAGATGACTTAACTGTATGATTCAAAGAAACACAGGTTATGTTATATGAGGTTTCTTATATGAGGCACTGTTCAATCTGTTTGTTATTTTGTTTTTGTCATTAAATATGGTTTAGTTCAAATTACAATTTATATCTGCTTGAGTGTAAGTACAGTATTTTGTATATTTATTCTAGTTTGAATTTTCATATTGTACCATATGGAGTGGGCATGGGTCTTGAGTTTTCAGCACACTGAAATTCACGTCTAGAGTTGGCATAAATGTTTATTCTGCAAAACTGTGTAGTTCTCATTTTATAGATTATCACAAAAATGTCCACATTATACATCAGTGTTAATGAGTAGCAGCCACTGTTATGAAAGAAGAGAGGGGTGGGGAGACAACACAACGGTTCTGCAAAACAACCTCCATGCCTGAGACTTTGAGGTCACAGGTTCAATCCCCAGCACCACCATCAACCAGAGCTGAGCAGGGTTCTGGTGTCTGTCTTTTGCTCTGTATCTTTCTCTGATGGAAATAAATAAGATATATAAAAAATTCATTTATATGTTTTATGATGTGGATATTTACTGTTTTGAATTTGGCTGTAATCTGCATGAACTATATTAACTCTGAAAGCCAGGGGTGGGGGCTGGCAGTGGCGCACCGGGTTAAGTGCACATAGTTAGAAGAGCAGGGCCCCAGGCAAGGATCTGGGCTTGAGCTCCTGGCTTCCCACCTGCAGGGGGTCACTTCACAAGTGGTGGAGCAGGTCAGCAAGTGTCTTATCTTTTTCTCCCCCTCTCTGTTTTCCCCGTTTTCCCCGTATCTCTCAATTTCTCTCTGTTCTATCCAATAACAATGACAGCAATAAGAACAATGATAAACAACAAGGGCAACAAAAGGGAAAAAATAGCCTCCAGGAGAAGTGGATTCATAATGCAGACACTGAGCCCCAGTGGTAACCCTGGAGGAAAAAAAAATGGCCAGGATATTTCCAACATGCATGTTTTTGTGTGTCAATTAACTTGCTTACCAGGAAGGACTATTTCACTCTTTGTAGGGTGTTTCTCTTCCCCCCCAAATGACTGATTACTGTGGGGGTTCATGGCTCTGATGGCTAAAGGAGGACTACTGAGGCTTCAGGCCACAGTAGTCCTGAAGTATTCTGCCTTACACTACAATTACATTGACATTTTCAGAAACTAAAATTGAAGTTATTTCAGCAAACAACTGAAGACATCCTTTGCTAGGGACAAGGGATGGAAGGCACATTTCAGACTGGTGAAGCTGAAGCAGAATAGCAGACACTGGGCCGAATTAGGGGACAAAAACATATGCATTTCCGGCAAACATCTACTTGGACGTTTACTTCAGATTCTAAGTCCTAGATTTATCCATCTCAACTGGACTGTGTGTCTGCATTGACCTTGGGGGGGCATCAGCATGCCAGAACTACATTTCATTTGCCAATTTAGAAGGATCATAATCTTCTAGCTTGAGTGGCAATTCTTTGGCTTTCTCTAATGTATACTGAGCTCTTTTGATCACTGCATTACTTCTACTTCCTCAGTCAGTAATCATGATTGTCTAGACCCTTTGAAAACTTATTGAATGTTTTCCTGAAATGAATGATTAGTCACCTTTGTTTGACTCTTTGAGATATGTTGAGTTGTTTGATCTTTGACCCTTGAGACGTTTTGTCATTATAGTCAAAAGTGATTCACTTGAGAAATGCATTCTATCTATATCTACATCTGTACCTGTACCTGTATCTATATCTCTGTCTATCTATCTATCTATCTATCTATCTATCTATCTATCTATCTATCTATCTATCTATCCGTCTATCTATCTCTGTCACCCACCAGCCCCCATGATCTGCCTGTTCCAAACTTTCTGGAATATAGGCCTCTTATATTCCTTTCTCTCTTAAGACTATGAAAGATAGTGCTGAAGAGGAATTATCATAACCTGTACAAACTATCAGTTCTTTAAGTTTTGGAAGTTCACACATCTCTACCCGCTTCAGACCTTTCCCAGAGAAGGTAATGTGGTATAATTTCTACCTCCTTTCTTAAAGGACTGCATTCGGAGAGTGAACGAAAGGAAAGGAGAAGAATGCCATCTGTGCCATTTGCTTGGCCATTGTCCTAGATGCTCTGCAGGAGTGGCGTAGTGTTTGGCTCGTCATCTAGACTAGGAGCCCCACTGCTAGTGAATTGCAATGTTATGTTGCACCATACAGTATACTTTCTTTTTAAAAATATTTTTTATTATCTTTTTTTAAATTTTTTTTTTATTATCTTTATTTGCTTATTGGATAGAGACAGTTAGAAATTGAGAGGACAGGGGAGACAGAGAGGGAGAGAAACAGAGAGACACCTGCAGCACTGCTTCACCACTTGTGAAGCTTTCCCCATGCAGGTGGGGGCCAGGGGCTCGAACTCAGGTAGGTCCTTGTGCACTGTAACATGTGCACTCAACCAGGTGCGCCACCACCTGGCCCCTTTTATTATCTTTATTTATTGGATAGACACAGTCAGAAATCGAGAGGGAAGGGGGCAATAGAGAGGAAGAGAGACAGAGAAACACTTGCAGAACTACTTCACCATTTGCAACGCTTCCTCCCTGCAGGTGGGGACCAGTGGCTTGAACCTGGGTCCTTGTGCTTTTCAACATGTGCACTCAACCAGGTGTGCCACCACCTGGCCCCCAGTATATATTCCCTGAGGGCTGCAATCATGCCTGTCTTGTTCACCATTGCAGTTTCATTATCCAGCAGGCTCTGACACATGATGAGTAGGTACTGACTGGCTTTGCTTAGCAGAACCAACTGAGATGTGCATGGAGTGATCTTTCATTCCACAGCAAGAGAGCTCAGTTCACTGTCCAGCAAGTCCTCACTGACTGCCGTTATTGGAAATTGAGGTCTTTTCTGTTTGCTCTGGCCATTGTGGGCAGTTCGCACCCCCATCCGCATCACTATAGAATACTGCTATTTGAGAACCTGAGAGAGACAGAGACAGAGAGGGGGTGGGTGGGAATACACAGGGCTTGTGTGTGCTCTTGCACAACTTACTTTTCCTTTTTTTTTTTTTTTTTTTTAAATCTCAGGTAGATAGATGGACCTATACACAGATGGATTGAGGGAGAGGGAGAGATTGACTCACTATGTAACTAGTATACTGTCTCTGGCGCTTCCTCTAGTGCTGTGGTGCTAAGGCTTGAACCCAGAGCCTCCTGCTGAGTCATTCCTGGCCTCTGGAACTTGCTGCACTTTAAAGACTTGTTAGAGATCACTTTGAAGTATACCACTCCCATTGGTGGTCCTACTCCAGTGTCTTACTGCTGCCATCTTTCTCTACAAAAGGCGTGTGGAGGCCTGTGTTTACTGGTTGCTCAAGTGTTGTTGTTACTGTTTTTACAGTCTTTGCCATCATTTTTACAGACTAGTCTCTGCCTTTCTATGTTCAGTCATGACTTACTCTTGGGAGTCCAGGACTGCTGGACAATAGCCTGTCTCTGCTACTGTCCTGTTGGCCTTATGAAGGAACTCTACCATGCGAGCTCTCTGTGCTGTGATTTTATTCCCCCCTGCTGTTTTGAAGCTGTGGGAGTAAAGAGATGGCCTTGCTCTATTCCTGCTGTTGTGTTAAACCTTGACCCATTCCAATACAGTGGGCCCCAGCAGATAACATCCGTGGAGTCCCTGCAAATGGGTTATGTCATCTTGGAAGAGCTGGTTGTCAAATTTCTAGACACTTTCTGAGCTTCTTGTTAAACACAGTCATTATGAAACAGTAAACTAGACAAGCTTTTAATTTAAGTTCTATTTAATAACACAGATAAGCACTACTTAAAACTTACTTCCTGGATATTTAACCACATGTGGTAGTTATCTGTGCTGTTGAAGGAATGCCTAGGTTTCTTCTCTTTTGTTATTTTTTCCCCCCCTTTAACAGCTGTTTTACCTCTTTGGTTGGAACTGCTACACGTTGTGTTGGCTAGCTAGGTTTGTCTTCACAAACTCCGCATGTATTGATGCCATGTTTGTGGGTTGATAACAGCCATGATGAGAATATTTATAGAAAAGAAATTGGGGGGGGGCACTGGGCAGTAGCACACCTGGTTAAGTGCATCTGCTACCATCCACAAAGACCTAAGTTCAGGGACCCACCCCAGCCTGCATGGGGGAAGCTACATGAGTGGTGAAGCAGGTCTGCATCCCCCCTTCCTCCCCCCCCCCCAGTTTCTCTCCTGCCCTATGAAATTAAATAAAATTTAAAAAAAAGAAAAAGGAAATTGGCAAAAACTGTAATTCAGAGCGCACCATGGCTCCCTCCCCCTTTCTTCCAGGAAGGTTGAGTGTCTCACCACACACTCAGTAGGAAATCTAGAAATGAAGAGGAGATTGGTACACTGCCATCTTTTGTGCTGGTTTAGCATTTAGTCATAACTAAAGGGGAATAGCTACATGGTGGAGATAGAAGTATGAGGAGAAAGTTGAGGTGCAAAAGCAAACAACCCTGACTCAGATGGTGGGTACTGGCTCCTGGGAGCAAATCCTGATGGGATGGCAGCTGTCCTGATTTATAAGATACTTGTTATTATAGGTTATTATTTTTTAAAAGAAGGTTTTCTTTAAATAGATACTTTCATAAACTAGTGATTACCTAGCATCTCATTCCTAGCCAAAAGCCTTTTATGATAATCATTAAGCTGTGTGTGTGTGAATGTTTTTTGGTTTTTTTTTTTTTTTGCCTGTAAGCAGTCTCAGAATAATTGCATATATTTTTATAGTTTCTAATTTTTTTTTTTTTTTTGCCAGACTCTTCAGGTCTAGCTTATGGTGGTGCTGGGGACAGAACCTGGGGCCTCTGGAGTCTCACACATATGTAGTCTTTTTGGAAAACCATTGTGCTAGTTCACCAGTCTAGTAAAGTTTGTTCTTGAGAGGAAAAAAAAAAAGAATTCCTTCACTCAGTCCATTACTGAAAATTAGTGTATAACAATTAAGTGTGTGTGTGTTTTTTTTTTAAATTGAGACCCACTAAATTTGATTGCTTAAGATTTCTGCTCCTTATGGTCCAGGAGGTAGTGCAGTGGATAAAGCACTGGGCTGTCAAACATGAGGTCCCGAGTTCAATCCCTGGCAGCACATGTGATGTCTTTCTCATAAATAAATAAATAAATAAAATCTTAAAAAAATTATTTCTGCTCCTTCCTATTCTGACATAAAGCTTTCACTTGTGCTGGTTGTGTCTGCTCATTTGCTTGCTTTTGAGCTGCACCCCAGAAAGTGTCAGTAGTTTCTGAGGCCCTTCAGCATCCAGCCCCAGGTCACTTTCTGTCCTCAGAGGCTCTCGTGGCAGTAGCAGCCATAGTGCCTGAGGTGGATGTGGCCTTGGGAGAGTGTCGCCAAGACTGCCTGAGGGAGGCTGGGGTGTCCTGCAGCCTGTTGTTAGTGGTACCTTACTTAGGGGGGAACGTGGCTGAGGCAGTGGTCCTCGTGAAGGAGGGCTGTACCAGTGTCTGTATGTCTTTGTGGGGTGTAACAGCCACACAGGGCTGCAGAGCCTCCTTGGCAGTCCTGTTTGAAGCAGACCCCACTGTGTTCCCAGCAGCCTTTGGGTGGCTAAGCTGGAGAAGGACCATGAAGAGCAGCGGAGATGACTCATCCATTCCTGGACTCCTTGTCCAATAGCAAATGGTCAAAGACCGTTTTTTTTTTTTTGGTCAGGAAGGTGGGGCTGCCAGAAAAGCCTTCTCCAGGGCCCAAGGGTAGCCATTGCCTGTTCTCAGGCTATAGTGACTTATTCTGTAGAGTAGCCTGCCTCTGAGCATTGCTCAGTGCCTCAAATGGCTTATGCTTTACTTCATTCCCTTCCACTGGACCAGTTACCCTGTCCTCTGTCTAAAGCCCACCTCCCCTTACTGTGTTATTGAAATAACACTTTATAAAAATCATTAGCATCTTCATGTTTTATGCTTGTTATGGGAAGAAACTGTAACTTGAATTAAATTGAAAATGGTGTTAGTCTTTTCAACTCATGGAGCCTCAAAGCCACTCTGACTTCAGCTCCTCAGTTTAAGCCACTGTGCTTGGGTTTCTCTTTCCCTGTGCGCTTTTATAGCACTGGCTGCATGTTAGGCTTCCCATTCACCTTCCTTCAAGTAAACGCCTAGTCTTCAAACCTTTTAAAAAATGTCTTCTGTTATTTTATCCCTTCAACCAGAGCATTACTAAGCTCTAGCTTATGATGGTGCTGGGTGTTGAACTTGGGACCTTGGGCCTTCAGGCATGAAAGCGGCAGGAACTGTATCCCTCTTATACCACAATCTTGTCAATCACTATTAAATCACTAATAAAAAACTAAAAAAAGAAATTTTTTTTCCAGAACCACTATGTTATCTTCCCAAGACCGTTTGTTTATTGATAAAGATAGAAGTTGAGAAGGAAGGAGAAAGACAAACACCTGTAGCACTGCTTCACTGCTTGTGTGTGATGCATCCTCCATGCAGATGCGCACCAGGGGCTTGGAAAGAGGCCACTCCATTTTCTATAAAACAATGCTTCTGTTTGGCCCAGTCGACAAAGGGGCTCCATGGGGGCCTTGCTCCATGGCTAGACCCATGTGCCAAGGCCTGTGTACCAAAGACAGGGTCTGTGGGGGCTCAGGGCCAGTGAGGACTGAGCTGAGCTGAGCTGAGCAGGCAGATCTGCAAGAGATCTGCTCTATAGCAGCCGTTATTTCAAGGTGAAATGTTCTCTAGACAACATCGTGACAACTCAGACGATCGTAAACTCTTCTTAGAATCACCTTGGCTCAGACTGTGTGTGTCCTCCGCACACCCATGGCTCGGAGGCGGACACTCTCCACAGAAATTGCCTAGAAAATTCTTCATTTCTGCTTTTGCCCCTAGTGTGGATGTTCCCCTGTATTACTACTGGAGACATGTGTGCCCCGTTGTCTCTATCCAGTAAATAAATATAATAAAAAATAAATACGTTAATAAATGGAAGAAAAGTCCAGGAGTGAATTACTAAGGGTTTATTCTGTACCTGTCACATCAGTTCAACTGTTATATTTACCCTTGGTGTTTGTTTGTTCTGAGAGAGAGGGGTGAAGCACTGATCCACTGTGTATGGAGTTTCCCTCTTTGTTCTTCTCCATACTAGGGTTTCACACTCTACCCCTGAGCCTCTTTCAGAGCTCCCTTCATTTTATATGTGTCTTACACACACACACACACACACACACGCACGCACGCACGCACGCACGCACGCACGCACGCACGCTGTGGTTCTTTATAGTTGTGAGGAAATCCGGATATATTCATTCTGCGAAAACTTTTAAAGCTAGATGTTTAAATTTTTCTGAGGAGTGTAGGGGATATATAATATATATTTTTTGCTTCCAGGGTTATTGCTGGGGCTCGGTGCCTGCACTAAGAATCCACTGCTCCCGGAGGCCATTTCCCCCCTTTTATTGCCCTTGTCGTTGTTATTGTTATTATTGCTGTTGTTGTATAGGACAGAGAGAAATCGAGAGGGGAAAGGAAGACGTAGTGAGGGGGAGAGACAGATAGACACCTGCAGACCTGCTTCACAGCCCATGAAGCAACCCCCATGCAGATGGGGAGCTGGGGGCTCAAAATGGGATCCTTACTCCAGTCCTTGAGCTTTGCGCCATGTGTGCTTAACCCGCTGTACTACAGCTCAGCCCCCCTAGGGGATTTTTCCCCCCTTCTCCTCCTGCCCATAAATTAGAGAAAAAGAAACAGGAATTACTGAAATGTGTTAGCAGTGCAGTAAAATGGAGGGAAGCTACTGAGTGAGATCTTTGTGTAGGAGCAAATAATAAGGGCTTATGGTAGATAATTCATTTCTGCTTAATCTTTTATGATTCCTTTTACTGTCTCTGTGCTGGTGGCCCCAAGCCTTGCATAACAGACTGTTTTATCACAAGGGTCCTATGACTACTTAAAATGTTCAGTTCCAAGGTTGCTGAAACACCTTAACAGAGACTTCTCGTTCAGATACGAGAGGCCCACAACTGGGATTGAACCTTCCAATGGCTTCTTCAAACCTGACTGCTTCTACAAGAGGCTTGATGTGTAGTTTCTGAGCCACTGTGTGAATCATATAATAGACATTTGAAGCCTCATGATGCCTTAGGAAGACCAGGCAGTTGCTGCCAGTAAGGCTCAGTGTCGAGAAAGCATGTTTCAGGAATGCACTATTTACAGGGAAGCCTCTCCAGGCCGCCAGCAAACTGAGAATCCATTCATGAGTTCAGTCAAAGATGCCCACTGCAGGGAATATTCTGTGGCCTGTGGGTACCCCTCAGCCTGAGGAATCCTGACTGCCCTTGTCTATGAAATGGCGCCTGTCTCATACCTTCAAGGCACAAAATGTCTTCCACATTCCACTGGCCAAAGAGTGGATTCATCATTTGGCCTGTTAAGACCCAAAGAATTTGAGTATTTGTAGAGAAGACAATGCTTGTTCTCTAGTGCTAGAAGTCTATAAGAGCACAGGTTTTTAAAATAGCACTGAAATATAATTCAATAGTTCATTTTCTGTCTATTTTGTCTTCAATGTGTGATGACATCACCCCACACTTGTCCCCAAGCTGACTGTTAGGAATTGAAGTCAGTTTATTTGACATGAAGGCAACACCTTGACTATTATTTTTGGCCTTCTTGATCTATCTAATTAAAATTCCTAAATATGGATGGTGGTCTTGTCTTACTTGAAATTTCTTCTAGTGATCTTAGAGCCAACAGGAAGGAAAGTAATATAATTAGAAAGGAAAGTAATATGATTGCCACAGCTGGCCACAGAGGATCTTTAGATGAATGCTGTGAATCTAGGGACCTCAGAGACTTTCTGAAGGAGTAGACCTGGATCAGCTGGGTCCCAGCCATGCCTTAACCTTGAGGAGCAGAGTCACTCAACTCTTAAAGGCAAATGCACACGGGGACCTTGTCTGGATTGACTGCAAACAGGTGGTGCGGTTTCTAGAAGGATGTAGGACATGAAGATGTGGTGCTGGCTAGCGAGGCTGTGGACAAGGTTGCTCTTATGGGATCTAATCTGGTGTTTTCAAGCTGCTGTGATAAATGAGGTGAAGGGGGTTTTTGTTTGTTTGTTTTGTTTTGTGAATAGTTAATTCCCAGTTGTTCATACATGCTTTAGTCAAATTGGTAATGCTCTATGGACCTGGAATCCCTATTCTTTTCCCTATGTCCCCATTTGCTGTCCATCCAGCCTCAGGCCTGGGTAGTTCTCTCTTACAGACTGTGCAGCCACTAGAAAGCTTCCTGACTTTCTGGCCTCCAACCGTTCTCCTCTTTCTAACAGAGCATGACCCTGCTCTCACAACGCTTTGGCTTCTCAGTGATCTCAGGTCAGAGATAGAAAAGACTCTGGGAAACTACTCCCATTCCACCAGGACTCAAAGCATTTGTCACCAGGAATCTCTTTATTTTATAATTTTATTTTATTTTATACCATCAGTGAAAGGGAAATCAATCTGGAAACGCCAGAGGAAGCCAGGTATGGTTTCACTTACTTGAGAGAGAAGAGAAAAAAAGGAAAGACACTTGGAAGTAGTAATAGGCGTAGGGGTAAAGTAGAAAGGGAGGAAAGGCAAAACTGTTGAAAAAAAGAGGGGGGAAATGTAAATCTTCATAGATATAGTTATAAATTAGCCAAGATTTGTGACTTTGGGAGAACTCCTGCAGTTTCCAGTGGAGGGGATGGGGACAACAAAACTTTGGTGGTGGGAATAGTGTGGAATTATACCCCTATTGTCTTACAATTTTGTAAATCAGTATTAAACCACTAATAAAAAAACAGAAAAAAAAAATCTCTGAGAAACTAGGTCTGCTGCTTCTTGCTTCTTTTCTTGTCCACTCTGGGTGTTGGTTGAATGAATGAGTAGAGACTAGGAAAGGATTTCTCCCCATATATCACTAAGGTTTTTTTTTAAGTTGTTTCTTTAGGAGTTGAGGTTTGCTAAATGCTTGAATATTTGTTATTTCCTCCATTCTTTCTCTTCCTCTTTCTTTCCCCTCCCTTTCTCTCTCTCTCCCCCTCTCTCTCTCTCTCTTTTTCTTTCTCTCTCCCCTCCCACCCCCCCACCATGTAGACCTCCGTCAATGACTGAACATCCTCTTCTGGGTTTTCTACTTCATGGTCACCAGCCCTATTTTGTGGTGACCCTGACTCACCCCATTCAGACCTGTTGGCTCACAGAATCTTCTTTTCCTCACATGGGCACGTGACTGCACTCTGGCCTTACACTTAGTGGGGTTGCATGCAAAGCAAGTGCTTCCTCCTTGGCGTGCCTAGCAGTGGGTGTGGACAGGCCATGAGGCGTGGGTACAGGGCCTCCCCAGTGAGGGGTGGTAGGCTCAGACTCAGACTCTGACTTGCGTAGGCATTTTTGCAGACAAAGCTCTGGAATCTGTATCTTGATAAACATTTTCAGTGATCTGTGGACTCACTCTTAATTTGAGAGACAGCCTGTATGATTCTTCCCTAAGAATATGTTGTGGTCTTTGAGTGGAACTCACGATACCCTGAAGGTAGGGCCCATTCTGCGTGTGTGTGTGTGTGTGTGTGTGTGTGTGTGTGTGTACATATGTGCATGCTCGAGTGTGTAAGTGAAGTGTTTCTGAATCAGTTATAGTCATCTAGTCTATCCATTCATGCAGCAAATATTTGTGTGCTTACTGTATACACAGTCCCGTGAGTTGTCATGGAAATGGAGACAGGACAAACACATCTCAGCAAGTGGGCGAGCCTGGGGTGTGTGGGAGAGGTCAGAGTAGGCTGGCAGCCAGGCAGCCAGGCGACTTACTCATTAGAAGTGGGCAACCAGGCGGGGCAGAAGGTGGCTCTGAGGGAGAAGATGGGGATGTGGGAGACAGCAGGATGGTTCCCAGAGTTCTGGAGCCACTTCTTCAAGTGGGACAGCTGCCAGCTCCCTGGTTTTCACAGCTGTAGTGGGGGTCGGGAGCTGCCCTATATCCTGTTCTCCCACAGAAGCCAGGAAGGCTGGCATCTTCTTTTTTTTTTTTTTCCCTCCAGTGTTATTGCTGGGCTCAGTGCCTGCACCATGAATCCACCGCTCCTGGAGGCCATTTTTTCCCCCTTTTGTTGCCCTTGTTGTTGTAACCTCATTTTGGTTATTATTATTACCATTGTTGATGTTGTTCGTTGTTGGATAGGATGGAGAGAGGAGGGGAAGACAGAGAGGGGGAGAGAAAGATAGACACCTGCAGACCTGCTTCACCGCCTGTGAAGCGACTTCCCTGCAGGTGGGGAGCCGGGGGCTCGAACCGGGATCCTCACACCGGTCCTTGTTCTTTGCGCCACGTGCGCTTAACCCAATGCGCCACCGCCCAACCCCCCAAAGGCTGGCATCTTGTGGAGCCTGGTCTTCACTTGAGGTCAGGAGGACAAAAGAATGAGAGAGACTATTGTGTCTGAAGGCTATCCTTCCTCTCCACCTGAGAGAAGCTCGAGTCCTCAATAAAAACCCATGACGGCAACCTGTGACTCTAGTCCAGTCTCTTTCAGAACAAGTCCTTGAGGGAGATAAGATAAAGAACAGTGCAGGCACTCGGAATAGATATGTCCCTTCAGTGATTTATTATCACCAGGGCTTCAATGCCTGGGGCTGGCTTTTTTTCAGAAAAACATCACAGGGTCAAAGCTTTTTCCATGGGAACCAAAGTCAGACATGGGTCTTGTGCAAAACAGGTGTGCTATCAAGGTGAGTTCTATTGCCAGTTCTTATTTTTTTAAACCTTTAAAATATTTCCTGTGGCCAGTTGGCACATTGGCACTTCTTCATCAGTTAGCCACTGGTGCTTGCAAAATAGGTCGGTGGACAGTGTGTTTCTCTGCCATGTATGTAACCCAGCTTCAGACCAGGCCCCCACCACACTGAAGGAAGCTTTGTGCTATGGCTTCTTTGTTCCAAGGACTGAAAACTGGGTGGAAAGACTAGGTTCAGGGGAGGATGACAATTCAGGAAGCTGGTGTGGTTACAGGATTGACGTGTGAGTTGGGCTGGAGGCTGCTGTAGTCCTCCTGCTTCTAAGAGGACAGGGGCCCAATCCTGAGTCAGAACCACCTGGCCTGGTCAGAGTAGCATGATGGCTGCAGTGTGCCTGGTACTGAGGCAGAGGGAACTTCCTGTGGCTCAGAGGGTCCTGTGTCCTTCTAGTGGTGTGGGAACCAGCAGTCAGCATCTTGTAAGGAATAGCCCACCCTCTGTCCAGAGCCAGGGCCACAGTGCTGAGCAAGGCTCTGTAGGATGAGTGGTCAGGGTGTGATTTGTGTTTGGCATGACCAGCAGTGCATAGATAGGTAGGTAGGTAGGTAGGTAGGTAGGTAGATAGATAGATAGATAGATAGATAGATAGATAGATAGATAGATAGATAGATAGGGGAAGTGAGCATCATTCTGACACATTCAGGATAGGATTTACGGCCCATACTCATGTAAGTCCTGAGCTCTGCCACTGACCACCTGCCTGCTCATACCAGATGAATGCTGGTGAGAGCAGAGATGGGGACGTGGCATCTGAGGGCAGCTTCTCTCCTCTGAGATTAACAGCCATATTTTTATGGATATAAACATGTAGTGTGTTATTGGTATACATGGTAAGCACTTATTTATTTATTTTTTTAGAGAGAGAGGGGGAGAGAGAGACACCACAGCATGGAAGCCTTCTTCAATGTTGTGGGGGCCTTGTTGGAACTTGGGTGAGCTCATCCAAGTGAGCTTTTTCATAAGCACCGTAACAGTCAGGTCTGTTTCATTTGGCAACAGGCTGTAATGAAGTTGACCTGTGTAAGTGAGAACTAGAGACAAAGTGTTCTGCTTTGTCCAGAAAAGGCTGAAGGGATGCCTGTGCCCAGGCCCCACCCTGTAGCTGCACCAGCAGCAGAGAAATCACAGAGGGCTGATGGTGTTGTCTGCTGGCAGGTCAAAGCAAGTCACAGCAGGCTGGAAGGTGAATATCCTCAACCGCTGTAGCTGTCTGACACGAGCGCTCCAAAATCAAGAATGACGATGCCCTTGGGTAGTTGTTTCCTGGAGTCTGAACTGATCCAGGTCATTCTTGCACATCTGTGTACCTTTTAAGAAGTGAAACTTTGCACAAGGACCGGCATAAGGATCCCAGTTCGAACCCCGGCTCCCCACCTGCAGGGGAGTTGCTTCACAGGCGGTGAAGTAGGTCTGTAGGTGTCTATCTTTCTCTCCTCCTCTCTGTCTTCCCCTCCTCTCTCCATTTCTCTCTATCCTATCCAACAATGACAATAACAATAATAACTACAACAATAAAACAACAAGGGCAACAAAAGGTAATAAATAAATAAATAAAATAAATATTTAAAAAAAAAAGAAGTGAAACTTTTTGATTAGGGGAGGTCAGATTTCTACCTGCTAACTTTGATTACATGAAGGCAATTAGATATAATTTTTTTTTGTCTTCAGGTTTATTGATGGGGCTCAGTGCCAGCACTACAAATCC